>NC_092877.1:247437009-247758080 GCF_028372415.1 Notamacropus eugenii | reverse complement strand
AGAAAAAAAAAACAAAATTTGCAAACAATTTGCTTCGAAGGAAGAACTAATGTCATTGTTTGTCTTGATATACAAAGAGTAAAATCAATGAATCATCAGCATGTTACTATGCACAGTGTTGGAATGATGGGGAAATAAATCAATATTTGTCAAAAAGAAAAGAAAACACAAAGTAGAAAGTGAGGAAATCTCATTGCCTTATGCCGCTCTAATGAATATCGAAAATAAAGATTAGATATATGCACACATATGTATGTATGTGTGTGTTGATATGCAAATTTGCATGTATATCTATACACATGCATATATACATATACACATGCATTACTTATTGGTTTCACAGTGCCGTTAAAAGGTACTGCACAAAAGCAAAAACAACAACAACAACAAATAAACAAGCAATAAACAAAAAAAGAAATGCTAACCATTTATATATATATATATATATATATACACATATATATGTATATATATATATATATACACATATATATGTACAGATATTTTTGTTTTACTTTTCTAGAACTAGGGTCAATAAGTCGTTCGAGTTACATTCTTTTCAACAACCACAATAATATCCTCTCAAATTACATCAAATATTTGAGGAAGCATATTAACTTTTGTTGATCATTAACATACCATTTACGGTGATATGAGTCACGTTGGGATGGAGACCTTAGTTTCCTTGTTATTTTCTACCATGCTTATTCTTTTCAAAATGTTTCATATCTCCTCGTGTTCAGATCTCAGCACATAAGTATTTCTCATCCCAACTAAAATTGACACCAGAGGAGGGTGTCTGACACTGATAAAAATAAGGGTACCTTGAGTAATCAATGTAAAGGGTCTCAGGCCATGGAAGAACTTGAAAAGGATTCTGAAAATCAAGAAAAAGAAGTAGAGGAAAAGTTGGGAAGAGAAATTAAAGTGATGCAAGTAAATCATGAAAAATGTGTCAGCAGCTTGTTAAAGAAGAAAAAAAATGTTGAAGAAAATAACACCTTTAAAAATAGACTAATCTAAACTGCAGAAGAGGTTCACAAAACCAATGAGGAGAAGAATGCCTTTAAGAGCAGAAAGGACCTAATGGAAGAAGAGGTTCAAATACTCACTGAAGAAAATAATTCCTTAATTAGTAGAATGGAGCAAAAGGAAGTTAATGATTTTATGAGAAATCAAGAAAATATAAAACAAAACAAGAAGAATGAAAAAATATGTAAGACAACATGAAATATTTCACTGGAAAAACAACTGACCCGGAAAATTGATCCAAGAGAAATAATTTAAAAATTATTGGTCTACCTGAAATCCATGTATAAGAAAGAGCAAAGACATCATCTTTCAAGAAATTATGAAGGAAAACCGTCCTGTTATTCTAGAAGTAGAGGGAAAAATAGAAATTGAAAGAATCCATGAATCACTCCTGAAAATGACCCATAAAGGAAAGCTCTTAGGAATATTAAATCCAAATTGCAGAGGTCCCAGGTTAAAGAGAAAATATTACAAGCAGCCAGAAAGAAACAATTAAAGTATTGTGGAAACACAGGATAATATGGGATTTAACAGTTTTGACACAAGACGACTGGAGGGCTTATAATATTACATTCCAGAGGTCAAAGGAACAAGGATTAAAACTAAGAATCAGCTACACAGAAAAACTGAGTATAATACTTTAGGGGAAAAATAGAATTCCAAAGAAATAGAGTATTTCCAAGCATTCTTTCTGAAAGGACCAAAGTTGAATAAAAACTTTGGCTTTTGAATACAAGAATCGAGGGAAACATTGAACATGTAAACAGGAAAGAAATGCCATAAGGGACTCATTAAAGTTGAGCAGTTTGTATTCCTACATGGAAAGATGATATTTGTAACTCAAGAGACCTTTTTCAGTGTTAGGGTAGTTAAAGGGAATGCGTATATATAGACAGAATGGTAGATAAGTAGATAGATAGATATAGATATAAATATCAATCTGTCTACACATACACATATGCACACACATGTATATCTGTGTATATGTATATGTGCACACATGTGCATGTGTATGCATATATGTATTTGTATATGTGCATAAATATGTGTAGGTATATCTCCACATATATACACATGTACATACATGTATATATGTGTGTATATTATATGGATGTAGGTATATGTATGTGCATATATATGTACATGTGTATATGCATGGGTGTATATTATATGCAATAAATTCATATTTTATATATATATATATTTATATATAGAAAGAGGGCACATTGTGAACTGAATATGAAGAGACGATACTTAAAAAACGTAATTAAGTGTTGAGAGGAATGTACTGGGAGAAAGAGAAAGGGAGAGGTAGAATGTAGTAAAGTATCTCACATGAAAGAAGTAAGATAGAGGTTTTTGCATGGAGGTGAAGACAAGGGAGGTGATATGGAATAAGTGAACCATACTCTCATCAGATTTGGCTTAAGGAAGGAATAATCCACATTCAGTTTAGTATGGAAATCTATCTTACCTTATAAGAAGACAGGGGAGAAGGTAATAGGAGAGGGAGGACAATAGAAAGGAAGGCAGATTGAGGGAAGGTATAATCAGAAGCAAAAGTATTGTGGGAGACAGGTCAAGGGACAAAATGGAATAAATGGAAGATACAATAGAGGAAAATGTGGTGCCTCTCTCACAATATGACTGTTATGGAAATATTTTGTATGTCTACACATGTTTTGGCCTATATCAAATTGCTTGCTTTGTCAATGAAAGTGTGTGGGGAGGGAGGGAAGGAGAGAATATGGAACTCAAAGCTTTAAAAATGAATGCTAAAATGGGTTTTGCATGCAACTTGGAGATAAGTTATACAGATAATGGTGTATAGAAATCTATCCTGTCCTTTAAGGAAAATAGAATGGAAGGGGATGGGAGAATGGGGAGTTATAGAAGGAAGGGCAGGTTCTGGAAAGGAGTGGTTGAGGTTCATACTATGGAAGCAAATGTTGAAAACTGAAAATACATTATTAATAAATAATTTCTTCAATTCATTAAATTATTGTTCTTGCTTAACCATTTTCAGTTGTCTGACTCTTTGTAATCTTATCTGGAGTTTTCTTGGCAAAGAGGCTGGAGTTATTTGCCTTTTCCATTTTCAGCTCATTTTGCAGGTTAGGAAACTGAGACAAGCAGGCTTAATTTACCTGCACAGAGTCACATAGCTAGTAATTATCTGAGGACATATTTGAACTCAGGAAAATGAATCTTCCTGCCTCCAGGCCCAAAACTCTATCTACTGTTCCATCTAGCTGGCCCACATTGAATTTTAAGAATAAGCAATTTTAATTTCAGAAGCTATCTGGACTGATGATATCTTGTAAGGGTGAAGAGAAGGGAAGGCAAAGGGAGAAAGAAGAGGGAAGCACAGAGGAGATAAGGGTAGGAGAAAGGGGGAAGGAAGAAGAAAGGGGGAAAAAGAGAACAACTGCTATCCTCAAGGAGGTTACTTTGTAGTACAAGGCTAGGGCATATTCACAAGGGGAAAAATGATTTACAAATCATAAAATAACTTTAAGAGCAAATGTTTTCCAGTTTTGTGAAATGCAGGGGCAACTGATATTTTAAAATACCTTACAATTTAGGAATTAATTTACATTAATTGTCTTATTTAATTTTCGCATCAACTTTGTGAATTAAGTACTAGGTATGTATCAGTTTTATGGACAAGGAAGCCAAGAATCAGATAGATAAAATGAATGCAGCCCAAATCAAACATGGTGGAATGTGCCTTGAACTCAATTCCAATGAATTTTGCCAAGTTACACTTCTATTCTACTATGATGCTTCAGTGAGTCATCACTGCTCATTACTGTTATTCAGTAGTTTTTACTTTTCTTAAAGTATCATATTAATTGAATGTTATGATTGGGTAAAAATCAATATTAGAGGGCCTGTATCTACAGAGATGATATCAGGTCTTCCTTAAAACTTCAAAATATGACAAAATAACTTGCGGCAAAGCATAATAAATTCTATGGAGAATAAAATGCAATTTACAATGTTTTTTTCAAAACGTCTTCTATTTAATTTACTGGAAAATCTTTATTAATTTAGAAAAACTTTTCTTATTCATCTAGAGGAGGCAAATGAATAAAGGCTATTGTTAATATAATAATCAGGTCAGCTCCATGGCACAGTGGATAGAGTACTGGCCTGTGAGATCAAATCTGGAATCAGACACTTAATATCTGTGTCAACCTGGACAAATCACTTAGCCCTGTTTGCCTCAGGTTCCTCATCCAGAAAATAAGCTGAAGACGGAAATGACAAACTATTACAGTTTCTTTGCCAAGAAAAACTCACAAGAGGTCACAAAGAGTCAGCATGATTGCAATGACTGAACAACAACAGCAAATGTATTAACAAATTCAATCAACTCCACATGGTAAGTATGCTTTTTGTTTACTTTATGAAAATGACAATATGTGAGAGGTGATTTTTACTTTTTAGATAATGTTATTCATTCTTTCATTCAACAATATTTCTGAGCACCCAATACATACATAGCAACTTGAGGGATATATGTTTATAAAATAGAGTTTTATGGGACAAATGAAATGCACATAATAAATGTTAAATATCCAAAAAAAGTCATCATATGATAAACAAATAATATAGACAATAAGTGCTATAGTTTTTCAGATGACAATGAAAGCATTCTGAGTTGCATGGGCCAAAGGAAGCTTTCAATGAGCAGGTGATATTAGAATTATGCCTGAAGGATGGATAATATTTGTATAAGTAGAATATAACGCTGGAATGATTAAAGTTGAGTATAGGTATTTGAGCTATCAGTCTGACACATTAAGCATTATGCTGTTTTTCTGTTTTTGCTGGGTTTTTTTTCCCCAATAGTAATAGATAGGTTGGTTAGTGAGTTCAGTGCTGTGGATTTGGATAGTGAGTATGAGAAAATAGAGAAGCAGAAATGAGCAAGGTGCATATAAAGAAAGTACATATCCTTCTCTACTTGGAATGATAAGTTTATTAGGAAGAAATAATAAGATTTGACCAGGCAGTAAAGTATCACACCACCTCTTCTCTACAAAATATTGTTTGGAAAAGCTACATTTTGAAATTGGAGAAGAGAAACTTAAATATAAGGGTATATCACCCTCCCCTCTTGGTAGCATATGTTGCAGATTTGACTTTCTTAGTTAGAGTTTATTGATGGGTTGAAATGAGGCACTTGTTGAATATTTAACAAAAGATGTTTATTTTGTATTAGCACAGCATGAATACACACCAAGGATATAGAAGTACTACGTTTCTTTAGATATCTTAAGCCTAGACTTGGGTAGTCTTGGTCACCCACCAAGTCAGAGAGATACCAACTACAAGTGGCTGGGACTTTTTTATACTCCTTAAACAATAAGCTGCATCAGGAAATTTGGACCAATCAGTTTGGGACTGAAGAGTAGGAGGAGAGAAGGAAGTTGTGTCAAGGTCTATGAAGCTACATGAAGAAACTACTAGTTGTATCACTACATAAAGACTGTTTGAGGGTATGTATTGTCATATTTGTCTTAGTGATAAGATTGTCTAGTATATTATCAGGCATATGAGAGTTGCTTGATAAATATTTGTCAAAGTGAATCCCACAGTTGAAATGTAAAGCACTAAAAGAGATGTATAAGACTTAAGCAATGAAGAGTGTTCAGTCATTGCACTGAAATAAGAGATGCAATAAATTGAGTAGCAAGGGAAGCATAAGTTAAACCATAATGTAATAGAAATGTCAGAGAGTCCTAGATAACGAATAGCTTGTTATTTTGTAGAATTTAAGCAAAATCTCTGAGGGCTGGTGCTATTTCAGTTTTGGTTTTGGATCATTAGAAGACTGCTTGGCAACAGTAGTCACTTAATAAATACTTCTTCATTGTCAGCCCCTCCCACCTCACCCCAACATATACCACATTACAACACATAAGCATGTATTCTTGTTAATAAAAAAGCCAGTTTTAACATTCCAAATGATGAACATGAGTAGGTCACAGCTGACATGTTTACCTCATCCGTAATTCTGAATATGATAGGCTGGATCTTGCCAAAATTTTCCCAAAGTACCCACTATGGGAGACATTTGACTAGTTGTAACAGCAAGCAAAGTAGGATTTTTTGCTCCTGCTCTAGATTGAGTTTTAGCCAATCAAGTTCTTTTGATTGTGTTTTGCCTTTGGTTGAATTAATTAAGAATTTTTGATTGGAAACAGAATGTATATTACATTGCTTACAGAGAGAGTAGGGCAGTCAGAAGAACTAAAACAGAAAATCGTGGATAAGCAGGCTAGGGTAAGTTGCTTGAGAGGAGGTCTAACAGAAAGAGTGTTTGTGATATTGAGAGCCCTGTTTCTTGTTAATTCCTCAAACAGAAGCCTTGTCTGTTGGTCTGTGTTAATTTCTCAGACAGAAGCTCTGTTTGCTGGTCTTTATGAGTGAATTGAGATGATAGCACTGCTAATGTGTAAAAATATTGTTAAAGCCCTGTTAAACTTTGTTTTCCTAGAAACAGAAGGTGTGGACCAGAGCCCCTGGGGCCTGCTCTCAGGCAGTAGCAGGAAGAGTTTGGAGTGGAACAATGAGCTCAGATAAGGAGCAGGAGCAGAGAGCTTCCTGCATGTGAAGGCAGGAGTTAGGAGTGGTCAACCCACAGAAAACAATCGTGGAGTTTGGAAGTCAGCCTTGAGTCAAAACGAGAGAGGACTTTACTTAGACACTGTGCATTGATTAAGAAGATTGTTCTCACAGTGACAGAGATAGATGGTGTGGTATTTTCTGCTATACCTGATGCATCATTTTTGGAAAGACCCTAGCCTGGGACTCCCTGATTTTAGAGATGCAGTGATATATGCTCCGTTTCATTTGACATACTGAGTTTTATGATGTATCTATATCTGTATGCCTATGAATGTATATGTAAATATATAATATATATACATATATGTACATATTAGATGATATGTTTTGCTTAAGGATATTGTTATGGATGTTATGTTTTACTTTATTGAACAATATTTAATTTATTGCTGAATAAATACAGAGTTCAACATACTACGCAGTTGGACCCTTAAAATGAGTCACAATAGCAGTACTCAGGTTTGCTGTCATGACTAGCTTTACACTAATATCAACACTAAGGGACTTCTTCAACCCTTGGTGATGGAACTGATCAACCCTATAGTAGTAAAATTCATCAAGAGATTTTCATCAGTTCTGTTTAATGACCATGTCAAAGTTTGATGTAGTTGAGGTTTTAAACCCAGGAAAATATGACATGTCAGATATAACTAGGGACTCAACTAAAATCTCTCCAAACAATCTGAGTAAGGCAGTGTGCAAAGTGTCCAGTTTCTTGGTTGCTTGCATGAAGTTTTGGGTGGGAGAGAAAGGTGAAACAATCCTACAAACTGAATGCATTTTCCAACGGGAGGATTCTAGAAGCAAAAAACAGCCTCAAGCAATAACAAACCTGGGTCTCTAGAAAGGCATACTGACAGAGAAGTATAGGTAGATGGGTGTCTACTGCTATGCAATAACTATCATCAAAAGATCCTACCAAACATTTTTAGAATCCATTGTCAAGGCCAGGCATCTACACAGACAAATCTTTACAGTGGGTACTGAAGAAGACAGCATATTCTTCTGTTTTCCCTTACTGCTTCACTCTCATGCATTGGGGTGATAGAACTATATCTTCTCGTACTTAAATGTTGGAACCCAGAAAATAACCAGAATGAAGCCTCTTACAAAATACAGTATCTATTCCTATAAAAAACACAGAGTGTGTGTGTGTGTGTGTGTATGTATGTATATATGTATGTATATGCATATATATGAAGATATCTATAGATATATGTGCACATATGTATATGTGAAATGTAAGTTGGACTGGTTTATTTTCATTTAGCAAAGGGAATTTCTAGGTAATGCATATAAACGATGGAAATGGCATAAGGTAGAATCCTTAGATCCTTATTTGTGAATAACGTTTGCTTGTAGCTATTTGCTCTGTGGTTAACCACTACTTTGAACATTTTAAACTTCTAGGAAGCTTAAGACATAATGAACAAAGAAGGGGACAGAGTTCTAAAAGTGACTGAACTTAACATCAGAAGGAAAGAGTAAGAAAAAGGGACTTTAAGGAAGTTGTTGCCTATGTATGGGATATTACCTTTGTTTTCCCCCATCCTTTTTTTGTTTTAATTTATTTAATTAATTATGTGATTCTCCTGAGTTGTAACTACTTTCTTGCTCTTCAAATTATCTTCTATTTGCCTCTATAAGTGTCATATATTTTCCCAATGTAATACAAGTTCCTTGAAGTCAAGGACCGATTTTCCTTTTTCTTTTCCTATTCCTAGTACCTAAGACAGCATCTTGGGGATAGGAGGCATTTAAATCCTTTGAACTGAATTGAACTAATTGAATCTTCCTATTTTTCCACACTCTCATATTTCCACATTTCTACTTCTCTTACTGTCCCAAAGAAATAGGATTTAATAATCAATCAATAGGTAATTATTTATTAAACCCTTAATATGTGCCAAACTCCATGAAAGATACTGAATAGTACCTAACTCCCTCAAAATAAACTACCACTGCACCTAAAATTCCCATGTATTTCATGTAGTATCTCTGGGCAAAGAAAGTAAACTGAAAACAGTAAGCCTTTAAGATGATAACCAACTTATTTTTATGAATCAGTTTATCAGATTAACTAACAATGACACTATGGTGCACAAAAGATAAGATACTGCAAAAAAAATGGTTGAAAGACAAGGCAAAAGACTGCTATTGCACAACATGGTGTGTTACTTAGAGAGAAGACATGACATTACGTAATTGGGATCTTGAATAATTAGGGGAAATATAATGGCACAAGATGTTGTGAAGTGAAAGATAACACGTTTATTAAGAGGTTGCAATATGAAAGGCACAGTATTTAGCATTGTGATACAAGTATAAGCTAGCAAGAAAATCCCTGCCCTCTAGGAGCTTACAATTAAATGGTCCAAGATCATACATAAGAGTCAGTTGACAGGGTTTGATGGTGGGAGGGATGTAGAATAATTTGAAAATGGTCAGTAAGTGATATGAATGTCTGAAAAGGAGAAGATAGGACTAATGCTTTCCAATTGAACTGAGACAGTAACTAGAATGAAGTTTTTGACAAAACATATTACGCATTCCCATTAAAAACACAAGAGATTATAGGAATAAAAGTTTTTCTTAAAATGATAAACAATATTAATCTAAAATCATCATCAAGCACTATGTGGAATGGGGACAAGTTAGAATCATTTCTGATCCAATCAGAGTTTATTATTTGTTATTATTATGTTATTATATACAATCATATATGCTCTATATTATATATAATATTATATGTTATATAATATTATATTAAATGAAGACTATATATTATACATAATAATACATGTTATATAACATTTTATATTATATGAAGATTATATATAATTATATAATAATATAATTATATTATATTGTTATTAATGAGCAAGGATGCTCATCATATCCTCTGTGATATAATATTGTACTAGAAAAGTTAGCTGCAGCAATAAGAGAAGAAAAAAATTGAAGGACTTAGAATAGTCAATGAGAAAAGAAAATTATCACTCTTAGCATATGGTATGATGCTATACTTAGAAAATTCTAGAGAATCAACTAAAAACTACTTGAAATTATTAGGAACTTTAACAAAATTGTAGGATACAAAATAAACCCATATATCACCAGTATTTCTATATATTACCAACACAGCCCAGCAGCAAGACCCAGAAAGATTAATTTCATTGAAAATAACTGTACACTCTAAGTGATAAATGGTCAAAGGATATGAATAGACAGTTTTCAGAAGAAGAAATTAAAAATATCTCTAATCATATGAAAAAATACTCTAAATCACTATTGATTAGAGAGATGCAAATCCAAAGAGCTCTGAGTACCACATCGCACCTATCAGATTGGTTAACATGACAGAACATTTAGATGATAAATGTTGGAGAGGATGTGGAAGAGTTGGAACACTAATTCATTGTTGGTGGAGCTGTCAGCTGATCCAACTATTCTGGAGAGCAATTTGGAACTGTGCCCAAAGGGCTAAAAAAATATGCATACCTTTGATCTACCAATACTGCTTCCAGGATTGTATCTCGAAGAGATAATAAAAATAGGAAAGGATCCCACATGTACAAAAATATCTATAGCAGCACTCTTTGTGGTGGCCCAAAACTGGAAATCAAGGGGATTCCCATGAATTGAGGAATGGATGAATAAATTATGGTATACGAATACAATGGAATACTATTATGCTATAAGAAATAGTGGACAGGAAGACTTCAGCGAGGCCTGGAAAGCCGTAAATGATCTGATGCTGAGTGAAAGGAGGAGAACCAGGAGAACTTTTTGCATAGGAATGACCACAGTCTGCGATAGTTTTTTGTTTTGTGTTGTTTTGTATCTTGTTTTTTTCTGGTAGACTTGGAACTTCATTGGAACAGTAGGACTTAAAAAAATTCCCAATGGTGCTTTAAGGCAAAAATGCCATCCATACCCAGAGAAAGAACTTTGGGATTCAATCGCAGAATGTAGCAGATCAATTTATTTTGTATTACATTTTGATTTGTTATATGATTTCTCCCATTCATTTTAATTCTTCTATGCAACATGACTATAGTGAAAATGTGTTTGATAGGAATGCATGTGTTGGACGTATTTAAAATTGTATGCTGTCTCAGTGAGGGAGGGTGAAAGGAAGGGGGAGGGAGGGGGAAAATAATCTAAGTTATATGGTAGTGATTGTAGAACACTGAAAACAAATAAAATTCATAAAAATAAAAAAGTATACAGAAAATAAGATTTAAAAACTGGAAAACTTTTTGAAATTGAATACATAAAAGCTGAAAGGGAAGAAAGATAAGGCTTAATGGCTTAGCTGAGAGAAAAAAGGTGGGAAGAATTAAATAACTAGATTAGAGTAGTAAAGAAAAAGCAAGTGGCAAGGAAAACAAACTCAGAGAAAGGAATAAGAAATAGCAATGGAGTGGATGTTGAGGGTGAAAGTTATAGAGACAATGGAAAAAAGGAATTCATTCAAAATGAATAAGCAAAATTCCAGCGGAGTCCTAATGTTGTAATTAGAGTGGCAAGGTGAAAAACATCCATTTTATCAGAAAAAGATCAAACAAACATTAGAGATGAAGTAAAACCTAAACTGAAATGTCAAAATTGTGTTTGGAATATACCTAGAAGTGCAATAAATGGGAAAGAGTGATAAATTGAATAAAATAATGATACCCCCCCAAAAAAAATATTTGTAGACAGTATAAAATACTTGATATCCTACCTGCTAAGGCAAACTTGTGACCTATGTGACCAAAACTATGAATTCCTTTTCACATAAAGTCAGATCTAAACAATTAGAAAAATATAATTTGCTCAGAGGGAGGCCATATCAATACATAAAAAGGACAATTGTATCCCAATTAATCTATTTATTCAGTGCCATACAAATTGAAATCTCAAAAATTTTTTCATTGAATTAGAAAAAACCATAACAAAATTCCTCTGGAAGAACAAAAGCTCAAGGGAATCGATTGAAAAAAAAAATATGAAAGAAGATGGTCTACCCATCCCAGATTTCAAAGTGTATTATAAAGTGTTGATCATGAAAACAATCTGGTCCTGCCTAAGAAACAGTGTGGTGGATCTTGGAATTGTTTAGGTACAAATTACGTTATAGGAAATGACCATAGTAACTTAGTGCACTTCAGAAATGAAAGCTCATTATTTCACAAAAAAAAAAAAAAAAAAAAAATTGCTGGAAAAACTGGAAAACAATATGACAAAATCTAGGTAGAGATCAGCGTCTCATATCAAACCAACGTCAAAATGGGTCCACAAATTTGATGTAAGTATTGATACTATAAGTAAATTAAGAGAACATGAAATTTTTTTTCTGTCAGATTTGTGCAACAGGGAAGAATTTAGGACCAAAGAAGATATAGAGATCATAACAAAATGTAAAATAGATAATTTTGATGAAATAAAAAAATATTGTTGCACAAACAAAATCATTGCAACTGCAATTTTAAGGAAAACAAAAAACCAGGGCAGGGAGAAGGTTCCAACAAGGATTCTGAGAAATAACTCATTTCTCAACTATATAAAGAACTGAGCCAGATCTATATAAATACAAATCATATCTCAATTGATAATTGGTCAAAGATATGAACAGGAAGTTTTCAGTCAAAGAAATCAAGGCTATCTAGAGTCATATGAAAAAAATGTTCCAAATGACTAATGATTAGAGAAATGTACGTTCAAATAACTCTGTGGTACCACCTATCAGTTTGGCTAATATGAAAATAAAGGGAAATGTTGGATGTTGGAGGGGTGTAGGAAAACTGGAACACTAATGGAATTGTGAATTAATGCAACCACTCTAGAGAGCAATATGTAAATATTCCCAAGGGTCCATGAAACTGTGCACACTCTTTAATTTAGTAATACCATAGCTAAGCCTATATCCCAGACAGCCAAAAAGGGGGCAAAGGACATACTGTACAAAAATAATTGAAGCAGTTATTTTTGTCTTTGTTAAGAATTGGAGAATAAAGGATGCCCATCAACTAGTGAATGATCAGACAAACTGTGGTATAAAATTGTAATGGAATATTGTCATGTTATACAAAACGACAAACAAGATGATTTCAGAAAAAAAACAAAACACTGAAGATATTTATATAAACTGATGCTTGGTGGAGTGAACAGCCCTAGAAGAACATCGTATGCAGTAAAACCAATATTGCTAAATGATAAACTGTGTATGATTTAGCTACTCTCTGTAATGCAATGATCTAAGAAAATCCCAAAAGACTAGTGGTGGAACATATTATCTGCCTTCAGAGAAGGAACTGATATTGATCGAATACAGACTGAAGCATACTATTTTCCTTTCTTTCATTTGTTTTCTCTATTTAACTCTTCTTATACAAAATGACTAATATGGAAATATTTTCCATAATTGCATACATATAAACTATATTTCGGTGCATAACATCTCAGAGAGAGGGAAGGAAGAAATTGAATTTGGAACTGAAACCTTTACATAAAAATGTCAAAAAAATAAAGTCACATTTTCTTAAGAGAATTTACTAAATGTCGTTTCATCTTTTATTGATATCCTCATCATCAGGTTGAGGATTATTTCACTTACTGCTAATGTGGTTTTCAGAGTCTGTTGAGGTGTGTTTGTTGTCCTTGTCCTTGCTCCAATGATTTCAGGCTATTGTTCAGTCCCAATGATCTATATTGTCTATGGGGTTTTCTTGTCATTTTCTTCTTTAGTGGATTAAGGCAAAGAGAGTTTAATGTACTTGCTTAGTATCACATAGCTGGTAAGTGTCTGAGGTCACGTTTGAACTCAGGGCTTCCTGTTTCTAGGCCCAGTGCTCTACTCACTAAGCCTATTCATACTGTTGTTTTTTTTTAAACTTCTTTTTGTTTTTGTAGATTTTTTTGGTCTCCTTCCCTTGCTATCTAACTCTCAACCAGCTCATTTTGTCTCTCTGTTTCTAGTCACTTTCATTCCTCCATTTCCTGTTTGCTGCTTATAACATGCAGTGCCATATGAGAAACAGAAGAAAAAAATTACTTCACTAAAATTAGGTATAAATAAAAGAGAATACCTCTACTGTGAGTTTTAGTGAATGAGGTTTTTGATGCCTAAGTAAGCCTTTCTTTTTTTCCTTCTTCCCCACCTGATATATTGTTATTGTTTTTGGCTTTGTCTAGAATAAGTTATTTTGTCAAATAAATGGATTCTAAATAATTCATTATATCAAGTGATATAATATTGGTAAAGCACTTCATACAGTATCTGACACTTAATAAGCACATATGAAATGCTTCTTTCTTCTCCTCCGCTTTCTCCCCCACACCTTTCCAGGTAAGTCAGGTATTCAAGCAATAAAAAAAATAACTCCCGCTTGTATAACTTGTCAATAAAGCAAATAACTTTGAAACAATAAGTTTTTCAAAAACACGGATGTGCTATCTTGCTATCTTAGAAAATATTTATGATTATGCCACCTAGGAGTAGATAGTCATTGGCCTTGGACAGACACTTATCTAACATGTTGTAAAGAGAGAATTCATACTCGAAGTAGATGTTAGAGTGGATGACCCTTTCAGCTTAGGAATTCTATACTTTTCAGTTATAGAATAGCATCTTGCTTAGTAAAACTGCTCCTGAAATTATGAATAGCTGTATACACAATGAAAAGATCTTTAAAGGAGTTGTAACACTAAAAAGAACAGGTAAAAAGTATCTAGAAGAGAAAAATATGGAAATATTCTTCCTCAGTTCTAATTCCTACTCATAAAGATTTTTAAATGTCCACAATAACTTCTTCTACAAATCGAAACAGCTCATGAAGAATTTATCGTTTTAGTAGTAGTGGTGAAGTATCAGTTCACTTCTTGCACCATATCAGTACACCATGTGTTCCTCATCAATCACTCTTTTTCTTTGCTCAGTAGAAAAGGAACCAGATCTCAAGTTCTTAAGATGCTGATCTAATGGAACTCTTGAAAACCTGAACTACTTTTAAGTCTTTTGTGAAAGAAAATGACAAGAAGTGATGCCCTAAACTTCTCAGTCTCAACATGCTGAAAACTACTGCATATAATTACTTTCTTTGTATTTATTTTTCATTCTCTCTTTTTTTATTTCAGTAGATGACTAAGAAATGTAAAAGTGAAATATATCAAAAGTAAAAATGAAAGCCATTCAGCTCATTACTACATAAATGGTTTCTTTTCCCTAAGGAGAAAAAAAAGCAGATTAAAGAATGCACAGTATTTCTCTTGTCAAATAGATTTTCTCTTTGTTAAAGGGCTGATGTATGGTAAACAGAGTATAAAACAAAACAAAAACCATGTTAGTAATATGCTCAAAATTGTCTGTTTATAACCCTCATTAGTCTATAGCCTACACAAGGTCTGATTTTGAGAACTGAGAATTGGGCTTGTTTCTTATCACTATTGGAAATTCCTCAACTTGCTTTGCTAATATGAAATATTTTAATCTACTGCAATTAATCTTCTGTTAATTGTCCAAATACCAAGCGCTGTGCTAAACACTGGTTGTATAAATAAGGAAAAGACAGTTCCTGCCCCCAAAGTTTTCAATATAATGAGGGAAACAACATGAAAACCAATATATAAAAAGCAAGTTTAATAATATATAAATATGAAATAATTAACAGAGAGAAGGCACAGGAATTAAGAGAGGATGGGGAAGGCTTCTTGTAGAACATGGAATTTTAGTTGGGACTTAAATAATGACAGGGAATTCAGTATATGGAGAGAAGGAAGGAGAGTGTTCCAGGTAAGGTAAATAGCCAGAGAAAATACTGGGACTGGAGAGATAAAAGTTCATGGACAGTCACTGAATGTGTGCAGCCTCAGGCAAATTGAAACCTGGGAAAGATGTTAATTCGAAGAGGTCAGTGTATCCCTTTACATCCAGATTCATCTCCAGTCATCCTGATCTATGTTTTGCCACTGAACTCAGATGCCTCTGGAGGAGAAAGTGAGTCTGATGACTTTGAACAGACATGTTTCACTTAAATCCAATTACTTGCAAGTGAAGATATCACCTTCCTGTTGTCATTGGTGCTCTTCCAGAATGAAGGAAAAACAAACTGACCCTGTACATGGACTGAAATAAAAGAAGACAACACATCTTTCAGAAAAAAAAAAACACAACAATAACAAAAAATCCCCCCAAAACAACAACAAGATGCTAAAGTCAGTTTCCAATGCAATTTTCAGGAGTGTAGTTACATCACTAAAACTACTTATCATGAAATTGAAGTTCTCTGCCTACCTAAACACTCAGAGAATTGAAGAAAGCCTTTTGATTGTCTTTTAACTGTAACCTCAATCTTAATTCATTAACATTTCATTCACTCAGCCAAAAGCCAGTGGGTCCTATACTTATTTAAAGTTTAGCTCTCTCATCCACTGGGCCAGATACACACTTGATTTTAACTAATACCAACTTTTCTCTCTTCCTTACCTGTGTATTCATCCAGTGAAGTATTATATGTCAAGAGGCACAAAATCCCAGCAGATATGGATGAAACAGAACCATACTGTTTTACTAGCAAAGGATCAAAATGACTTACTTTTGTGTTTCCTTACATTCTAAACTACAATAAGGCAATTGACAGGAGTTAAAGTTGGCAGACACTTTAGTCATTAATCTTTAGGCACTTGTAAAATTCTATCAGGTGTTCTGATATGTTTAAGGAAAGTTTTGATTGGAATGATATCAATTTCCCTTTTAAAATGAGATGGGTAATTAATTTATAGCAAAAAATAAAGTGAAACATTTTCAGAATGGTTTAAGGAAAGTAAGATGATTTAAAAATTAATGTCATTCTTTTTTTGGGTGGTAGAGCTCTAGGGAAAGGTGATAAAAGCATTTTTCCAGAACTCAGTCAGTAGTATCTTGCTACAAGAGAAAGAAACTAATGATTGCCTCTCTTACTGGCCTGAAAGGTCATTTTAGCTTCTCAATAGAAGTAGAAGAATGGTACAATGACAAAGAAGAAAGGGGACTACTGAAATAAAAAAAAAAGCTCCTGGAAAGTGGACTCATATTCACTTAGCTCAAAGTTCAATATATGTACTCAGTTAACCTTGGGAAAAAATGTCAAGCAAAAGTTTGATTCTTCCAACTTCAGACATTATTGGCAATCATCAAATCTAACAACAAGAGTTTTTTTTAAGTGACCACTATGTTTCAGACATTGCCCCAGGAACTGGGTATGTAGACATAAAAATGATACTCTCTCTGTCTTCAAGTTTACATTATCTTGGGGAGATATTTTGTACACATTTAACGATATACAAATTGTGTACAAGATAATATAGGAACAGGACAGTGACTAGTAACTGGGACATCAGGAAAACATAACACTTGAGCTAAGCTTTGAAGGAAGCATGAACTTCTTTCTTTTAGTATTCCTTTTCCTTGGTCTTTTATTCTATGCTGTTATCCTGATTTCCATTTTAGTAAACAAAACAAAATAAAAATTAAGCAAAAACTAAGATGTTAGCTATGAAGGGCTTTGTTTTACTTGCTTAGTCATTATTCAGTTGGGTCTGACTCTTTGTTACCCTGTTGGGATTTTCTTACCAAAGAAAATGGAATACTTTGTCATTTTCTTCTCCAGTTCATTTTACAGGTGAGAAAACTGAGGCAAAGATGGTTAAGTGACTTGCCCAGGATCGCCCAGCTGATAAGAGTCTGAGGCTAAGTTTGATCTCAGGAAGAAGAGGTATCTTACTGATTCCAGACCCAGAACTCTATCAAGTGTACCACCTTAAGGCATCCTATATGTGTATATGTAAATGTGTGTGCATGCATGTATGCATACATATATATGTACATACACATATATACATATGTATGTACTTACATGCATACATGGCTGGGTATGTATATAAAAATAATTGTTTTTTAAATAGAATCTCTTTGAGTCTCTTTAAAAATCTTTTTAAAAAAAACTATAATAGTAGAATAGGCAGCTAGGTGGCTCAGTAAATAGAATACTGGGCAGAAGTCAGGAACATGTAAATTCAAATTTGGCCTTAGGCAGTTAGTTGCTGGGTGACCCTGGGCAAGTTACTTAATCTCTGTTTTCTTTAATTCAAAGTAGTAATGAACCACTTCAGAGTTTTTATTATTGGTATGATATAGTCCACAGAGTCATAAAGAGTCAGACATGACCAAACAACAAATAAGAGAATATATTTTGACTTAGCTACTTTTGAGGTACAAGAAGATAATCTGTATCACCTGGGGATTATTGACTTTTAAAACTGATTCTTTTAAGGCATTTCAGAAATGAAAGATGGAGAATATAGTAGTCTGTATTATAAAGAAATTGTTTTTTGAAAAAAAAATTTCTACCTTATCCAGGAATAAAAATAATAACCTCTCTCAAAGCATATTTTTATTTACTTCAAATGAGAACATACTTTTATTAATGTTTCAAATGAGGAAGCATTCATTACAAGTAGAATTAAGGAAAACATATTCATTTTGATAGATCTGATTTGGTAGACCTTCCAAGGTACTTCTTCAATAGGCATTTATGGGTACATATATCAATTGGAAAGTCAAGGACAAATAGCAAGTAGAAGCCTTTGAAAGGACATAAGGTTTCTCAGAAAGGACTGACACTCTGCTGTCCTATTCTTCACAGTTCCTTCAAGGGGGAGAAAAATCAAAGCACCTAAAAAAAGCTGTACATTTTGCTACTGTACAGAAATGGAATTTATCTCATGTAAATATTTCTTTCTTGTAATGACAGCATCTTTAAAGATGCCATTTTTAAAGCTCAATGATATTGTTTTATCTGAGATCAAATAACATATTGTACTAGTATGAGTAAGACACCCAATAACCTTCCCAACCCATGGTTATACTTTAAAAATAATTATTATTTAGGAACTCTAATGGTACTAGATGAAGGGACCATTTATATGGAACATATAAAATTTTCCTGACCCATAAATAAAAAAAGTTAATTGTGAATATTTCTATAGAAATGCACTTAGTGTTTAGTAAAGCATTTCCTTCCAGGGTACTAAGTAGTTTTCCATAAAAGAAGTCATTTTTATCATGTAAGTGAGCACTTTAGTTCCAGAAGGTGATTTATTCATCAGAGAACCAGGACTGTTTTATTCAAACAATATGACAAGCATCAGCAGTTGAATTGTTAGGGCCTGTTAGATCATGTCATTCAGCTTAGAGTCTAGTATAATGATAAATGGAAAATGTTTACTTATAGGCCCTATGGCATATTGAGTTAAGTGGCAGGAACTTGTGCAGAGCTTGTCTGGCCTGTGATTACCCTTCCTAAGAGGCCAATTTTGGAGGATTAATATTTTCATCTAAATGACAGTCAATGCTGAAAATTCACATCACTGGTCTTTTCTCCTTGACCCCAACATCATAGAGCTTTATTTTACACCTTTGGACATAAATGCACGAATATTTGAAACAGTGGGAAAATAGAATTTAGAACTAGAAGGGATCTAAGAGGGAATCCAGTGCATGCTTTGCGTTTTATGCATCTGGAATTTGAAGCCAAAATGGCTGTCATTTTTCCAAGGCCACATTGGAAGTAATAACAACGACTGACAAAGGACTTTAAAGTATAGAAAGGTTTGTCTTCACAACAGCCCTGTCAGGTAGATTCAGCAGTCATTTTATTTTCAGTTTTATAGTTTAGGAAATGAAAACCCATAACTTTCTCTCCCATGGTCATACAACTTCTGTAGTAAGTATCGGAACAGGGGTTCACATTCAAGACTCTAAATTCTAAGTACTTTATTTTTCCTATTCCACAATATTGGCATTAAGTTTAAAGTGGGAAAATAGACAGTACTAAAAAGATTTTCAATGGGATGATTTTCAATCCTTTCCTCATTATATAAGTATTTTCAGTAATTAAAGTAAGGGAAGACATTGAGTTTTGCTAAATCCCAGAATTGAAAAGGATCTCCAAAATCATATTACAATCCATACAAAAATCCTCTAGCTGGAGTGATGGTACACCCTAAGGAGGAAAAGGAAGGCAGTACATGAGAGACAAGTCACTAACACCACTACCATGACTATTCTGTCCTACTGGGTCCTGATGGGGATATCTCATGGCCTTGGATCAAAGATTAAATAAGGTAACATTGGTAAAGTGCTCAACACATAATAAGTGCTCTATAAATATAAATTACCTTCCATTCCTTGTGGATAACAGCCACAAAACCTGCTTCCAACACAGCCATCATTGAGGGGAAAGGCCACTTGTGGAGAAAGGGCCTCTGGCTTCTTATTACTAACAGCAACAACTTCTAGCCAATGCCTAGGAAGATGGACGTGGTAATCCTGAGAGTGGAAGCCCTCTCAGTTTCACCAGTCTTACTTCCACTTCAGTTCTCACAGACAACATCTGGACAAGCAGTAACTATGCAAAAACACATACATACATATATACATACATACAGACACACACACACACACACACACACACACACACACACACACACACACACATATATATATATATATATATATATATATATATATATATATATATATATATATATATATATATATATATATATACACATTCACATTCACAGATACACAGACTTATACATATTCATATGCACACAGTGTGATTGGTGGGCAGAGAAGTTGCTGAGTCAGAAAGTTTAGGACCCATGTTCCAAGACTTCCTTTGACATATATTGGCCCCTAGACAATTCTCTAAGACTTTGACATAAAAGAATAAGGGCTGATCTGCATTATGCACAGAGTTTTTTCATCACTAACTCCTTATATTGTTATCAATCATTAAATCAGTAAATATTTGCTGAGTACCAACTCTGTGTCAGATGCTGTGCTAAGCACTAATAGGCAAAAGACAGCCTTTGTCCTCTCTGAGCTCAAAATCTAATGGGGGAGACAACATGTAAACAAATATGTACAAAGGAAGACTAAAAAAAAATAGGAATTAAATATATTAACAAACTTAATGAATTACCTTCATAAGACATAGAAACAAAGAGGAAAAAAGGTAAAAGGGACTTTGGAGACCATACAGTCCAGAGGCATGAAAATCATTGAGCCAAATTAGATTGTAATTGGAAAATGCTTAATAAATTAAATGCAATATAATATAAATACTAATTTTAAGTCACTGTCACATTTCCAGGAATCTATTTCTATTTGAGTTTGACACCACTAAATCTAATCCATCCTCTCCTTTTATACAAGGGAAAACTAAAAAGAGCAAAGGTAGAGTGACAATCAAGATCAAATAGGTAGGAAGTGAAAGATAGAATTTCATTGTTATAGAAAACTACAGGTTGAGGAAACCCCCTCTACTTATGCGGTTCAGCCTCCTCTCTACATTTCTTTTTGTCTTAAGACAGTACCTTAGCACACAGCAATTTTTAATGAGTAGCCCAGAAATATAGGTTATTTTAGAGTTGACTTCAATGCAGATTTTCATGATTTCTTGGGTTAATATGTAAAAAAAAAATGGAGGGATTAAATAGGATGTGCATTTTAAATTGTGTACCATATATTACACAGTGAGTAAATGACAAGATCAAAGTAATAGAATTTGTATAACTAATTTGAGCCATATTATATCAATTGTCATTGTAAAATATTATGAACTATTAAAGTGGTTTTTTCATTAATTACTGTAACAGTTTCTGACATTTTTAAAGGTCTAATTTCATGTGGCAATTTTCCAAACCTGTTGGGTAAAGTAATTTGTTACTTAAAGCTTCATGTTAAATCTCTAGTGAGAACTGTGGTTGAAGGAAGAATGAAGTAGGAGAATTATAGGATCATAGATTTGAAGTGGAAAGGAACAGCAGGAATGTTCTTGTTGAATCCCCTCTAATTTTACAAAGCGGGAAAGAGAAACCCATGTAAGGGAAGAGACAGGATCACAAAGCTGTTTGTTATATGCAAATATTCTATCTCCAAATCCTACTGTAACATAGACGCCTAATAAACTTTCCTACTTTTAAAAAATTCATCCGGGGGGGGAGCCAAGATGGCGGAGTGAAAGCAACGACTCACCTAAGCTCCTGGACAAACTCCCTTGGATACCTCTGAAAGGAGAATCTGACCAAACTTTGGAGGTGCGGAATCTAGTGGGTGACAGACTTTGATGGATTCGGAGCCCAGGTTAGACTGGAAGGTCCACGGGAAGGATCTGTTCTGCGGGGGTGAGCCCCCAGCGCACAGCGCAGCGTGGTCAGCGCAGCAGGGCTGAAGGGATCTGAGAAGCCCGAGAGTGGTGGGCGGAACCAGCAGAGCAGGAGACCAGCCAAACCGAGCCAGTGAGAGCCAGTGAGAGCCGCTGAGCGCCAGATATCAGTGCAGCAGCCCTTGAAACATTCAGCCTGAAGACTAAACTTCGGTAAGTCACCTACTTGAACTTCCAGGAGCAAGGATGGTGGAGTGATCAGTAAATGTTCTCTCCTCCCCCCTGATGACCATGAAAGAACCATAAAATATTTCCCCAGAAAAATCCTGGATCAGCGGGAACAGCAGAAGGGGGCAAATAGTCTCATAACACCAGAGGCTAGGAAAATAGCAAAGGAGGATTCTTCCTACTGTGGCGGAGGCGATCCAGAAGGACAGAGGACCCAGAACAGAGAAAATTCACACTGAGACCCAGGCAAGCCTCAGTGCTGAGAGAGGAGCCCCAGGTGGGGTGGGAACATGCATTAGCATCTAGGCGTGCCTCAGCCCTCCAGGGGAAAAGGGAAGACAATAGGGAAGCTGGGATCACCATCCCCTGACCTTGCCTTTCCCTCAGGTCAGCTGAGGAGATCTCCTGTGACCAGACCACTCCTCCTACACACCTAACAAGCTAACCCCAGTGTTGATCTGGGAAACAAAAAACAAAAACCTGCTTTTAGCTTCTTCACACATCAGCTCAACACAAAGTTCTGTACCTTCTGACTGAAAGAACCACATGCTACAACACTCAGCCAACATCATGAATAGGAAAAAGCAGACAAAAAGTGAAAAAAACCATAGAATCTTTCTATGGGGATAAAGACCAAAACACAAACACCTAAGAGGTCAGAGCTGAGACTGTACTTCCATCTGAAACTTAAGAAGGGGCTGTGAACCTCTCGCAAGAACAACTAGCTTTCCTGGAACAGCTGAAGAAGGAAATAGAAGAAAAACTGGCCAATGATTTTAAAATTATACAAAAAGAATTCACTGATGAGAACATCACTTTGAAAAGGAAAATTGAACAAATGGAAAAGGAAGTTCAAAAATTAACCTGAGAAAATAATTCCCTAAAAGGAAGAGTTAATCAAACGGAAAAGGAAACCCAAAACCTAATTGGGAAAATTGATCAAATGGAAAAGGAAACACAAAACCTAACTGGGAAAATTGGTCGAATGGAAAAAGAATTGCAAAAATTAAATGGAGAAAATAGCTCCTTAAAGGGAAAAATTGGTCAGATGGAAAAGGAGATGCAAAAGTTAACTGAAGGAAACAATACGATGAAGATTAGAAATTGGGCAAGTAGAAACTAATGACTCAATGAGGCAACAAGAATCAGTCAAACAAAATCTAAAGAATGAAAAGATAGAAGAAAATGTAAAATATTTAATTGGAAAAACTACTGACCTGGAAAATAGATCCAGGAGAGAAAATTTAAGAATTATTGGCCTGCCAGAAACCCATGATGAAGAAAAGAGTCTGGACAATATTTTCCAGGAAATCATCAAGGAAAACTGCCCAGAAGTACTTGACTCAGAGGGCAAAATAGTCATCGAAAGAACCCGCTGTTCCCCTCCCGAAAGGGATCCCAAACTCAAAACCCCAAGAAATATCGTTGCCAAATTCCAGAGCTATCAAGTAAAGGAGAAAATACTACAAGCAGCCAGAAAGAAACAATTCAAATATCAAGGACATACGGTCAAGATCACACAGGAACTTGCAGCTTCTACATTAAAAGATTGAAAGATTTGGAACCCAATATTCCATAAGGCAAAGGAGTTGGGACTTCAACCAAGGATCAACTACCCAGCAGAGTTCAGCATAACATTTCAGGCAAGGAGAAAGTCATTCTATGAAATAACGGATTTCCAGAGCTTACTGAAAAAAACACTAGAACTCAGTAGACAATTTAATCTTCAAATGCAGGTCTTAAGAGAATCACAAAAAGGTAAACAGGGGGGAAAAACAAAAACAAAAACTTGTTACTCAATTAGGGCAAACTGTTTACCTCCCTATAAGAGAAGACGATACCTGTTAATCTTGAGAACTGTGCAGCTATTATGATAAAAGGGATATACATAGAGGGAATGGGTATAAAGTAAATGATGTCATGTCAAAAATATGATTTAAGTATGAGAAGGGATTGTAATACGAGGTGTGAAAAGGAGGAAGCATAAAATGGCAAATTGCATCACAGGAAGAAGTACAAAACTATAGTAGAGAGAAGGAGGGGAGGGAGATGAGCATTGTTTGAGAGGTACTCTCATCTGATTTGTTTAAAGGAGCGAACAATAATCTTAAGTAGATAATCCTAACTAGCTCTATAGGTAGTACGAGGGGAAGGGGGAAGAAAGGGGAGGGAGACTAAAAGG
This sequence comes from Notamacropus eugenii, assembly GCF_028372415.1. Lineage (NCBI taxonomy): Eukaryota > Metazoa > Chordata > Mammalia > Diprotodontia > Macropodidae > Notamacropus > Notamacropus eugenii. Next base: position 247,733,801 of record NC_092877.1, on the reverse strand, counting down.
GAGGGAAGAAGCAATAAGAGTAAAGGGGAGTAAAAGGGAGGGGGGCTAAAAGAAGGAGGGGAAGGCTGCAGGAGGAGGGGGAGAAAAGTGAATACTATTGAGGAGGGGAAGGGAGACGGGAGAGCTAAAAGCACAAATGGTGGGAAAGAGGATGGAGGGAAATACACAGATTGTAATGACAACTGTGAATGTGAATGAAATGAACTCTCCCATAAAACGGAGACGGATAGCAGAATGGATTAAAAGCCATAATCCAACAATATGCTGCTTACAAGAAATACATTTGAGACAGGGGGAATACACATAGGATAAAGGTCAAAGGATGGAGCAGAATATATTGTGCTTCAACTCATGTAAGAAAGGCAGGAGTAGCAATCCTAATCTCAGACAAAGCAAAAGCAGACATAGATCTAATCAAAAGGGATAAGGATGGAAACTATATCCTGCTAAAATGCACTATCGACAATGAAGCAATATTATTACTAAACATGTATGCTCCAAGTGGTATAGCATCCAGATTCTTAGAGGAGAGGTTGGGGGAGTTAAAGGAAGAAATTAACAGCAAAACTATACTAGTGGGGGACCTCAGCGTCCCCCTCTCTGAACTCGATAAGTCTAACCTCAAAATAAACAAGAAAGAGGTTAAGGAGGCAAGTAAAACTCTGGATAAGGTAGATATGATAGATCTTTGACGAAAATTAAATGGGAATAGAAAGGAATATACCTTTTTCTCAGCGGTACATGGAACATTAACAAAAATTGACCATGTGCTAAGACATAAAAAACTCACAATCCAGTGCAGAAAGGTAGAGATAATTAATGCATCCTTCTCAGATCATAATGCATTAAAAATTACATGTAATAAAAGGCCATGGAAAGAGAAACCAAAAATCAATTGGAAACTAAATAATCTAATCCTAAAGAAGGGTTGGCTTAAAGAAGAAATCATAGAAATAATCAACAATTTCATTCAAGAGAATGACAATAGTGAGACAACATACCAAATCTTATGGGATACTGCAAAAGCAGTTATTAGGGGAAGTTTTATATCTTTGAATGCTTACATAAATAAAATAGAGAAAGAGGAGATCAATGACTTGGGCTTGCAGTTGAAAAAGCTAGAAAAAGAACAAATTGAAAATCCTGAAGTAAATACCAAATTAGAAATACTGAAAACCAAAGGAGAGATTAATAAAATTGAAATTAAGAAAACTATTGAATTAATAAATAAAACCAATAGTTGGTTTTTTGAAAAAACTAATAAAATCGAAAAATCTTTGGTCAATCTGATTAAAAAAAAGAAAGAACAAAAAAAATTACTAATATTAAAAAGAAAAGGGTGAACTCACCTCCAATGAGGAGGAAATTAAAACAATAATTAGAAACTACTTTGCCCAACTTAATGCCCACAAATTCGATAATCTAAACGAGATGGATGAATATTTTAAAAAATACAAATTGCCCAGATTAACAGAAGAGGAAGTTGAATATTTAAACAACCCTATCTCAGAAAAAGAAATTGAACAAGCCATCAATTAACTCCCTAGGAAAAAATCTCCAAGGCCAGATGGATTCACAAGTGAATTCTATCAAACATTTAAAGAACAGTTAATTCCAATACTATATAGACTATTTTTGAAAATTCGGGAAGAAGGAGTCCTCCCAAATTCTTTCTATGATACAAATATGGTTTTGATACTCAAACGAGAAAGAGACAAAATAGAGAAAGAAAATTATAGACCAATTTCCCTAATGAATATAGATGCAAAAATTTTAAATAAGATTGTAGCAAAACGAATACAGCATCTTATCACGAGATTAATACATTATGATCAGGTAGGATTCATACCAGGACTACAGGGCTGGTTCAATATGAGGAAAACTATTAGCATTATCGATCACATCAACAACAAAGCTAACAAAAACCACATGATTATCTCAATAGATGCAGAAAAAGCTTTTGACAAAATACAACAACCATTCTTAATAAAATCAGTGGAGAACATAGGAATAAAGGGAACTTTCCATAAAATAATAAGCAGTATCTATCTAAAACCTTGAGCAAGCATTATATGCAATGGGGATAAGCTAGATGCATTACCAATAAGATCAGGGGTGAAACTAGGATGTCCATTATCACCACTATTATTCAATATGGTACTAGAAATGTTAGCTGTAGCAAATAGACAAGATAAAGATATTGAAGGAATAAGAACAGCCAAAGAAGAAACTAAGTTATCACTCTTTGCAGATGATATGATGATCTACTTAGAGAATCCCAGAGATTCAATTAAAAAATTACTTGAATTAATAAATAACTTTGGCAAAGTTGCAGGTTACAAAATAAACCCACACAAATCTTCTGCATTCCTACATATTAACAACAAAGTCCAACCGCAAGAGATAGAAAGAGAAATCCCATTTAAAGCTAGGGTAGACTGTATAAAATACTTAGGAGTCTACCTGCCAAAACAAACCCAGGGATTATATGAACACAATTACAAGACACTTTTTGCACAAATAAAGTCAGATTTAAGTAAGTCGAAAAATATTAGTTGCTCATGAGTAGGCCGTGCTAATATAATAAAAATGACAATTCTGCCTAAATTAATTTACTTATTTAGTGCCATACCAATTAAACTATCAGACAACTATTCTCTAGAGCTGGATAAAATAATATCAAAATTCATTTGGAAAAACAAAAGGTCCAGAATATCAAAGGGAGTAATGAAAAGAAATGTTTGGGAAGGTGGCCTAGCGCTACCAGACCTCAAACTGTACTATAAAGCAGCAATTATCAAAACCACTTGGTATTGGCTAAGAAACAGAGAGGTAGACAAGTGGAACAGACTTGGCACTCAAGATGCAGTACGCAAGGAATATAGCAACCTTCTGTTTGATAAACCCAAGGACCCCAGCTTCTAGGATAAGAACTCACTGTTTGACAAAAATTGCTTGGAAAACTGGATAACAGTGTGGCAGAAATTAGGCATAGACCCATACCTGACACAGTACACAAGAATAAAGTCCAAATGGATACATGATTTAGGTATAAAGATTGATACCAAGAATAAACTGGAGAAGTAAGGAATAGCGTATTTATCAGATTTATGGAGAAGGGAAGAATTTTTTACTAAAGAAGAGTTAGAAAGCATTATGAAATGCAAAATGGATAACTTTGATTACATTAAACTGAGAAGTTTTTGCACAACCAAACCCAATGCAACCAAAATCCGGAGGGATCTAGTAAATTGGGAAAGAAATTTTACAGCTAAGCTCGGGGATAAAGCCCTCATTTCTAGAATATGTAGAGAACTGACTCAAATGTATAATCATACAAGTCATTCCCCAATTGTTAAATGGTCAAGGGATGTGAACAGACAATTTTCAGAAGAAGAAATTAAAGATATCTATAGTCATATAAAAAAAATGCTCTAAATCACTATTGATTAGAGAGATGCAAATCAAAACAACTCTGAGGTACTACATCACACCTATAAAATTGGCAAACATGACACAATAAGAAAATGATAAATGCTGGAGAGGATGTGGGAGAGTTGGAACACTAATTCATTGTTGGTGGAGCTGCGAGCACATCCAACAATTCTGGAGAGCAATTTGGAACTATGCCCAAAGGGCTACAAAAATATGCATACCCTTTGACCCAGCAATATCGCTACTAGGACTGTATCCCCAAGAGATCATAAAAATGGGAAAGGGTCCCATATGTACAAAAATATTTATAGCAGCACTCTTTGTAGTTGCCAAAAACTGGAAGTCAAGGGGATGTCCATCAATCAGGGAATGGCTCAATAAATTATGATATATGAATGTAATGGAGTACTATTGTGCCATAAGAAATGATGAACAAGAAGACTTCAGAGAGTCCTGGAAAGACTTATATGACCTGATGCTGAGTTAAAGGAGCAGAACCAGGAGAACTTTGTGCACAGCAACGACTACAGTGTGCGAGAGGTTTTTTTTGGTAGACTTGGAATTTTGTAATAATGCAAGAACTTCTTAAAAAAAAATCCCAATATTGGTTCTCTAAGGCAAAATGCCTTCCACACTTAGAGAAAGAAATATGGAAGTCATTCACAAAATGTAGCAGATCATGTTTGTGTATGTGTATGTTTTTGTGTATCATGTTTTGATTTGTTATACGATTTCTTTCATTTATTTTAGTCTGACTACATAGCATGACTATAGTGAAAATATACTCAATAGGAAAGTATATGTAGAACCTATACAAAATTGTATGCAGTCGTGGGGAGGGAGGGGGGTAGTGCGGGGTACGTGTAGGGGGATAAAATCTCAATTGTATGGCAGTGATTGTTAAACATTAAAATATAATTTAAAAAAAAGAAAGTTAAAAAAAGATTCATCCAGGTTGTTTGTTTTTGTTTTTATTTATTTATTTTATACTTTGTTTTGCATTTTTGTCACTTTTGTTGATGTTCTCAGTAATGGGAAATTTCCATGGGAAATGATTTACTGTCAAGACTTGTGTAAGTGTGTAATAGTGTCACCACTACTTCATCATTATATGATTTGTCTACCAATGATCATTTCTCTGACAAAGATTTAGACAGAGAAGACAATACAGATTGGAAGTCTTTCTCCATTCTCGTTTATATAATCCTAGATTTGGGCTAAAAAAAGTTCAATAAAAATTTCTATCAAATTATGAGTCGTAAGTGATATGTTATTTAAATCAAGTTTTCTTTTTTCCATTCTTGGGGTAATGTGAAGTGAAAGTCCCACCGAGATTCCTATAATTTTCCATAATCTAAAAAAGGAGTTACCCATCTTCAACCCTCTCGGTGTTACTTTTGACTACTTCCTTGAGACTTAACACTTACCTTGCTAGGCCTTGGTACAAGGAGGGTGGTTTGACTAAATGACTCAGAATCTGGAAAAGCTTTCAGCCTTTGATCTATGATTGAAAGTTGTTTCAGAGTTTATCGTAATCTTTGTGTATTGAAATCTTTATTATCCGTTATTTCCACAGGAGTAAGAGGACATCAAAGACCTAATTTATCTAATATGTCTGATTGACTTTAGTACAAACATACCTGGTGTGCTGCAGGCAACCAGCATCCATGAAGTACTTCAGTGAGCCATGAGAAGAAAGACCCGGGGCCGGTGGGAAAGCAACAGAGCAATCCGTTTATTCAACTGACGGTCAGGGTTTTAAGGGTTGTAACCACAATCACCAGCAGACTGAACTCATCCCACTACTTCACGATCTTAAGACATTATTTCACGATCTCAGGACTCACCCACATCCTTGTACCAGAAGCAAGTAACGAAGCTTGTCTTGCTCCTGAAGCTAGTTCCTGAGGTCCAGACCCAATTGCAACTTTCTGCAAAGAACATCAGTATCTGCAGGAACATCAGGTTCCAGGGTCATGGAGAGCTTTTGCCAGGGTTTATGTAAGCGCATGTTCTACTGGAACAGGCTTCGTCTCAGCTGTGGCCTTGATCATGGGACTCGCATTCCCCTTAGCCCTCTACACTGGGAACCATAAGAAAGCTAAAACTCGATTAATTCAGGATGAGAAATTCTGCTTAATCTTAAATTTATTTTGTTTTGTAGAAATTACTTTGTTTTAATAGTGCTCAATTGTAAAAGTTATATTCTGTTTTGACAATTAGGTACTCCAACTTAATGAGGGATATAACGTTTTATGAGAAACACTTATGAAAAAGATTATTGAGGCAGGACAAACAACTCCTTTTTGAAGTTAGTCTTTGAGGGTTTTTTAAAGCCAATACAATATTGTACTGAACTGGAAAATATGAACATTTTAACACTATTAAAATGTAGAAAAAAATTATTAGGACAGCCATTATGTTCCTGAAAAATTTGACTGGTTACTTTACTGTCTTTTTCAGTGAATTTAGTAAATTACAAAGTAGAAGGAATGCTATATCCCCCCAAAAAAGGAAAACACTTGAGCATGTGTAAGGATATGCAGAATAATAGTTAACGATAGCATAATAATTAGCACTTCTATAATTCCTCCTATGTGCTAAATGTTTTTACAAATAATATTGCTTTTGATCTTCATGATAAACCTGGGGTGTAGGTACTATTACTATTCCCATTCTATAGTTGTGGAAATTGAAGCAAACAGAGTTTAGGTGAACTGCCCAGCTAAAACGTGAGACAAGATTTGAACAAGATCTTCCTAACTCCAGGTCTACTATTCTACACACTTTTATCTACTGTTCAACCCAACTGCAACATTGAAAACATTCATAGTATCTCCAGCAGTCAAAATAAAAGTATCAGGTGATAATTCCTTATAATATTGCAAAGACTGTTGCTTAGGGTTTGCCTGTTCTCTAAATGGAATTTCTTCAGGTTATCTCTTTATCAAACTTCAACAAGGTGCTGCAAAGAAGCAGATATGAAATTAGTAGTTCCCATCCTCTCACTCCAGGGTAGATGTGAACAATGAGAAGTGAAATTACTGGATAACTCTCAGTCTTTGGTGTCTTTATAGACTAAAGAGGCCTAGATAGGGACTGGATAAGAGGTATCCTTGACAAAGACATTGTATTCTGACTGTAGCTAGAGCTAGACTTCACTGATTGCAGTGATTATAAAGCAGAGATATTGTATTTATTCATCTCTTTATTTATTTATTTATTTAATTATTTTTATTTGTTTGTTTATTTATTTATTCAACTATTTATTTAACTTTTCAACATTCATTTCCACAAAAGTTTGGGTTCCAAATTTTCTCCCCATTTCTCCCCTCCCTCCACCCCAAAACACCAAGCATTCTAATTGCCCCTATCACCAATCTGCCCTCTCTTCTAACATCTCTCCCTTCCCTTATCCCCATCTTCTCTTTTGCCCCGTAGGGCAAGATAACTTTCTACACCCCATTATCTGTATTTCTATTTCCTAGTTGCAAGAACAATAATCAATGGTTGTTCCTAAAACTTTGAGTTCCAACTTCTTTACCTCCCTCCCTCCCCACCCATTCCCTTTGGGAAGACAAGCAATTCAATATAGGCCACATCTGTGTAGTTTTGCAAATGACTTCCATAATAGTCGTGTTGTATAAGACTAACTATAATTCCCTCCATCCTATCCTGCCCCCCCATTGCTTCTATTCTCTCTTCTGATCCTGTCCCTCCCCATGAGTGTTGACCTCAAATTACTCCCTTCTCCCACTGCCCTCCCATCCATCATCCCCCCCCACCCTGCTTATCCCTTTCTCCCCTACTTTCCTGTATTGTAAGAGAGGTTTTCATACGAAAATGAGTGTGCATTTTGTTCCTTCCTTTAATCGAATGTGATGAGAGTAAGCTTCATGTTTTTTCTCTCACCTCCCCTCTTTATCCCTCCTTTGAAAAGTCTCTGATTTACCTGTTTTATGAGAGATAATCTGCTCCATTCCATTTCTCCCTTTCTCCTCCCAATATATTTCTCTCTCACTGCTAAATTTCATTTTGTAAGATATGATCCCATTCTATTCAATTCACCCTGTGCTCTCTGTCTCTCTGTTCCTCTCTCTGTTTCTCTCTGTGTGTGTGTATGTGTGTAATCCCACCAACTGCCGAGATACTGAAAAAAGTTCCAAGAGTTACAAATATTGTCTTTCTATGTAGGAATGTAAACAGTTCAACTTCAGTAAGTCCCTTATGATTTGTCTTTCCTGTTTTCCCTTTCATGCTTCTCTTGATTTTTGTGTTTGAAGATCAAATTTTCTTTTCAGCTCTGGTCTTTTCATCAAGAATGTTTGAAAGTCCTTGATTTCATTAAAAGATCATTTTTTCCCCTGAAGTGTTATACTCAGTTTTGCTGGGTAGGTGATACTTGGTTTTAGTCCTACTTCCTTTGACTTCTGGAATATCATATTCCACACCCTTTGATGCCTGAATGTAGAAGCTGATAGACCCTATGTTCTCCTGATTGTGTTTCCACAATACTTGAATTATTTCTTTCTAGCTGCTTGCACTATTTTCTCCTTGACCTGGGAAATATGGAATTTGGCCACAATGTTCCTAGGAGTTTCTCTTTTTGGATCTCTTTAAGGCAGTGATTGGTGTATTCTTTCAATCTTTATTTTGCCCTGTGGTTCTAGAATATCAGGGCAGTTTTCCTTGATAATTTCATGAAAGATGATATCTAGGCTCTTTTTTTTTGATCACGACATTCAGGTAGTCCCATAATATTTAAATTGTCTCTCCTGGATCTATTTTCCAGGCCAGTTTTTTTTTTTCTAAAAAAGATATTTCACATTATCTTCCATTTTTTCATTCTTTTGGTTTTGTTTTGTGATTTCTTGGTTTCTCATAAAGTCATTAGCCTCCATCTGTTGCATTCTACTTTTTAAAGAATTATTTTCTTTAGTGAGCTTTTGAACCTCCTTTTCCATTTGGCTAATTCTGCTTTTTAAAGCATTCTTCTCCTAACTGGTTTTTTGAATCTCTTTTACCAATTGAATTAGCTTATTTTTAAAGGTGTTATTTTCTTCAGCATTTTTTTGGGGTCTCCTTTAGTAAAGTGTTGACTTGCTTTGCTTGCTTTTCTTACATCTTTCTTATTTCTCTTCCCAGTTTTTCCTCCACCTCTCTTTCTTTATTTTCAAAATCCTTTTTGAGCTCTTCCACAGCCTGAGCCCATTGAATACTTATTTTGGATGTTTGGGATATAGAGACCTTGACTTTTATGTCTTTCCCTGATGGTAAGCATTGTTCTTCCTCATCTGAAAGAATGGGAGGAGATATCTGTTCACCAAGAAAGTAACCTTCTGGCCAAGATGGCGGAGTAGAAAGACGCACATACACATAGCTCTGAACCCACAACCCATAGAATGGCTACAGGGAACTAACTCACGGTGAATTCTGCACCCAGAGGCCACGGAATATTGGAGCGAGGGAGATTTCTGTTCCAGAGAGGCCTGCAAACCTCTCGCGGGGGATCCTTCGCGCTGCGGACTGGACGCCGGGGCTGGGAGCTGAGTGCAGCCCTGCCGCGGCCGCGGCACCGAGAGGAAAAGATCCGAGCAGGCTTCACAGACAGGATCTCCAGCGGCCACACGGGTCCCTCCACCCACAGAGGGATCTGCAAACCTCTCGCAAAAGGTCCGTCGCGCTGCAGACGCAAAGCCCAGCACAGACCTGCTGCGGCCACGGCTGCGGCACCGAGAGAAACAGATCCGAGCAGGCTTCAGGGACGGGATCTCCAGTGGCCGCACAAGTCCCTCCACCCACAGGTGACAGGGGTGGGTGAGAGAGTCTCTTTGGCTGGTTGAGAGGGGAGTGGGGTGCCCCCATAATTCAGGCCCCCCCGGGAGGTAGAAGCTGAGAGGCGGCTGCAGACAGGGGCTCCCCAGGCGGGAGCCTGAATCCATTGTGGAAGGTCTGTGCATAAACCCCCTGAGGGAACTGAGCCTGAGAGGTGGCCCTGCCCCGACCTCAGCACCAGAACATAATCTCATACTGAATAGCAGCCCTGCCCCCGCCAAAAGCCCTGAGGCTGGAAGCAGCATTTGAATCTCAGACCCCAAACACTGGCTGGGAAGATCAGGAGGCTAGGTGGGTGTGAGGAGAATATTCAGAGGTCAAGTCACTGGCTGGGAAAATGCCCAGAAAAGGGAAAAGAAATAAGACTATAGAAAGTTACTTTCTTGGCGAACAGGCATTTCCTCCCTTCCTTTCTGATGAGGAAGAACAATGCTTACCATCAGGCAAAGACACAGAAATCAAGGCTTCTGTGTCCCAGCCCACCCAATGGGCTCAGGCCATGGAAGAGCTCAAAAAGAATTTTGAAAATCAAGTTAGAGAGGTGGAGGAAAAGCTGGGAAGAGAAATGAGAGACATGAAGTCAAAGCATGAACAGCAGATCAGCTCCCTGCTAAGGGAGACCCAAACAAATGTTGAAGAAATTAACACCTTGAAAACTAGCCTAACTCAATTGGCAAAAGAGGTTCAAAAAGCCAATGAGGAGAAGAATGCTTTCAAAAGCAGAATTAGCCAAATGGAAAAGGAGATTCAAAAGCTCACTGAAGAAAATAGTTCTTTCAAAATTAGAATGGCACAGATGGAGGCTAATGACTTTATGCAAAACCAAGAAATCACAGAACAAAGAGAGAAGAATGGAAAAATGGAAGATAATGTGAAATATCTCATGGGAAAAACAACAGACCTGGAAAATAGATCCAGGAGAGACAATTTAAAAATTATGGGACTACCTGAAAGCCATGATCAAAAAAAGAGCCTAGACATCATCTTTCATGAAATTATCAAGGAAAACTGCCCTGAGATTCTAGAACCAGAGGGCAAAATAAATATTCAAGGAATCCACAGAACACCGCCTGAAAGAGATGCAAAAAGAGTAACTCCTAGGAACATATTGGCCAAATTCCAGAGTTCCCAGGTCAAGGAGAAAATACTGCAGGCAGCTAGAAAGAAACAATTCAAGTATTGCGGAAATACAATCAGGATAACACAAGATCTAGCAGCCTCTACATTAAGGGATCGAAGGGCATGGAATAGGATATTCCAGAAGTCAAAGGAACTAGGACTAAAACCAAGAATCACCTACCCAGCAAAACTGACTATAATACTTCAGGGGAAAAAATGGTCTTTCAATGAAATAGAGGATTTTCAAGTATTCTTGATGAAAAGACCAGAGCTGAAAAGAAAATTTGACTTTCAAACACAAGAATGAAGAGAACCATGAAAAGGTGAACAGCAAAGTGAAGTCATAAGGGACTTACTAAAGCTGAACTGTTTACATTCCTACATGGAAAGACAATATTTGTAACTCTTGAAACATTTCAGTATCTGGGTACTGGGTGGGATTACACATGCACACACGCTCACATACATAGAGACAGAGTGCACAGAGTGAATTGAAGAGGATGGGATCATATCTTAAAAAAAAAATGAAATCAAGCAGTGAGAGAGAAATATATTGGGAGGAGAAAGGGAGAAATTGAATGGGGCAAATTATCTCTCATAAAAGAGGCAAGCAAAATACTCATTAGTGGAGGGATAAAGAGGGGAGGTGAAAGAAAAACATGAAGTCTACTCTCATCACATTCCACTAAAGGAAAGAATAAAATGCACACTAATTTTGGTAGGAAAACCTATCTCACAATACAGGAAAGTGGGGGATAAGGGGACAAGCAGGGTGGGGGGGATGATAGAAGGCAGGGCATGGGGAGGAGAGTGCAATTCGAGGTCGACACTCATGGGGAGGGATAGGATCAAAAGAGAATAGAAGTAATGGGGGACAGGATAGGATGGAGGGAAATATAGTTAGTCCTATACAACACAACTATTATGGAAGTCATTTGCAAAACTACACAGATATGGCCTATATTGAATTGCTTGCCTTCCAAAGGGAAGGGGTGGGGAGGGAGGGAGGAAGAGAAGTTGGAACTCAAAGTGTTAGGATCAACTGTCGAGTAATATTCTTGCCACTAGGAAATAAGAAATACCGGTAAAGGGGTATAGAAAGCTATCTGCCCCTACAGGACAAAAGAGAAGATGGAGACAAGGGCAGAGAGGGATGATAGAAGAGAGAGCAGTTTGGTCATAGGGGCAATTAGAATGCTTGGTGTTTGGCGGGGGAGGGGATAAAAGGGGAGAAAATTTGTAACCCAAAATTTTGTGAAAATGAATGTTAAAAGTTAAATAAATAAATTTAATTATAAGAAAAAAAAAAGGGGAAAAAAAGAAAAAAAAAAAAAGAAAGTAACCTTCTCTGGTTTTATTTTTTTTCCCCTTTGTTGGGCCTTTTCCCAACTAGTTACTTGATTTTTGGGTCCTTTGTCAAGAGTAGGGTATACTTGTGGGACCTGTAAGATATCAGTTCCTCCAAGGTGGCACAATGAAGTGTGTACTGGTCTGGAGGAAGGAAAGAATTTTTGTGCCCAGAATCTTAGCAGTGGTTCCTCTCCACAGGCACCTGACCTCCAATTCCGCCAAGCTAGCACTAGGGAGGTAGGATTCCATCAAGCTGTGGGAGCAGGGCCACCATTGAGTGTGAGACAAAGACCAGCTCCCTCAGTGCCCCCAGGGGTTTTTACAATCCAGCAATAGTCTCCTGCTGTTGTAGGAGCTGCCTTGAGATTTACTGCTGCAAAGCTGTGGGATGACCCTTCTCCCTTCCTGTCCAAGTGAGAAAACCCCGTCACTGACCTTTGGCACCGCACCTGTGGATTGAGGGATCTGAGGACCCGATACTGCGACTGCAGATTTCGGCCCTGAGGTGTCCTCCTCTCAGAGTCTCCTTGCACCACATGCAGGCTAAGGCTGGGCTGGGCTCCGTGCTCTCCTCTGCATCTGGTGCAACTGATGTTTCCCGTGGGTGTTTCAGGTCACCCTGGGCTGGAAATCTCATCTGCTCTGTTGTTCTCCACTTCTGCTTCTTCAAAATTTGTTGAGAGTTCCTCTCTACAGGTATTTTATGGGCTGTGTGGGGAGACCCTGCATATGTATGTCTTTCTACTCTGCCCTCTAGCAGTGATATTTTTTTTAAACTTAAAAGGAAAGCAGAATCCGAAAAAGAAATGTGTTATACTCCTGCTACAGCTTAGCTACTTTTTATTTTTAAATCTCCAAAACCAGCTTTGCATTTTTTCTTGATCATCAATGATCCTTTCTTTTCAAGTAATAACAAAACAGTTTATTATGCTTCAAATCCTGTAGAAAATAGTTATTTTTTCAGATTTATTCATTTATTTATTCTCAGTTTTCAAGTCACTTCCATAAGTTTCCCCCTTCTTCCCCCTTTCCTCCCCAAGATGACAAGCAATCTTATATAGGCTCTACCCATGTGTATCTATTAAACTAATTTTCACATGAGTCGTGCTGCATAGAAGAATTAATATGAATGGGAGAAGACATGAGAAAAATAATATAAAGCAAAAGATAACAAAAGAAAAAATACTTCTCTTTCATTCTGCTTTCCAACCCCATAATTATTTCTCCAGATGTGGATAGCATTTTGCATCATGGCTCCTTTAGAGAAGTGTTGGGTCCCTGCATTTCTGTGAAGGGTTAAGTATATCAAAAACATTACCCACGTATCCCAATACTGTTATCCACAATCCCTGTTACTGTTTTTATTGTTCTCATTGATCTACTCCCTTCACCCAGTATTGGTTCATATAAGTCTTTCCAGGTTTGTTTGTTTGTTTTTCTGAAGTAGACCTGTTCATCATTTCTTATGGCACAATAGTATTCCATTACATTCATATACCATAACATTTTCCCCCATGCTAAGTAAAACTTTATTCAATGCATTCATTCATTTGTTTGTTCATTTATCTATTTATTTATTATTAATTTATTTTTTTATTTACCCCAATTCATTTATTTTTAGTTTTCACATTTATTTCCACAAGATTTTGAGTTTCAAGTTTTTTCCTATCTCTCTCCTCCTCCCACTCTGAAACACCATGCATTCTTATTACCCCTTCCCCCTATCTACCTTCCCTTCTATCACACCCTTCCCTTCCCTTATCCCCATCTTTTCTCTTTTCTTATACGGCAAGATAGATTTCTACATTCCAATACCTGTACTGCTTCTATCCCAGTTACATGCATAAACAGTTCTCAACATTAGTTCCTAAAACTTTGAGTTTTAACTTCTCTCCCTTCTTCCCTCTCCACCCATCCCCACTGAGTAGGAAAGCAATTAAATATAGGCTACATAAGTGTAGTATTACTAAAGATTCCATAATAGTCATGTTGTAAAAGACTATATTTCCCTCCATCCTATTCTGCCCCCCCCCTTATTCTATTCTGTATTTTGACCTTATCCCTACTCAAAAGTGTTTATTTCTAATTACCTCCCTACTATCATTTGCCCTCCCTTCTGTCATTTCTCCACACCTCACTTATCCTCTTCTTCCCTACTTTCCTGTAGTGTAAGATAGATTTTCATACCAAATTGAGTGTGCATGTTATTCCCTCCTTAAGTCAAATATGATGAGAGCAAGCTTCACTTTTCCCCTCTAACTTTCCCTTTTCCCCTCCTTTGGAAAAGCGTTTTCTTGTCTCTTCTATGAGAGAGAATTTGCCCCATTCCATTTTCCCCTTACTCCTCCAAATATACTCCTCTCTCACCCATGATTTTGTTTTATAAGATATCATTCCTTCCTATTCAATTCACCCTCTCATCTCTGTATACACACAAACACACACACACACACACACACACACTTGTATAATCCCTCCAACTACCCAACTAGTGAGAAAAGTTTCAAGAGTTACAAATATTATCTTTCCATATAGAAATGTAAACAGTTCATCTTTAGTAAGTCCCTTGTGATTTTTCTTTCCTGTTTTCCTTTTCATGTTCTCTTGATTCTTGTGCTGAAATTCACATTTTCAATTCAGCTCTGGTCTTTTCATGAAGAATACTTGAAAGTCCTCTATTTCATTGAATGAATATTTTTTTCTTAAATATTGTACTGAGCGGGGGCGGAGCCAAGATGGCGGAGTAGAAAGAAGCACATACACATAGCTCCGAACCCACAACCCACAGAACATCTGTAAAAAGGAACTTACGGCGAATTCTGGAGCAGTAGAGGCTATACAACAGTGGAGCAAAGGAGATTTCTGTTCCAGAGGGACGTGCAAATCTCTCACAAAAGGTCCTTCATGCCACGGACTGGTCGCCAGGACTGGGAGCAGAGTACAGCCCTGCCGCGGCCGCGGCACAAAGAGAGGCAGATCTGAGCAGGCTTCAGGGACGGGATCTCCACCAGCCGCGTGGGTCCCTCCACCCACAGGTGATGGGGGTTGGTAAGAGGGTTTCTTTGGCGGGTGGAGAGGGGAGTGGGGTGCCCCCGTAACTCAGGCCCCCTCGGGAGGCAGCAGCTGAGGCAGCGGCAGACCAGGGCTAGTCAAGCAGGCAGGAGCCTGGATCCATTGTTGAAGGTCTCTGCATAAAGCCCTGGAGGGAACTGAGCCTAAGAAGCGGTCCTGCCCCCACCTGAGCACCTGAACTTAATCTCATACTGAATAGCAGCCCTGCCCCTGCCCAAAGCCCTGAGGCTGGGGAGCAGCATTTTTATCTCAGACCCCAAGCACTGGCTGGGAGGATCAGGAGGCGAGGTGGGTGTGAGGAGAATATTCAGAGGTCAAGTCACTGGATGGGAAAATGGCCAGAAAAGGGAAAAGAAATAAGACTATAGAAGGCTACTTTCTTGGTGAACAGGCATTTCCTCCCTGCCTTTCTGATGAGGAAGAACAATGCTTACCATCAGGCAAAGACACAGAAATCAAGGCTTCTGTATCCCAGCCCACTCAATGAGCTCAGGCCATGGAAGAGCTCAAAAAGTATTTTGAAAATCAAGTTAGAGAGGTGGAGGAAAAGCTGGGAAGAGAAATGAGAGACATGCAGTCAAAGCATGAACAGCAGGTCAGCACCCTGCTAAAGGAGACCCAAAAAAATGTTGAAGAAAATAACACCTTGAAAAATAGGCTAACTCAATTGGCAAAAGAGGTTCAAAAAGTCAATGAGGAGAAGAATGCTTTCAAAAGCAGAATCAGCCAAATGGAAAAGGAGATTCAAAAGCTCACTGAAGAAAATAGTTCTTTCAAAATTAGAATGGCACAGATGGAGGCTAATGATTTTCATGAGAAACCAAGAAATCACAAAACAAAACCAAAAGAATGAAAAAATGGAAGACCATGTGAAATATCTCATTGGAAAAACAACTGACCTGGAAAATAGATCCAGGACAGACAATTTAAAAATTATGGGAGTACCTGAAAGCCATGATCAAAAGAAGAGCCTAGACATCATCTTTCATGAAATTATCAAGGAAAACTGCCCTGAGATTCTAGAACCAGAGGGCAAAATAAGCATTCAAGGAATCCACAGATCACCACCTGAAAGAGATCCAAAAAGAGAAACTCCTAGGAACATTGTGGCCAAGTTCCAGAGTTCCCAGGTCAAGGAGAAAATATTTCAAGCAGCTAGAAAGAAACAATTCAAGTACTGTGAAAATACAATCAGGATAACACAAGATCTAGCAGCTTCTACATTAAGGGATCGAAGGGCATGGAATGGGATATTCCAGAAGTCAAAGGAACTAAGACTAAAACCAAGAATCACCTACCCAACAAAACTGAGTATAATATTTCAGGGGAAAATTTGGTCTTTCAATGAAATAGAGGATTTTCAAGCATTCTTGATGAAAAGACCAGAGCTGAAAAGCAAATTTGACTTTCCAACACAAGAATGAAGAGAAGCATGAAAAGGTGAACAGCAAAGAGAAGTCATAAGGGACTTACAAAAGTAGAACTGTTTACATTCCTATATGGAAAGACAATATTTGTAACTCTTGAAACTTTTGAATATCTGGGTACTGGATGGGATTACACAAACACACACACACACACACACACACATGCACACACGCACACACACATAGAGACAGAGAGCACAGAGTGAATTGAAGAGGATGGGATCATATCGTAAAAGAATGAAATCAAGCAGTGAGAGAGAAATATAGTGGGAGGAGAAAGGGAGAAATGGAATGGGGCAAATTATCTCTCATAAAAGAGGCAAGCAAAAGATTTATTCGTGGAGGGATAAAGAGGGGAGGTGAGAGAAAAACATGAAGTTTACTCTCATCACATTCCACTAAAGGAAGGAATAAAATGCACACTCATTTCGGTATGAAAACCTATCTTACAATACAGGAAAGTGGGAGATAAGGGGATAAGCAGGGTGGGGGGGATGATGGAAAGGAGGGCATGGGGAGGAGGGTGCAATTTGAGGTCGACACTCATGGGGCGGGTCAGGATCAAAAGAGAATAGAAGTAATGGGGGACAGGATAGGATGGAGGGAAATATAGTTAGTCTTATACAACACAACTATTATGGAAGTCATTTGCAAAACTACACAGATTTGGCCTATATTGAATTGCTTGCCTTCCAAAGGGAAGGGGTGAGGAGGGAGGGAGGTAAAGAAGTTGGAACTCAAAGTGTTAAGAACAACTGTCGAGTAATGTTCTTGCCACTAGGAAATAAGAAATATAGGTAAAGCAGTATAGAAAGTTATCTGGCCCTACAGGACAAAAGAGAAGATGGAGAGAAGGGCCGAGAGGGATGATAGAAGAGAGAGCAGATTGGTCATAGGGGCCATTAGAATGCTTGGTGTTTGGTGGGGGAAGGGGAGAAAAGGGGAGAAAATTTTGAACCCAAAATTTTGTTAAAATGAGTGTCAAATAAATAAATAAATAAATAAATTTAAAATTAAAAAAAATTTAAATATTGTATTTAGTTTTGCTTGTTAGGTGATTCTTGCTTTTAATTCTATTTCTTTTGACTTCTGGAATATCATATTCCAAGCCTCTCAATCCCTTAATGTAGAAGCTGTCAGATCCTGTGTTATCCTGATTGTATTTCAACCATACTCAAATTGCTTCTTTCTGGCTGCTTGAAAAATTTTCTCCTTTGCCTGGGAACTTTGGAATTTGGTTTCAATAATCCTATCAGGTTTTTCATTTCAGATCTCTTTCAGAAAATGAGGGGTGAATTCGTTCAATATTTATTTTACCCTCTGTTTCCAGAATATTAGGGCACGTTTCCCTGATAATTTCATGAGAGATGATGTCTAGGCTCTTTCTTTGATCATGGCCTTCAAGGAGTCTCAAAAATTTTAAATTGTTTCACCTGGATCTGTTTTTCAGGTTAGTTTTTTTTTCCAATGAGATATTTCACATTGTCTTCATTTTTTCATTCTTTTGGTTTTGTTTTGTAAATTCTTGGTTTCTCATAAAGTCATTTTCTTTCATCTGCTCCATTCTTATTTTTTAATGAAATATATTCTTCAGTAAACTTTTGAACCTCCATTTCCATTTGGATAATTCTGCTTTTTAAAGCATCTTTCTCCTCATTGGCTTTTTGGGCCTCTTTTGTTATTTGAGTTAATCTATGTTTAAAAGTGTTAATTCGCTCAGTATTTTTGGGGGATCTCCTTTAGCAAACTGTTGACTTACTTTTCATGATTTTATTGCATCACTCTCATTTCACTTCCCAATTTTTCCTCCACCTCTCTTCCTTGATTTTCAAATAAGTTTTTGAGGTTTTCCATGGCCTGAGACCGTTGTATATTTATATTGGAGATTTTGGATGCAGATGCCTTGACTTTTAGGTCTTCCTCTGATGGTATGCATTGTTCCTCCTCATCCCAAAGGATGGAAACAAATACCTAGTCACCAAAAAAGCAACATTCTATTGTCTTATTCTTTTTCCCTTTTGGGGGCATTTTCCCATATAGTTACTTGAGTTTTGAGTTCTTTGTCAAGAGGAGGGCGTCCTCTGGAGACCTGTAATTTCTCAGTGCCTCCAAGGTGGCACAATCAAGGGAGTGGAGTTTACTTCTCTCCTGTTCTGTTTTCCGGTCTGGGAGCTACCACAAGTTTTTCTGCCTGAAATTTGTGAGTAGAATTCCCTCTCCAAAGTCTCCACCAGCTCTACCACGTCATCACTCTTGGTCAACCCAGGACCACAACTCAGGCTTGAGATCTAGATCAGCTGCACAATTCCCCCTGGGTCTTTAGGCCAGGACTCCAAGAGTGGAAGCTGCCACTGCCTTGAGCCAGGGATAGAATGTTGTGTTCCTTTCTTACCCAGGTGAAAGGGCCTTCTCACTAAACAATGAAGCTGTGTTTTGCATTTGTCAGTTGAGGAATCTGGGATCTGCATTTGTTGCCAGTGGTGCCTTGAAGTCTACTCCAGTCCTACCCTTGAAGGTGTTTCAGTGGTTATCTTAAGCCTTAATAAGTCCAGCAATATATCAAATTGCATGTAAATTTTATAGCCCTTTGGGCATCGTTCCAAATTGCTCTCCAGAATGCTTGGAACAGTTCACAGCTCCACCAACAGTGAATTAGTGTTCCAACTATCCCCCATCTCCTCCAACATTTATCATTTTCTTGCTTTCTCATGTTAGCCATTCTGATAGTTATAATGTTCCACTTGAGAGTAGCATGAATTTGAGTCTCTTTAATCATAGTGATTTAGAGCATTATTTTTCATATGACTAGAGATAGATTTAATTTCTTCCTCTCAAAACTGGCTGTTCACATCCTTGGATCATTTATCAGTTGGGGAATGACTTGTATTCTTGTAAATTTCCCTCAGCTCTCTATATATTTTAGAAATGAGGCATTTATCACAAAAAAAATTGTAAAATTCTTTCCCTGTTTTCTGCTTCCCTTCTAATCTTAATTGCAATGGCTTTCTGCCCATAAATTTAATGTAATCAGAATTACCCATTTGGTATTTCATAATGTTATGTCTTGTTTTGTCATAAATTCCTTGATTCTCCACAAATCTGGCAGCTAAACTATCCCTTGCACCTCTAATCTGTTTATAGTGTTAGTTTTCATATGTAGGTCCTGTACTCATTTGGACTTTATTCTGCTATGCAGAATCAGGCATTGTTCTTTACCAAGTTTCTGCCCCAACATTCTACAGTTTTCTTAGCTGTTTTTGTTAAACAATGTGTTCTTATCCCAGAAGCTGGGGTCCCTGGGTTAATCAAACAGTACACTACTATCATCCTTGACTACTGTACTATGTGTACCCAACCTATTTCACTGATTTATCCCTCTGTTTCTTATCCATTATGAAGTGATTTTGATGATTGCTGCCTTACAATGCAGTTTAAGATCTGATATGGCTAGGACACTTTACCTAGCATTTTGTTTCATTAATTCCCTTGATATTCTAGACCATTTGTTCTTCTAAATAAATTTTGAAATTTTTGGCAACTCTATAAAATAAGGGTTTTTTGGGTTTCTTGATTTTATGGCACTGATTAAGTGAATTAATTTAGGCAATATTGGAATTTTTATTATATTAGCTCAGTCTATCCATGAGCAAGTCATATTTTTCCAGTTACTTAGATCTGATTTTGTTTGTGTGAAAAACATTCTGTAAATGTGCTGATATAATGCTTCTGTTTGTTTTGGCAGATAGACTCCCAAATATTTTATAATATCTACAGTAACTTTAACTGGAATTTTTCTTTTGATCTCTTGCTATTGATCTTTGTTAGTAATATACACAAATGCAGATGACTTATATGAATTTATTTTGTATCCTGCAAATTTGACGAAGTTATTTATTATTTTAAGTAGTTTTTTTTGCTTGCTTCTCTAGTGTTCTCTAAGTATGTTATCTGCAAAGAGTCATAAGTTAATTTCTTCTTTGTTTATTCTAATTCCTTCAATCTCCTTTTTTTCTCCTATTGCTAATGCTAATATTTGCAGCATCATATTGAATAACAGTGGTGTAAATGGACATCCTTGTTTCTTCTTCCATCTTATTGGAATTGAATCTAGCTTATCTCCACTACATATAATGTTTGCTAATGGTTGTAAGTGGATGCTACTTATTATTTTAAGGAAGCTCCATTTTTTCCTAAATTCTCCAATATTTTCAGTCAAAATGAGTGTTGTATTTTATCAAAGCTTTGTCTGCATTATTAGGGATAATCATATGGTTTCTGTTAGTTTTGTTGTAGATATGATCAATTATGTTGATAGTTTTCCTAATACCGAACAAGTGCTGCATTCCTGGCATAAATTCTACTTAATCCTAGAGCCTTATTCTTGTGATAAGTTGCTGTCATCTTTTTGCTAAAATCTTATTTTAAAATTTTGCATGTATATTCATTAGTGAATTTCATCTATAATTTCTGTTTTGGCTCTCCCCAGTTTAGGAATCAGCATCCTATTTGTGTCACAAATAGACTGTGGTAGAACTGGCAAATATTTCTGCAGTGATCTGTGTAGTATTGCAATTAGTTTTTCCTTAAATGTTTGATAGAATTCACTTGTTAATCCATATGGTCCTGGCGAATATTTACTACGGAGTTAACTGACAATTTGTTCAATTTATTTTTCTGACATGGTTCTATTTAATTATTTTGCTTCCTCATATGTTAAGGTGGGCAATTTATATTTTTATAAATATTTATCCATTTCATTAAGACTGTCGAATTTATTGACAAGCAGTTGGGCAAAATAATTTCTACTTATTGTTTTAATTTCCACTTCATTGACAACAAAGTTTCTCTTTTTCATTTTTGATACGGCTAAATTAATTTTTTTCTTTCTTTTTTTTGAATAAAATTGACCAAACGTTTGTCAATTTTACTGTTTTGTTTGTAACGCCAGCTCTTATTTTTATTCATTATTTCAACAATTTTCTTTATTTCATACTAGTCTTTCCTTTGCTTGTCAGTATTTCTAATCTGGTATTTATTTGGAGATTTTCAACTTGTTCTTTTTCTATTCTTTTTCAGTTGCATGCCCAATTCTTTGATCTATTCCTTTACTTTATTTATGCAAGCATTCAAGATATAAAACTTTCCTTAAGATCTGCTTTCACTACTTTCATAAGTTTTGGTAAGTTGTCTCATTATTATCATTCTGTATAATTAAGTTATTGATTATTTAATTTCCAATTAACTTTTTGTCTAACTTTTCATGGCCCTTTATTACATATAATTTTTATTGCATCATATGGATGGATGCAGTTACTATTTCTACACTGGATTGTGAGATTTTTAATGCTCTAGTACGTTGTCAATTTTTGTCAATGTGCCATGTACAACTGAGAAAAAGGTGAACTACTTTCTATTGCCATTCTGTTTTCTCCAGAGCTCTATCATATCTACCTTTGTCAGAATTCTATTCATCTCCTTAGTTTATTTCCTGATTATTTTGTGGTTTGATTTATCGAGACCAGAGAGGGTGAGTTTGAACCCCCCCAGTAGAGTTTTGTTGCATATTTCTTCCTGTAACTCCCTTAATTTCTCCTCTAATAATTTCTGTGCTATACCACTTAGTGAATATATGTTTAGTAATGATATTACTTCATTGTTTATGGTGTTTTTTTATCAGGATATAGTTTCCTTCCTTATGGCTTTTTATTAGAACTAATTTTTCTTTCACTTTGTCTGAGGTAAGTATTGCTACCTCTGCTTTGTTTTTTACTTCAACTGAACCATAATACATTCTACTCCAACCTTTTACCTTTACCTGTGCTTATCCGTGTTTCAAATATTTTTATTGTAAAAAACATATTGTTGGATTGTGGTTTTTAGCTACCAATGATTCTCAATGCATTATCTCTCTACGCAAATATATTGACTGCCCCAGTCTCTCATCAAATTACATACCTAAATTAAAAATTATTTATGAACAATAAATATATTTATTCTTTAACCCTAAGAAGAAAGTGGCATTAGTGACTGCATTTATATGATTTGGAATTATAAAGAAACAATTAAAAATATGGCTCATGGAAACTCATTTCCATATGTCAATAACACTTGTTTGCATGAACATATATTGACATAAAATGATGGCAGATATTTTGTTTGTTTCTTTTCTTGTATCCATGGGTAGAAAGATTGAACAAGGTGGAAACAGGACTCCTGAGTGAACCTACCATTCTTCTAGTTCTAAGCACAAAGAGATTCCAGGGGCTGACAGCTTCAAATAAAACTGACATAAACACATGTTCTTTGAGTTACTCTCTTCTTTCAAGCAGCTCACAGAAGAGAATTGGAGGACAACCAGGGTTTTCTGCAAATACTTTTTTTCTTGGCTCAAAGCTTTCGGCTATTTTACTGCTCATCATGATATATTGGGAGACACACAGAGTGAGACAGAGAAATAAAGAGACAGAAGGCAACAGAGAGGCAAAGAGTGACAGAGAGAGAGAGAGAGAGAGAGAGAGAGAGAGAGAGAGAGAGAGAGAGAGAGAGAGAGAGAGAGAGAGAGAGAGAAAAGAGAGAGAGAGGTGGGAGCATGGCTAATGTTTTTCTGTGTTTTGTTTTTGGTTTTTTGTATAAACATAGAGTTCAAGTGGGCCTTACAAAGATTCTTCATGGCTGGTAAAATAAACTTAAGCTCTGAACAAAGACCAATCATTTGTAGGGAACTATAATTCCCCTTAGGATCTCTTCTAGGTGCTACATTAAAGAAGAAATTTTAAAAAAAACTGCTGGCAAAACATGACTTAGATACAAAAATTCACATCATAAAAAAAAAGAATGGGAAAGAAAGAAGCAATTTTTTTTATATGTATGGATAAGTGGAAGAATTCATGACAAGATACTCAAAGCAAAAGATTACACAAGGTGAAACAAATAGTTTTTATTATATAATTTAAAAGTTGTACAATGTAATACAATAAAATTAGAAGGAAGACATAACTGGGAAAAATCTTACAAGTCCTAATTTACTCAGATGGCAGTTCAGACAAGTGGCCTTATAAATGTCATTGCCCAACTGCCTTAAGTGGCTGGGTTATATCCCAAGCCCCAGAGCAGTAACCATTGAGGGATTTGAAAAACTGCTGCCTGTTTCCCAGAACAGATTCAAGCAAACTGCAATAAACCTTGGTCTCTCTTTCTTCCCCATCCCTGTTACTTGAGGAACTGAAAGAACTAGGTTAATTAAAGAAAAAAGAAAGAGAAGTATTTGAAAAAAACTATTATGAGCATTAGGGCATCAAAAGCATCAGGTTTTGAAAAACAGAACAAAACTTTGCATTAAAAATCAAAGTTATCCAAAATAATAATATTATTGTATGGATATTTTAATATTTTACACTTTTTGCTTCATTATTTTTACATATATAGTGAGTTGCATGTTAATAAAATTGCATTGAATTCTAAATTAAAAAAAAATATTCTGCCTTTCTCTGCAATTCAATAGCTTCTCCAAACAACTCATGTTTATTGGCCAACAAGTTGCTCTATGAATGTTTAAAAAAGAACTTCTGGCAAGAGTGTGCTGACCACAGCTTCTGATATTTGTATTTCTTCTGGGTTTGTGAAGATAGGAAACTAATACCTTGGGAGTTCAGGTCTCTTGAGGAGAATGAGAGAAGAGGTGACAGTAGTACCATGGCTACAGCAGGATCAGAACAATATCCAGTGCTTGTCAAATCTTCAGCACCCTTAAGGCAAAGAGTTAAGTTTTATCTTAATAGACTAACTGGGGAGTACATGTTACTATGTGTGGTTTATTAGGAGTACTTGCCCTAGTGAGAGGTATGCCGAGAAATATCCTTTCTAGTCATAGCCTTATTTGGATTTGTTCTTTTCATAAATTAATTCTTAAAATTATTATTAAATTTAATAAATTCAATTGCTGGATTTTATATTATTTCTCATAAATGCCTATAATCAACACTATCTTTGTGTCTCCTTGAGTCCTTTTGTTTGTAGCTTGAAAGTGTAATAGAAGACACATAGTATAAATGGGGAGAGGGAGAGAGGGATCTAGATCAAGACTGGAAGCTCAACTCCAACCCATTTTGATTTGTACTCTCTGACTGGGTAGATAAGCACAACCAATTTCATAACTATCCTTCCAAGTGGAGAATTACTGCGAATACAGACCATTTTTTCTAAATCTCTATCAAAGAGGCAAGCCAATGTTACAAATGAAATATTCCTTTTGTCAAAACTAGGCTGACTGTATCCAACATATAATTTGCAAAGGCCTTTGGAGGTTTATATCTTATTCTAGGTTTCATATCTCAGCATTAGGATGGAAAGTCAGAATAATCAGAATAGGAGAACTTAAGAGAATATTTCTGGAGAAAGACAAGGAAAAGAGTTTGGAGAATGAAGATGCGGTGACATATGGAAGATTCTTCCTAGGAGACTTAGAAGCCTATTTGTGGATGGAACTGTTTTTTGATTCCTTAAGGGAAAGCCAGGTTTATTAATATACCTTAGAAAAGAGTGACTAAATTCTGACTTTTCACAGAAAAACTGCAGAATGATCATACACCTATTCCGTTCTAGTTTCTCCCTTTAATTTTATTGCCCAGAGCAAGAGGTGGCAAAGTTAATTGATAAGGGTGGCTTTAATATTCAAGTACTTTTGCCTACTACTTCCTAACTGTTTAAGCAATGGTTCTATACATATAATTTTAATAACATCTTGAATTAATATTACATCTGGATTTTGATTATGTAAAATTCAATAGCTTTAGTGTTCAACAGAATCTTTGGAATTTTCCTGCATTTTACAAATTATCTATTAGCATTTTAGTGATTTTTTCTTGTTTTCATCTTTTTTTTTAACTTTGCAGAAAAAATAACAGAAGGAAATGTAACTAACCCATCAATTAATACCATTTTGAGCTAGACTGATTATCTCCAAATCAAATGCCCCACCCCTTTTTTACCAAAAACCTTTGAGTTTTTCATTTTGCTTTTCTCTGCCTTCAAGAAAGATGAGGAGACATCAAGAGACAGTCACACTCTAAGCTGGTCATATTTAATTTCATGAGTAACACAAATAACAAATAGAGAATATGAACATAAAATTAAATAGATTAAAACACAGTCCTGACTGAAGCATACTTATGCACTTAGTGATGGGGGTAGAAGCATCAAGTAACAAAAATGACTATGAAACAGAAAGTCATTTCTCCTTTGGAATAAGGGAAAAAGAGGCAGAGCTAAACCATTTCCCTCCTTCTTAGATTAGGTACTATTTGAACTCAGACCTTTCTGATACTAAGCAGCTTCATCCACTGTGCTTAAGCAGGTAAGGTATAGGTGAACAATTAAGAAATAATAGCATTCTACCTGCTTGAAATACTTCAGTGCGTATGGTACCAGTTATTAAACTGGATTGATAAACGACTAAACCAAAGGTACTCACTAAATTGATTGAAGACATAATTTTCTTTAGCTACCAATGATTGTTAATTTACTGGGACAAAAAAGAAAAATCTCCCAAGGAATAGTCAAATAACTGTCTTGCATTGTGACATTTTGTCTGCATCTTGTTATCAACATATTACGGACCAGTTCACAATATCACCCCTTCACTTAGATTATATAAATAAGATATGAAAGTAAAGAGCTTCTAAAGTCTGAAGGGAATAAGTTCAAGAACTGGAGGTCACTGAAAATAATTGTGTGATGAACATTCCATAAAATATTGCTAAACATGAAAACAGTAATTTTAAGTTATTGTCTCCTATAGGTATATAAGTAGAATTTCATATGACATTTCCACAACAATAAAATTCATTTTTAGTAAGTGACAATGTCTGAAATAATACTAAAATCATTCTAGCTTAAATAACCCTAGATCAGCTGCTAAAATATGTCAGAGTGAATAGGCTGACAAGCAATTGCAATAATCTACCTCTCAAACATGTCCCTTTTTCTTTATATGGGAGCCCTTCACAAATGGATAAGTTGCTTTTTCCCACAGTTTCCTAATGTCATACAGCTGAGGGACCATGACAAATCTTGTCTTGAGGCTATGTCATAACTGGCAAAGTAAAACTGGACTTTTTTCAAGATAAAAGTCCTGCTTAATACTGCACAATGAAATAGGACTGCAACGGAGATTCAATCTTATTAACCACAAAGGAAATAGTTTATATATTTCTTTACTACTTAAGAAAGAATTTGAATATTTTACGAAACTGAATTAACAATCTGAAACATGTAAATACAGGAAGAAAGATGATTCAGACATTCCTTTCTAGATGAGGACATACCTGGAGACATTTGACAGTAGAGGATATTATACATTACATCTGGTAATGCAGGGAGATTCTGAACCCTCTCTCCTATTGCACATATGAATATGAATTTGATGCTTCTGAGTATTCTTTACCTTCTTAATGTATTTTGGAAAAAAATGTGAATAAGGAAGAGGTGATCATTTCTCTGTTATAAGTGAAATGGAGAATAGACATGGCAGGTGCTTACTGGAAAAAATAAATTTTACTATTGAGTGGCCAGACTCACAATGAAGGACAAGAAGCATTTTCTTGGATTCTGTCAGTATATTACGTGCATCCCCTGAAAGTCCTTGTCACCTTGCTCATTTTGAGTTAGCAGGAGGAAAAAGAAATGTCTAAGCAAACTGGCCTAAAAGCAGCCCAAACCTGGACATTGGCACCTTCCTAAAGTTTCCAGTGAGGAATGAGAATAACTATTCATTCAACTACTAATGAAATAGATAAGGTAAGCAAGGTAGTCTTTAGGATGACATAGGGGATGTGTATTTTTGTACTCCCTGGTGTATTCACCAATATTATATCCTGAAAGTTCATGTTGGTCTCCCTCCCAAAAGGAAAAATGGTTCCAGAGAACTTCTTGTTCTTTTTTGGGGTAGGACTATGTTTCATGCACTGTATAAAAGAAATAGAAAGAAATACAGCACAAAAGATTTCAAGGAAGTAAGGAGAGGAAAATGAATGTTATGATGCTATTGGGGGAAGATCCTAGAATCGAAGGGGAATAAAATTAAAAAAAGAAGAAAGAAATCTCCAGCTTTGGAACAATATTGCAGATTTGAATCTCTTCTCAGGGATTCTGATATTATCAATAGTGAGGATCACCTTACCATCTCCAAGTGAATAGGGATTTACAGGTACTAGAAGGTAGGAGAAATCCTGTTGTAAAGGGAAGGAAGGAAGGAAGGAAGGAAGGAAGGAAGGAAGGAAGGAAGGAAGGAAGGAAGGAAGGAAGGAAGGAAGGAAGGAAGGAAAGATGGGAGGGACAGAGTAAAGGACTGAGGGAGGAAGGAAGGAAGGGAGGGATAGAAGACTATTTTTCTATTTATCTATATCTATGTATAAATATATAACTATGTATATATGGATAGAGCACTTACCATAGTGGATGATAAGTACCATATTAAGTACTGAGGAATACATGAGAGTGAGAGATGGCCCCTAGTCTCAAGCAGCCTATATTCTTTTAAGGGGAGTTAACAAAGTTAGAGAATTATTGATCAAAAAAGAGTGTTTCGTACTTTGAAGTCACAGATATTCTATTGAAAAATTCTTTCTAGAGGCAAGGAACATTTTCATTTGATCATAGTTATAGCAAGTGTGAGATGGTAATGAAGGAGAATTCTTGGTGTCTGGCCATATAACGACTGAAGCACAAACCAGGAACAGTGAGTGACAACTCCTGCGAGGCATGGCAGAATGATCAATGCCTAGTGATTACCTTGGTAGGGGAAATGGAAAAATTTATAACTTTCAAAAAGTAGGCAAATAAAGTGCATCAGAACACATGAATCTATTACTTCTAATATGTAAAATAAATTAATATATCATATCACTATCACTTCATAAAACTGAAAATAATTTAAATCATGTGAATGATTAGCATAAGCAATCTCAAGATTTGTAATGGCAAGCAAAGGACAATATCTTGTTGTTCTGTTTTAGACAATCAAGTGCTTCTGACTGAATCTTGCCTTTGGTTAATCAAGAGTCTTTAACTAGAAACAGTGCATATACATACATACATACATACATACATACATACATACATACATACATATATATACATATATATATATACTACAGATATGTGTAATAGAGAGAGTTTTAACCAATCAGCCATCTGCAAGTGGGCTCTAACCAATCAGATACATGTGGGCTGTAGCCAATCAGATGATTACTAGAGCTATATTTAAAGAGAGCCATAGATTGAGAGAAGCAGATGAGAAGAGAGTCAACATTGAAGAGGTGAGTCAGCACTGAGAAGAATATAAATAAGAGGAGACCTCTGATAGCAAGGAAGACCTCTAAGAGCTGGGAAGAAGTCCGCTATTGATCTGTGTCTCTCAGGCAAAAGTCTGGTAGGTCTTTATGAATGAATTGAGATAATGGTGCTGGTGGTGTGTTTTGTTTTTCCAGAGTTTTGTTTTCCCAGAGATAGAAGCCGCTGAGTGGAGTACTCCCCATGAGCTGAGACATGTTGCAGGAGGTGTCATCTACCCATGAATAGAGGTGAGAGTCCTGATTGGTCAGCCCACAGAGTAAGAGCCCTGGGACTTCTAAGAAAACTTGGAGTTAAGGGTGCTGCTATGGATGCCATGCTTTACTTTATTGAACAATGATTAGTTTCTTCTTGACTAAAGAGAGACTTCATTATACTATGCAGTTAGAACCTTCAAACCATTCACAGCACCATTCCTTGGGTATGCTGCCTGTGACTGGCATTACAGGATTTCAGACCTATATTTTTATTCTGACTGCTACATGCAAAATCTCTCTTTTTTTTTTATTATTAAATTTATTTATTTAACTTTTAACATTCATTTTCACAAAATTTTGGGTTACAAATTTTCTCCCCTTTTCTCCCCTCCTCCCCCAAATACCAAGCATTCTAATTGCCCCTATGACCAATCTGATCTCTCTTCTATCATCCCTCTTTGCCCTTGTCTCCATCTTCTCTTTTCTTCTGTAGGGCCAGATAGCTTTCTATACCCCTTTACCTGTATTTCTTATTTCCTAGTGGCAAGAACATTACTCGACAGTTGATCCTAACACTTTGAGTTCCAACTGCTTTACATCCCTCCCTCTCCACCCCTTCCCTTTGGAAGGCCAGCAATTCAATATAGGCCAAATCTGTGTAGTTTTGCAAATGACTTTCAGAATAGTTGTGTTGTATAAGACTAACTATATTTCCCTCCATCCTATCCTGTCCCCCATTACTTCTATTCTCTTTTGATCCTATCCCTCCCCATGAGTGTCGACCTCAAATTCCACCCTCCTCCCCATGCTCTCCCTTCTATCATCCCCCCCACCCTGCTTATCCCCTTATCTCCCATTTTCCTGTATTGAAAGATAGGTTTTGATACCAAAATGAATGTGCATTTTATTCTTTCCTTTAGTGGAATGTGATGAGAGTAGACTTCATGTTTTTCTCTCACCTCGCCTCTTTATCCCTCCACTAATGAGTCTTTTGCTTGCCTCTTTTATGAGAGATAATTTGCCCCATTCAATTTCTCCCTTTCTCCTCCCAATATATTTCTCTCTCACTGCTTGATTTCATTTTTTTTAAGATATGATCCCATCCTCTTCAATTCACTCTGTGCACTCTGTCTCTATGTGTGTGTGCGCATGTGTGTGTGTGTAATCCCACCCAGTACCCAGACACTGAAAAGTTTCAAGAGTTACAAATAATGTCTTTCCATGTAGGAATGTAAACAGTTCAACTTTAGTAAGTCCCTTATGTTTTCTCTTTGCTGTTCACCTTTTCCTGGTTCTCTTCATTCTTGTGTTTGAAAGTCAAATTATCTTTTCAGCTCTGGTCTTTTCATCAAGAATGCTTGAAAATCCTCTATTTCATTGAAAGACCAATTTTTCCCCTGAAGTATTATACTCAGTTTTGCTGAGTAGGTGATTCTTGGTTTTGGTCCTAGTTCCTTTGCCTTCTGGAATATCCTATTCCATGCCCTTCGATCCCTTAGAGTAGAGGCTGTTAGATCTTGTGTTATCCTGATTGTAATTCCACAATACTTGAATTGTTTCTTTCTAGCTGCTTGCAATATTTTCTCCTTCACCTGGGATTTCTGGAATTTGGCCACAATGTTCCTAGGAGTTCCTCTTTTTGGATCTCTTTCGGGTGGTGTTCTGTGGATTCCTTGAATATTTATTTTGACCTCTGGTTCTAGAATCTCAGGGCAGTTTTCCTTGATAATTTCATGAAAGATGATGTCTAGGCTCTTTTTTTGATCATGGCTTTCAGGTAGTCCCATAATTTTTAAATTGTCTCTCCTGGATCTATTTTCCAGGTCAGTTGTTTTTCCCATGAGATATTTCACATTATCTTCCATTTTTCCATTCTTTTGGGCTTGTATTGTGATATCTCGCTTTCTCACAAAGTCCTTAGCCTCCATCTGTGCCATTCTAATTTTGAAAGAACTATTTTCTTCAGTGAGCTTTTGAATCTCCTTTTCCATCTGGCTAATTCTGCTTTTGAAAGAATTCTTCCCCTCATTGGCTTCTTGAACCTCTTTTGCCAATTGAGTTAGCCTATTTTTCAAGGTGTTAATTTCTTCAACATTTTTTTGGGTCTCCTTTAGCAGGGTGCTGACCTGCTGTTCATGCTTTGACTGCATGTCTCCCATTTCTCTTCCCAGCTTTTCCTCCACCTCTCTAACTTGATTTTCAAAATTCTTTTTGAGCCCTTCCATGGCCTGAGCCCATTGGGTGGACTGGGACACAGAAGCCTTGCCTTCTGTGTCTTTGCATGGTGGTAAGCATTGTTCTTCCTCATCAGAAAGGCAGGGAGGAAATGCCTGTTCACCAAGAAAGTGGCCTTCTATAGTCTTATTTCTTTTCCCTTTTCTGGGCATTTTCCCAGCCAGTGACTTGACCTCTGAATATTCTCCTCACACCCACCTTGCTTCCTGATCCTCCCAGCCAGCATTTCAGGTCTGAGATTCAAATGCTGCTTCCAGCCTCAGGTCTTTTGGCAGGAAGCAGGGCTGCTATTCAGTGTGAGATTAAGTTTAGGTGCTCAGATTAGGGCAGGGCCGCCTCTCAGGCTCAGTTCCCTTAGCGGGTTTATGCACAGACCTTCCGCAATGGATCCAGGCTCCAGCCCACTTGGGGAGCCCTGGTCTGCACCCGCCTCCCAGCCTCTACATCCTGGGGGGGGGGCCGAGTTATGGGGGCACCCCACTCCCCTCTGGACCCGCCAAAGAGACTCTCTCACCGACCCCCGTCACCTGTGGGTGGAGGGACTTGTGCGGCCACTGGAGATCCCGTCCCAGAAGCCCGCTCGAATCTCCTCCTCTTTGTGCCCTGGCCACAGCAGGTCTGGGCTGGGCTGGGCTCTGCGTCTGCAGCGTGACAGACCTTTTGCGAGAGGTTTGCAGGTCCTTCTGTAACAGAAATCTCCTTCTCTTCACTGTTCTGTGGCCTCACTGCTTCAAAATTCGCCATGAGTTACTTTATACCGATGTTGTATGAGTTGTGGGTTTGGAGCTATGTGTATTTGCGTCTTCCTACTCCTCCATCTTGGCTCTGCCCCCTCGCAAAATCTCTTTTGTAGGCACTGTACATAGTCTAAAGATACCTAAATTATGCTCACTTCCTCTAAGGAGTAGAAATTCATTTTGGAGATGAGGACATTGAAGCTTACCATTATTAAGTGACTTGAGCAAGGTTACACTACAAATTATTGGTAGAGTTAGTTTTAAATTCAGTTTTTTGATTTTTTGATTTTCTTCACTCCAAAATTAGCATCTTTGCCATTACAATGGGATACTATACATCACACAATTATCCAGTTAAAATCTTTATCTGTCACTCAACATCTTTCAATCCAAAAGCTTTTATAAAATAAACATCTTGTGATAGGCACTGTGCTCAGTGTGGCAGATTCACAAACATTTTATAAACACTTAGATTGTTGACTGAATATTTCAGCTTACAGTAAAATTTTTGGTATCGTGCTACATAATCAACAAATACACCAGAATTCACACTCAGCAGTCACTTCTGTGAAATCCTAGTTCCATGTAATTAAGTCAGAACAGATTTTTGCTATAATTTTTAAGTTGTTTTATGAATGCTGGTATTCTCTCCCAACTTGTTTACAAACTCTCCTCAAGCAGGAGCCATGATTTCTGTAGCTTGGGCATCCCAAAAAGCATAGTGTTTGGCACATTGCTGCTTAATAAAAGCTTAAATGACAGATTGATTTTTATTAATCTCTAGGGTTATTCAGCTAGGTTGGCTGAATGAAGATGGTGCTAGTTCTGGCTGGTCTTAGATACTCATTAGATGTGTAACACTGAGCAAGTGACTTAACCTCTGGTTGCCTATTTCACTGTAGAAGAAAATGGCAAACCCCTCTTTTATCTTTGCCTAGAAAAGCCCTTAGGATTCATGAAAAGTCAGATATGATTGAAAAACAATAGCAATAAAGGTTATTCAAAATATAGAGTAACAGCTGAGTTTTGAAAGTAGGTGAACAATTTATATCCACATATTTCTACTATGTATAGGCAACTTTATTTGTATATGGATATAGGATTTTTAGTTTGTGGTAAAAAAAAAAATGTTCTAGCTCCAGGGAAAGCCATATCATTTTTGGTAAGAGGAAGAAAAACACTGAGGAAATATGTAGTTCACATCTAGTACATTCCTAAAAGCCCAAATTTTCATCCACAATTTTAACTGTACTTTTTTAATGTGGAAATTTAACTAGAAATTCGACAGCTCATGATTTCCATTTCCTGAGAACAGAAATAGCACGCAAAAAAAGATTCTCATTTTTCTCCCTGGTGTTGCCATGACAATCATGAGCTGAAGGATATACCTCCTTGCCTCTATAGTAGAAGCAGGTGTCTTAATAGGAAGAGAATTCCTACATATGGTTTTATACATCTCCAAAAGAGAGATTTTATGTGGTAATGCAGCAGTATAAAAACAATGTGTTTACTTAAAAACATGAAAATGAAAGCTTGGAGAGTGACACAAAATACCTTTGCAGCAGAAGTCAAACTGAATTATGAATACTTGCCCTTCCCCATTTTTATGGTAAGGTGCTTTGAGGGTCTACTGCTCATTAATCCAGGCAGAAGGTCAAAGAGCTTTTCTGAATAGTCCATACATTGTTTGACCATATGGAGAGTACTATAGTTATTGTGCTAATTGATTGTATAACTAGTCCAGGAGGTTATACAAATTAACAAAGTGGACTAAATCTAGATACAATTATTCAAATATTTCAGTGTAGAAGGAATTTGTTGCATGGATGTTATTGGCAATTGGTAAAGCAAACACCAAATATTTATTAAATTCCTATTATTGGGCAAAAACTGTGTTTAGTACTGTGGAAACCAAGACAGAAGTAATACTTATCCTTATAATTAAGGAGCTGTTATTTTAATGAGGAGACAACATGTTTATATAAAGGTATATAGAAGACACATGCAAAACAGAAGTAAGGTGACTTTAGAGGGCAAGACAAATATGTTTAAATGTGTGTGTTTTTCTTTGTTTTTAGGTTGCTTTTAAGATTCCCAAATGTATATACATTTCATTTGATTAATAGATATTATTAGAAGAGGTAGTTTATAAATGTTGTTGAGACCAACATTATTTACAAGGTGAGTAAAGCCTATAACCAGCCTCTTATATTTAAAAAATGTTTATTCTCTTCAAGGGAGAAAACAAAATTTAAAACACTATACATCTTCAGTAGTTCACTCTTGCATAGAAGGTAAATAAATGAATGAATGAATGAAAATTAACTGATCAAAAATGAGTAAATGAGTGAATGCATCAACCAATTTCTTTGTTTCTCTATCAGCCACCCAAAATTTTAAAAAAGCACAAGACTTGGAGTTAAAAGACCTGAGATGAATTTTTTTTTATCTACTACATGTTCTTTGAAGTGTACCATTAAATACACAAGTCACAATTTCTTGTGGTTTCAGCATCCTGATGTGTTAAAAAAAAAAAAAGTAGGTAGGGTAGGACTAGATATTTCCAAAGATCCCTTCTAACATAAATCCTATGGTTTCCAATTTGACAGTCTTATTTCATATTATTCCCCTTCATACATTCTACTTCTTATCTGCTATGAACAATTAACTTCCTTGATCTCAAGTTATATACTTCTGCTTTCACACATTAGTACATCATGCTCCAGGTTTGCAACAGACTAGTTCCACATCTTGGACTATTTAAATCCTTCTCTAGCACCTAGGACCAGTTCATGTGCCAACTTATCAACAAGGTTTTCTTTGATTTCTCCAGACAAATGTCAAAATGTTATTATATTTATATTTTCTAAATTTTTTGTTATCTTTATCATAATTTATTTAATTTGTGTGCATGTGGTATCACTTTTACATGCTATAATCTTCCCAAATCTAAATATTTGTTTTACATATTTGCCTAGTGAATGTTTGTGATGGCCAACTGAGAGCTTCATATATCCTTTATTTATCTCATGTATCTCTCATATCTTTAAAATGCCAAGTAGTATATGGGCACAGTGAGCTTCAGTATTTTTAAGGAATTAATGTAAGTGAAATATCTACCTATTTGTAATAGAGTATAATAAGGGAGACATTTGAAAATAGTTTCTCTGTTTATGAAAGATATTTTCAAAAACAAAAGATATCTCTTACTCTTTTGGTTTAAGTGAAGAATCTTCTCCCTCAAGTTGGA
The DNA here is from genome assembly GCF_028372415.1 of Notamacropus eugenii. Lineage (NCBI taxonomy): Eukaryota > Metazoa > Chordata > Mammalia > Diprotodontia > Macropodidae > Notamacropus > Notamacropus eugenii. The sequence continues at coordinate 247,698,796 of NC_092877.1, read as the reverse complement.
GGAAAAAATAGATGATATTAGAGGATGCCTGAGAAATATATGATAGACCTAAAGGAGCTGACAGGAGGTTGAGTATCCTCCATTGATGAGAGACATTGAAGAGGAGGATGTGTGTGTGTGTGTGTGTGTGTATGTGTGTGTGTGTGTGTGTGTGTGTGTGTGAGAGAGAGAGAGAGAGAGACAGACAGACAGACAGACAGACAGACAGAAAGACAGACACATAGACAGACACATAGACAGACAGGCAGACAGAAAGACATAGAGACACAGAGAAAAAGATAGAATCAGAGAAAGAGATCGTGAAGGTGTTTTAGTGGTTGCCTTAAGCCTTAATAAGTCCAGAAATATGTTAGCACGAGGTCAGCGTGGTAAACTTACTGACTGCACGCTTTACTTTTGAGATCAAAATGTTTGACGTTGATTCCCTACCAACAAAGTGTTTGGATATGTCTAGGAAAACATAAGGGGCAAAATAATGGTTATGGAATTTGAGACTTCACACCAAAATTTGGAAAGCTAATTTTCTAGCTGCTTGGTATTTTAAAGGTAGCCTTGTTAATTTTGTTTTCATTCTAGTAAAGAATACCTTTAACTTACATGTTAACGAGTAACAATTTCAAACCCAACAAGAGAGAATATATATATATATGCATATATATGTATATAAATAAATATGCATATATACATATACAGACACACATACATATACATGTATATATACATACATAATATATATATACAAATATATATATATTAATACCCATACATATATTAGAATCACAATACTGAGGATCAGAGAAAGAAAAAGTGATAATTCCATTAGAAAAAAAGGTTACTTTCAGTTGAGAAAATCAGACAGAAAAGATTGAAATAATAAAATGGCATGACTTGATAAGGAGTTGAAACACAAGGGATTTTTGAGTTAATACAAGTATTAGAATTCCTGGACAGAATCCTGGGATGATAAACTGATGAGAAGGACTAAGAGTGGAACATGTACAAAGGGATTTAGACTTACACTGGCTAACTCCTCTGCACCTGCATAGTTACTTAATTTGGTTATTCAATCCCCAAAGTTCCATCAATTGACTTACATAGATGAAGCATCCCAAATTTATTTTAGAAATGCTCTGTCACTATAAAGCATGTGCATATGCCTTTTGTTTGTAATATTCTTTCTAGTGACCTGTATAGCACCTTAGATGCAATCTGTGTTTGCAAGATTAGCTAAATTTTAAATTTACATCAATGATTAGCATTTTATTTGCATAAGATTCTGAAGATTTTCATAATTCCTACAGCGCTTTGAGAGTAGACAGATTCCTCTGATGCCATGCAAGCATGAACATGAATGCAAAAAAGGGACTCACTTCTGAGCTCTTAATTTTGAGTAAGAATGTAGAAACAGGGAAATTATGTGCCTCCTAATTTGGGGGACTCTTCCTATGTCATTGCTTATGGAAACTGGAGTAATTTCATGTTCTCTTGTTATGCTAGACTTACTTGTTAACAGAGAAGCATTGATAAGGAAAATGACTATTTTTCATCCAATGTCAGATTTTAGATGCAATGTGACATCATACTGGGAGCAGCATTGGTTTGCTTGAAGACCGAACATTCTTATGACTAATGGGCATGGCAGTTCTTATACAGGCATGAAGAATATTTCTTTGTCTTTTCAGGGTCAAGTTATTAATACACCATGTCCTGTTCCATTAGAGTGGTTTCTGGGCTGAAAACAACAACACGGGAACTGGAACTGGACTATATTGGACTCAAAACTTGTCCTTGGTGCTTTGATAGGTAGTTTGATTTGGGTCAGACAAATTTAGAATGTTTGCTGTTAAAGTACATTTTTAGAATTTTCACTATATTTTCACTTTATCTAACTTGTCCCTTTATTCCTCTAATATTATTTGATTTAATACAGCAGTTGTCAAAGGAGAAGAAATTGAGACAACACAAGTCTTAGTGCATTAAAGTAGATTTGAACTGTTAATAGTAAATGAGTAATGATACATAGTGTTGGGCTGTTACACTTCTACTTGACAACTTATTATTCTAGTCAAGGTACCTGCCCTTAGATGATATATGTGATACTCTTCGGTAACCTGCTCTTTTGTATGTCTCTATAATAAGGACGCTTATAACCAAAATCTGAAAATATAAGGCACTTTGCAAAGAAGGCTGACATAATTTGGTTGTGATATTAAACCTTTTGCCCACCTTTCCAAGACTGTTTTATTAACCTTTCATGGTATTTGTCTATCGCCGTAAAATTTTTTTTAATTTCATTGGGGAAAATGGATTGCTTCGTACAAATATGTCAAAATTTCTATCCATTATATTTATTTGCATTTTGCCTTCAATTCATTTGTTTTGTTAAATATGCCCCCAACAAAATGTCAGAATATCCTGCAGTGTCTAGACAAATAGTTGAATAGCAGACACATGGAATAAAATCTATGCAGATAATTGACAGATCAAATGTCCATGAAAGGCAAGGTCTCTTAAATCATTCATGCATAGTTTGACGCTTACTGATCGGGTACTTCACCTCCCACAGATGTCAAATATAGATTTTCCTTATCAGTTAGCACTGAAGTGTATAAAAGTTTGTAGGAAAAAAAAATCTGTTCCCATTTCTCAAGGGAAAAGCAACAAATTGTTTACATGAATAAATAACAGATCAGGTTCACATTCCTGAGAAAGTTTAGCAATACTTGGTGAAGGCAGTATGATAGACTGCTTGGTTGGTTTAGTACAAATGACACACCTTTGCCTACTTTTATTTTCACTGATACAATGAAGTTAGCCTATTATCAATGAAGAATAAAATGTTAGGCAACACAAAGTTATCAACGATGTCATAATGTTCCTGGACCAGTTGAATCCAGGGTTAAACTAATATCATGATACTTAATGAACTTTTGAAAAAGTGCATCGTGTTTGACTGTACTTTATGTCTAACTTGATACTGAAAAGAAAATTCTGAATTCATTAGATTTTACATTTATTTTTTTCTGGTAATTTATATGTTCTGATTTACCAAATCCAAAGTGGCACATATTCATTAGTCACACATGTATTCTTTAAAATACTTAACCCACTTTAAAATCAAATGCAGGGGAGATCTAAAGAGGTCCTAATTATGAACACAAGAAGCTATTGAAAAGAGGCAAAGACGCTGAAAGGGCTAACTATATTGTCATTCCTCATGAAATTGAATAACATGTTTAATACTTAATATTCTTACATTTTCACTCATTGGAAGATGTACACGTGAGGCTAAAGGAATAAGAAAGGAAAAAAAGGAGGACAAATGGGGGGAAATAAGGATCTTAAGAAGGTATGGCAAAGGGATGGCTTTTGTCAATATGATAAGAAATATTTATAAAATGAATGAAAATATGGAGTTACAAAAAAGCAAAATAATTCAATTGTAAGAAGTCAAGAATAAAGGACATGTGCAAAAGATTAAGGAAAGCAGTATAACCAAAGATTGTAACAAGACTTGAATGAAATCAGGCATACTGTAGTTCAGAATAATTTCAAGCTTATCCAAAATACTAAGCACAAATAAAAGGATATTATCATTAGATTTTGAAAAGGGATAAGGTGACTGAAAGTGGACCATGCTATAATGCTAACAAAAATGAAAACAGAGATAAGTCATACTTAATCTTTAATTTGTCTTGATCTCCATTAAGAGGGGCAAACGTTGGAAAGATTGCTTTATTTGGAACAATTTGACATGGGTTTATATCCTTTTTCTGACACTACCTAGCTGTGTAATCAAGGATTTGTCACATCATCTCTGAAACATAGATTCCTCATTTGAAAATCGACATAATAATATTACTTCTCTCTTAGGAGGAAAATATTTTGTAAACCATAAAGTACTTTCTCCTCTGCAAACTCCTACTCAAATGCTTCATCATTTCACAGAGATGACTCTGTATTCTTAACACTGTGATAGCAGATAGTGAACTCTGGAAAGATCGAGCATGCTAGAAAAACTTCAAACCTATTCCAAAAATGATCTGAGGGTCTGAGTACTTAATTAGAGAGAGATTTACTGCCAATAGTTTGTCTATTTGATGATGATAATTTATATCCATTTATGCCTTCATTTATATATTTACTATTTCAGCTACTTACGAATATAAGGGGAATTTTTTTCAATGATCCTAACTCCCAATCCTATGAGGATAGAGGAACAGAAAACATAGATTTCTATGGATCATATGGTAATTGTAAACTTAATTTAAATGCAGACAGTGTGTGACAGCAGTGATATTTTTGCCGCTATATAAATAATTCATCCAATATTCTTTTCTGATGATTAGCATTTTTGCTTTTTTAAAACTTTTATTATGAGAAATATGAACTTTTGTGGCTAAACATTACTGAGAATTATATTTTAAAAAATCTCATTTATTATTATGGTCAAATGAATTGTGAAGAGCTTATATTGTGTCATCCTTGATTTTTGCTGAAATACTTACTCAAACCATGATAAACTCATTATGACTTATACACAAATGTTTGCTACATCAGACTTAGGTTTTGACTTTTATATATTATTTTAATGTGTTTTATATTGAAAACATTCAAGAGAAAATAATTGTATTACATTGTTTGATAGTTTTAATTGTGACATAATGCATATTAAATTATAGAAGATGTATTTTATGACTATTAATATACTTTAATTTGATTGTTGGTAGTATATGTGTGAAATCCTTTCCCAAAAATCAATGGTTGGTCTTGAGAGTAGAGCTGAATCATATCAATCTTGAGATTTTCCCCTACAAATTATAGGAGAAAAAAGAAAACAAAAGCAACTAAGTAGACAGAAGTTCTGTAGTTACTCCTTGAAATTTTTTAAAGTTATTTTTAAAGAATGGGTTTATTAAATGGTCAAAGAAAGCAAGAAAATTTTCACTGAATGTATGATCCTTACATATTTCAGTTATAAGTACTTGAAGAATCATCATAATAAAAATAATTATAGCTTATGCATCATCATCATCATCATCATCATCATCATCATCATCAGTTCTTGAAGTGGAAGTTTATGAAGAAATTTAGAGGTTCCATTAAATTAAATGATATAAACTTCAATATTTATTGATCTTAATACAAAGTTCTCAGCTTTATGTTGAGTTCACTAAACAACAGAGTGTAAAAATAACCTGTTATTCTATGAGTTCGTTAAGAGGAGAGATTGCATTTTGCCTTTTATCATATTCCCAGTATATAACACAGGTATGCAGCAGGAATTTAAATGCCAGTTGCATGAATGAACATAAAGGACAAGAAGAAGTATTGGGGAAAGTGTAAAGAAGGAATGAGAGAAGAGAAAGACTTGTGGACTAATAGAGAAAACTCATACTTTTGGATCATGGATATGTTCTAAAGAAGAAAAGGAGGAACAAGATGATGAAGAAGAAGAAGAAGAAGAAGAAGAAGAAGAAGAAGAAGAAGAAGAAGAAGAAGAAGTAGAAGAAGTAGAAGAAGAAGAAGAAGAAGAAGAAGTAGAAGAAGAAGAAGAAGTAGAAGAAGAAGAAGAAGAAGAAGAAGAAGAAGAAGAAGAAGAGGAGGAGGAGGAGGAGGAGGAGGAGGAGGAGGAGGAGGAGGAGGAGGAGGAGGAGGAGGAGGAGGAGGAGGAGGAGGAGGAGGAGGAGGAGGAGGTGGAGGAGGAGGAGGAAGAGAAAAAGGAATTGAGATGTGCTTCACATGGCAAACTTCAAATAACACTATAAATATCAATCTACAATCAATTATTTAGGGGGCAGAGCCAAGATGGCGGAGTAGAAAGACGCACATACACATAGCTCCGAACCCACAACCCACAGAACGGCTGGAGGGGACCAACCCATGGTGAATTCTGCACCCAGAGGCCATGGAATATTGGAGTGAGGGAGATTTCTGTTCCGGAGACACCTGCAAACCTCTCGCGGGGGATCCTTCGCTGCGTGGACTGGGCGCTGGGACTGGGAGCTGAGAGCAGCCCTGCAGCGGCCACGACACCGTGAGGAAAAGATCCGAACGGGCTACGGGAACAAGATATCCTGCGGCCACGAGGGTCCCTCCACCCACAGAGGGACATGCAAACCTCTCGCAAAAGGTCCGTCGCTCTGCAGATGCGGAGCCCAGCCCGGACCTGCGGCGGCCGTGGCTCCGAAAGGTACAGATCCGAGCAGGCTTTAGGGACAGCATCTCCAGCGGCGGCACAACCCCCCCCCCCCCCCCCACAGGTGATGAGGGTCGGTGAGAGAGTCTCTTTGGCGGGTCGACAGGGGAGTGGGGTGCCCCCATGGCTCGGGCCCCCTGGGGAGATAGAAGCTGAGAGGCGGCTGCAGACAGGGGCTCCCCAAGTGGGTGGGAGCCTGGATCCATTGTGGAAGGTCTGTGCATAAACCCCCTGAGGGAACTGGGCCTGAGAGGCGGCCCTGCCCCGACCTGACCGTCTGAACTTAATTCTCACACTGAATAGCAGCCCTGCCCCCACCAAAAGCCCTAAGGTGGGAAGCAGCATTTGAATTTCAGTCCCCAAACGCTGGCTGGGAGGACCAGGAGGTGAGGTGGGTGTGAGGAGAATATTCAGAGACCAAGCCACTGGTTGGGGAGAATGCCCAGAAAAGGGAAAAGAAATAAAACTATTGAAGGGTACTTTCTCGGAAAAAATACACCTCCTCCCTTCCTTTCTGACAAGGAAGAACAATGCTTACGATCAGGCAAAGACACAGAAATCAAGGCTTCTGTGTCCCAGCCCACCCAATGGGCTCAGGCCATGGAAGAACTCAAAAACAATTTTGAAAGTCAAGTTGGAGAGGTGGAGGAAAAACTGGGAAGAGAAATGAGAGGGATGAAAGAGAAGCATGAAAGGCCGATCAGCTCCCTGCTAAAGGAGAACCAAAAAATGTTGAAGAAATTAACACGTTGAAAACTAGCCTAACTCAATTGGCAAAAGAGGTTCAAAAGGCCAATGAGGAGAAGAATGCTTTCAAAAGCAGAATTAGCCAAATGGAAAAGGAGATTCAAAAGCTCACTGAAGAAAATAGATCTTTCAAAACTGGAATGGTACAAATGGACGCTAAGGACTTTATGAGAAAGACAGATATCACAGAACATAGCGTGAAGATTCGAAAAATGGAAGATAATGTGAAATATCTTATTGGAAAAGCAACTGACCTGGAAAATAGAATCAGGAGAGACAATGTAAAAATTCTGGGACTACCTGAAAACCATGATCAAGAGAAGAGCTTAGACATCATCTTCCATGAAATTATCAAGGAAAACTGCCCTGAGATTCTAGAACCAGAGGGCAAAATAAATATTCAAGGAATCCACAGAACACCGCATGAAAGAGATCCAAAAAGAGAAACTCCTAGGAACATTGTGGCCAAATTCCAGAACTCCCAGGTGAAAGAGAAAATATTGCAAGCAGCGAGAAAGAAACAATTAAAGTATTGTGGAAATACAATCAGGATAACACAAGATCTAGCACCCTCTACATTAAGGGATCGAAGGGCATGGAGTAGGATATTCCAGAAGTCAAAGGAACTAGGACTAAGACCAAGAATCACCTACTCATAAAAACTGAGTATAATACTTCAGGAGAAAAAATGGTCTTTCAATGAAATAGAGGAATTTCAAATTTCCTTGATGAAAAGACCAGAGCTGAAAAGAAAATTTGACTTTCTAACACAAGAATGAAGAGAACCATGAAAAGGTGAACAGCAAAGAGAAGTCATAAGGGACTTACTAAAGTTGAACTGTTTACATTCCTACATGGAAAGACAATATTTGTAACTCTTGAAACTTCTCAATATCTGGGTACTGGGTGGGAGTACATACACACACACATGTACACACGCACACATACATAGAGACAGAGTGCACAGAGTGAATTGAAGAGGATGGAATCATATCTTTAAAAAAATGAAATCAAACAGTGAGAGAGAAATAATGGGAGGAGAAAGGGAGAAGTTGAATGGGGCAAATTATCTCTCATAAAAGAGGCAAGCAAAAGACTTATTAGTGGAGGGATAAAGAGGGGAGGCAAGAGAAAAACATGAGGTCTGCTCTCATCACATTCCACTAAAGGAAAGAATAAAATGCACACTCATTTTGATAGGAAAACCTATCTCATAATACAGGAGAGTGGGGGACAGGAGCACAAGCAGGGTGGGGGGGAAGATGGAGGGGAGGGCATGGGGAGGAGAATGCAATCCGAGGTCGACCCTCATGGGGAGGGAAAGGATCATAAGAGAATAGAAGTAATGGGGGTCAGGATAGGATGGAGGGAAATATAGTCAGTCCTATACAACACAACTAGTATGGAAATCTTTTGCAAAACTACACAGATTTGGCCTATATTGAATTGCTAGCCTTCCACAGGGAAGGATGGGGAGGGAGGGAGCTAAAGAAGTTGGAACTCAAAGTGTTAGGATCAAATTTAATGTTCTTACCACTGGGAAATAAGAAATACAGGTTAAGGGGTCAAGAAAGCTATCTGGCCCTACAGGACAAAAGAGAAGACGGAGACAGGGGCAGAGAGGGAGGATAGAAGAGAGAGCAGATTGGTCACAGGGGCAATTATAATGCTTGGATTTGGGGGTGGGGAGGGGATAAAAGGGGAGAAAATTTGTAACCCAAAATGTTGTGAAAATAAATGTTAAAAGTTAAATAAAAAATAAAATAAAATAAAATAAAAATAAAAAAAAATCAGTTATTTATTGGGCATTTCCTCTGCTCTAGACTCTGCATTAGTCACTAAGGTATAGTCACAAAGAATCAAAAAACATCTCCTCTAAAATCGATGATTTTATGGTCTATACATTATAACCTAGGAAATAACAAATACATATAACATATCAAAAGTAGAAAAACAAAGTTAATAAATATAATCTTACAAAATTTTGCATATTTACTTTTGTACAAGCATCCACATATATTTGTATGTGTATATATGTATATACAGACACATAAAGTAGAAGTTAAATATGAGGAAGATTAGGAGAGACAAAAGCAGAATTTATAAGGATAAAGGAATACTTCATACAAAAGATGATGCCTTGTATGAATATTAAAGGGAAAAATAAAAGTGATGTTGTGAGAAGAGGTAAAATGCAAACACATTTTTTATCCAGGTGAATGGTCATTGCAAAGGCATAATGATATATTGGAAATGGAGTTTCACAAGAATAGTAGAGAAAGAAAGCAAATTTAACTGGATTGCAGAGTACAGAATGGGAAGTATTATCCAATGAGGCTACAAATATAGATTACAGCCACATTATGTTAGAATTTAAAATTTAAATGCAGGAATTTGAATTTTATTGTGGCGACAATAGGAAGTGACTAGATTTACTTCATAGGTGGACCTTTATATGATCTGATCTATACTTAAGAAGAATTATTTTGGCAGCAACAGGTAGAATGTTCTGGAATCATGAGATTCCAGGTCACTGATGATGAAAAATTTTACTCACCACAATGTAGAAATAATGGGGTCATTATGTTTTATATGATACATTTTTGGACACAGAAGTTGTGGGAATTTATTTTGATTGATTATGCATATCTGTTGCAAATGTTTGGTTTTCTTTTTCTTTTTTCTTTCTCATGTGGGTAGGTAGAGATTTGAATGAGTGAAAAAGTAAATGTCATTCAGTCAATAAGCATTGAGGGCTTATTGTGTTTCAGGCATTTGACTGTTTCAGACTAAGTGGTACAAAAACAAAGGGAAACGAGATTCTTTTCTTTCAAACAATTCACAATCCAACACAACATGTTCAGACAAGCTATATACAGGATAAATTGGAAATACTCAACAGAATGAAGGTGTTGGATACTTGTCAATTAAAAAATATATTATTAAGAATGTTGAGGGAAAAGGGTTCAGAGAGAAAAATAATGAGCCCATTTTAAGGCATAGTAAATGGAAGATGGCCCTGGAACATCCATTTTGAACCATCTAATAATAACTTAATGACATGGGTGTGAAACCTTGTGGAGAGAAAAGACCTCGAATACAAAATCTTATTGTTTTGATTTTCAGCTGATTACCAGAAAAACTTTGGTTCATAAGAGCAAAATGAATCTCTACAGACTGTTACACCACAGTGTGTTTTGACTGATACATCAAAATTATAGAAGATTTCTTAGACCATATAACAATAACAATTACTCTTTCCAACGTCCCTCCAAAAAGAAATATCAGGTAAGTTTTGTAATGCGCCTATTTAGAGGGTCATTGGCAAAGAATAAAAGCTCATCCAAACTATGTATTTACTGAGGTGGAGGTTGGCATAGTATAGAATGTGATCTGAAAGCACATCTACAGATGATAAGGTCATCTCATTTCTCATCTTTGTAGATATTGCTGTGCTGCTTTGCCTCAAGACTCAAAACATGATAGAGACTTGTGCAAGATATTTATAGTATCAAGCTCACTTGACCTCCTAGAACTGTGCCTAGAATATGTATATTTGGGGGAAAAAAATAATACAAATGGATGACCACTTGGACCTAGACTTTAAAGGTGAGAGAGAGTAGGCTGAAATCGTTCCTAGAAATTTCATAAAAAACAAAGACACAATAGCATCTTTCCATTACTAATTTTTTCCAGTGTTTTTTATGGCACTAAAACATGGAGTATATGCATATAAAGAACTCAAAGTGGGAATCACCAAAAGAGTAATGGTGAGTGTGAACAGGCTGCAGCATATAAACACTCATGAACTCAGAAAATGGACAATAGTAATAATAAGAAAAGCTATCAGATAAATGAAAGGCAGGAAGAGAAAAATGAGCTGATATATGATAAGAACAAGTAATGGAAAAATTTCTACACAGACATTCTTCCAGCTTCCAAAATTTAGGAAGGTCTCTATAATTTCTTTTGTGGGGGATAAGAGATGTCACTTGTTGAACTTTTGGGAAGATGTACAAGAATGCATGCATGAATTGTGCTCTGAATCATTGACATGAAGTGAGTTATTGAAATTATGGATCCATTGTGAATATTTGAGTAAAGCCCTCTGGAAATGAAAATATTATCTATAGAAGATTGACAGCAAAACAAAGATGTTTTAAAGTAGTTGAAACTCAAGGTAGGAGACAAGATAGTGTCTTGCTTAATGAATTTAATCCTGGAGTAAATTACTAGAGATACTTTTTTATTACTTAGAAAGTAAAAATGATGATTCTGAGCAGAAAAGTTCATGAAAAGTATCACCAAATTAATTCCATTTCTTTTTTTCTTTTTTTTTTCTTTTTAGGTTAAGGTAGCTACCAATTGAAGGTAGTGCATCAGTTATTTCAGTTATTGTATCCCCAAGTAATTGTCCTTCTGCACATAACAGACAAGTGTGAACCAATGATAATCAAGTTATGTGAATTTAAATCTGAGTGACTACACTCCTCAAGAGTTCTTTAATGATCCGTCATAATTTAGCTCATTCTTAGTTTTCCAGTTTCTTTCTTCTATTAGATCTGGCTATCTTGATTTACTTCCATTTTCCCCATGTATGATACTGTACTTCTTCACTTTGTATCAGCTATTTCCCATGCATACAGTGCTCTGCCCTATATTCTCTACCTCTTAGTTTCCCTTGCTTTTTAGACTCAGATCAAATTCCACTTTCCACATTCTAGTGCTTTTTCTCCCAGATGATGACTTTTTTATGTGTTTTCCATATGCCACATATCCAACTAGTTATTTACATATTTCTTTTTTCCTCATTAAAATGTAAACTCTCTGACAAAATGATTCTTTTTGCTAGTAAGTCTCAGAACTGGACTGGAACCAAGATCTTCATAAATAATGTTGAGACAAAAGGTGGTTGCCTTACAACTTGTCAAATGTAAAAGTGCTCTTATAAATAAGCATATTAAGGATACATCCGGAATCAGAGACAAATAAGTACTGTTCGTGGGTACAAGAAATTATCCATTAGGCTTTAATTTAATAAAATAATGAACTTCTTTCTTTAATTTTTTTTGGAATTTCCCACAATGTATGTGTTTTCACTTACTTGGGTTCAAAACTAATATATTTATTTTTTGAATTTGTGAGTTTTATTTGCAATTATTTTGTGTGTGTTAAACCTTACTATTTGCAAGCATTGAAAAAATACATTGTGGAAAAGTTACATTTCATTCAAGCAACCGATGAAAATGAGAAACATGAACAAGTAAACATTTTATTTCCCCCTTTGTCCTTCCACTTATTCTTTGGGTTGTCAAGAAATAAGTAATTTTTCATTGAAATTCACACTAGAACTTCTACCCATGATAAAACCTTCTGTGGGAGCTCTACATATTCAACTGGTCAATCAAGTATGAAAAGTAATGAGAACTGGTGTGTAAAAATGAAATTCAAAGTGCATGAAAGTGTTCAGGCTTATGGAAGAGACTTTTGAGTATTTCTTGTTCTGACTTGCAAAACTTAAGGTTTTTGCAGTTGAACTCAGAATCACATAAAATAAGAAATAGTTTATTTTCATACATTAGCCATAGTTTCACAAAGTGATCACTTTTTCACACTGTTTATAATTAACATGCAATTTATTGCCCTTTTATCATCCCTTAGGGATTAAGAAACTAACTCTGCACATATAGGTTGCATATGATCCATGTACTGTTTTGTGTTTTAGAGAATGCACTAAAACTACAATTGAGTAACTGGGTTTGAATAGTGACTCAAGTCTTTACCATATTTATGACCCTAGGTAAGACATTTGACCTATCCAGTTCTCATTATCCCTATCTATAAAATAAGGGAGCTGTAGTTGTGAAATTGAAGGTTCCTTCAAACTTTAAATTAATTTCTTGAAATAATTGTGTCAGTTTAGTGTATACATTTTGCAAAAGGCATATTTGAATTGGAAATGAACTTAGAGATCTCTTTATTAATATAATTAATAATTATATATAATTAACATAAAACAAATATTTTATGGATGATTTTTATACCTTTCTTCTGAAAGACACACACTCTCACTCCCTGCATTCTCTTTGCAAGAAAGCATACTTAGGCCAAACAAATCAAGTTTCTAGCCATGTTGGACAACATACAGTTCCATATACAATGGCTATCTGGCAAGCAAGGAAGGCATGTTTGCCTGCGAGTCTTCTGTAAAGACGAATGACAGTCCTTATGACTGTCTTCCAAAATTTCTCCGAATTCTTTTTTTTTTAATTTCACTTTAACCATTATTCATTTTATTGTTCATTTGCAGAAAAACAAGACATTTAAATAAAATATTCCAGAAGAGGTTACTATGATTTACAGTTCAACTGTAAAGCTTCATCATAATTTTCCATTGTGTTTTGCCAGTGTGCAGTACATCACTGATCAAGCCATAATTACTCTGAGAATAGAATAATATAGCATGATGGTCTTCATAAATATTTCTTGTGTTCAGTTCTGCTTTTTCACTTTCAAAATAACAAAGTTTGAAAATCCTTAAAAATATGTAATTCTATTATCTCTTACATAAAGCAAAGACAAAGCAGTGAAACACACAAATTAAACTTAATTAAACATTTATGAAAAACAATAACTTTTACACTGAATAGACATGCTGAAAAAAACTAGGAATTACTTTGACGTATTTGTCACTCTTCATTCTGTACACAAAAAAGATACCATAAAAGAAGATAAGATGACTGCAGACAAGATAGGGCTTATCTTTTTAACAAGGTACAGACTTCACAATGAATAAAATCACAACTAACCTTATCCTTATGACATAAGCCAAGTATTTCAGGTAATAAATAATTTCCTTTGTAAATGTCATGAGCATCCAAATTTTCATTTAATATTGTCTGTGAATTTGCATTTATACATATAAGAATCAAAATATCCAAAATGCAGATTTTCACATCACAAAACACAACCTGGTATTTTAAAATCACAATTCTGCTGTTATGTTTAACCTATTGGTTCCTTTGATAACTTCACAAACATTTATTAGAAACAGAGAACATGTTTGCTATGGATCAAGTGAGGATTTATTAAGATGATAGTAAATGTTTTGGGGGGGATACCGTAGGGGTAAAAGTTTTCAATGCAAGTATATTCAGAAGATTTGTTGTTCAAATAATATTTTTTCAAAATCAGTTGCAGGAATATTATAAATGTCACTGAACTGACAATCCAAAATTGCACTGTCATCAACATATACAAGATATATCCCTCGTACACCTGATACTGGACAGTGCATATTCTTTCCATTCAAATAAACATTCAATTCTACATGCTCATATGTAATACCCACTATATCTCCCTCCTGTGGAAGACTGCTGGCAGGCAACCTATTCTTCTCCTCATTGTTGTGGTAGAGGGCTCCGTCATTCCTCATTGGAAGGCTAGAAACGTCTTGGCCAAGTGGAATCTGATTCAAATTACCTTTCTGAGTTGAAACTCCAATACCCCAGATCCCTGTGGACTGGATTTTGAATTCGAAGTAGCTTTTGTTCTGATGCAAAGATGCATTGGCTAAACATTGTCCTAAATATCCTTCTTCCATTTTTGACAACGACAACATCTGTTCCCATGTGCTGTATGTCCAGCTGCACGGCTGGCATCTCCTTCAGGGGGATGTGGCCGGTCTCGGAGTCGCCACAGCAGCATAGGCAGCAGAGGGACCAAGGCGGCCATGGTAGGTGTCCGAGACCTGGGCTGCCACCCGGGCCGTGGTTCAGGGACAGACGCAGGTTCAATCTCAGGCTCAAGCTCCCCGTCAGGCTCAGGCACCAGCCACACTGCCCCCCCCTTCAATTTCTCTGAATTTTTGATCAATTTTTCAGATGGATTTGTGTTCTCATTAATAACCCAATAACAATGTATATCAAAAATTACCTCTGCCTGCCTCACTGTTACCCTTGTCCACATCATCTCATAAATTCATCACAGAATATCCACTCTATATTCTCAGATCTTCCAGAAAATTCACTTGACATCAGAAGGAAACCAGTTGAGTCTGTTTGTCTACACGTTATCCCTTGCTGTCAACATGTGGCCAGATCATGGTCTTTTGCATTCATACATGTCTATGATTCCAACCTTCCAAACTCCACTTTTTGTTATATGTTGCAAAATCTCACCTACTATCCAGGTCTCCAATACACTTTATCTTATGCTCATTTTAAATTTTTGAGGACTGAATTGCTGCCCTACAAATTCCACTTATAAACAAAACCCGTACAATATTATTGTTAATATGATTTGTTTCTGGGTGTATGGAGGCTTTTATGGAGGACTAGCACTTCTGGGACAAAGGTTTGCTGAGCCCTTCTCAGGGTTACTCATCCAACTTTGGTCTTCATCTGCCACCAACTCTCACCCTTGCTTCCAAGAAGTTGTAGCAGTGGTCAGAATTCAGTAAAATTATCTAGGTAGACAGGCTAAAACAGGTTGAGGCTAATTGACAGACTTTAAACCATTTAGTGAGTAAAGGGGTTGTCTACCCCAAGCGTATGAAGTTTCCCTGGTGAAATGGGCAAATGAGACCAATTTATTCCAATGGAACAAACACTGGAAAGTGTTTAGAGCTTGGCCAGACATCATAGGTCAGACCCAAGGTCATCAAATGTATGCTGGGTCCTCTTCAGTCAACTTGACTTTTCTTTTGCAATTGGATTTCAGTGATTCAGAAAGAGACAATGAGGCTGATAACTTAATGCAACTGTGCCTCACTTAAAACAAATTCACAACGAAGTCAAAACACCATTCTCTGATATCAGTGGTCCTGTTCAAAAACAAATTGAAAATTGACATCAGCAGTAGCAACGCTTTTTCATGAATGCATTCCAGCTTACTCTCCATTCTTTGCTTCTTATGTAATTTCTACATACAACTCATTTTCCATTTGTATTGTGTGAGTGTTACATTAAATCCAAAAGCCCTTTCCACAGAAAGTGTAGGTATTCTTATAGTAACTACAAGAATGAATGGGATCATACAATTATCACATAATAGTATTAGGAAGAGCCTGAGTATTTAACTAGCAGTTTGAAGAGTTAAGTGTCATGTCTGGAGAGATATTGAATGAAATGCAGAGTGAACAGACTAAAGAATATGTTGGCTAAGGGTCTACATTTAACTAATATCTTGTAAAGAAACTATTTAAAGATAATTCTTAAGATTTTTTTCTGCTATCCTGAGATAGATGAATTGGAGTATTTCTAGAATTGAGAAGTACAGAGTAGCTATGATGGTAAGTATGACCATGATTCTTCTCATATTGTGAATTTGTAGAGCCAATGACCTTAATACTTAAACATAAGAAAATTGGGTTTGATGATATTGATACATACATTGAGATGATAAAGTACTAAAGACAAAAGAAGTTTCTCCAGTGTGTTCAATAAATAACATTTAACCAAATGAAGTGGAGTCTCAGAGCTAGGGTAGCTAGGTTGTGTAGTGGGTAAAGCACCGGCACTGAAGTCATGAAGATCTGAATTCAAATATGGTCTCAGGCACTTATTATCTGTGTAACCACTGGCAAGTTACTTAACCCTGTATGCCCCAATTTCCTCATCTGTAAAATGAACTAGATAAGGAAATGTCAAAACACCTATAAGGTCATCAAGGGTTGGAAACAACAAATGAGTTAACAACAAACTCAGAGCTAATTGATAAATTAAGAGATTTTAAATTTTAATAACTTATTAGCAATTATGAAGGCATCCCTTAATTCTCTTAGGACATTGATGATATTAGAATGTAGACTCCTTGAGATAGTCTGTATTTTACTTATTTGAATCCCCAGAACTTAGCACAGTGTCTGGCACTGATTAGGCACTTAATAAATGTTTTTATATTCTTTTGTATAATTATGACATATGGTAATGAGTCAAATAGGAGGTTGATATATATGTATACATATGTGTGAATATATATGAAAGAGATAAGATAAATACATACACAAAATGATACATTGATCCTTCTTATGAAAAGATAGAACAAATTAAAAATATCTAGCATGTTGCTTAGATCCTCTTTAATGCACTTAAAGAAAAAGAAAAGATATGGAAGTAAGAATGAGATATAACAGAGCAAAAGAAGTACCCAAAATGATTATCCTGAAATGTATCAAGTCAAACACTGTGTATCAAAAATTATAAATCGAAGGAGCACAAATCTGGTCCTAATAATTGCATCATTCATCATGGTGGTCTGTAAGCTGCGACTTATTGTGCAAATATGAATTTAGGAATCATGTGAGTCTTTCTGATAAAAAAATCAATTGGAAATATTCAGTCATAATCTATATCTTAACACTATAGAATTCTAGTTTAATTGAATTTACTTTTTTCTACTTGAAAGGTTTTCAAATTTCTATCAAGTCTATGAAGGTATTTAAGAAGTTTGAAGAGCTTCAGAAAAAGGAGAAAAGTGAATTCAATTTCCCAGAGCCCTTTATTCTGAGTTGAGTAGTTTTAATCACAGTTGAAAGAACTATTTTTAAAGTATGTCTTTACATTTAAGCAACTTCTCTTCTACTGTGAGCTGTCAGAATGATTATTCTTGTGTGTGTAACTATAAAACTGCTGTGTCTGAAGGTTTCCTTTTTTTTAACTGCACTATGTGTTAGGTGCATATGATCAGGGATTTCTTCTGAAACTAAATCCAATTGAATAAAAATTCTAATAAGAGCAAAGATTTTATTTTTTTTTAAATAAACAGTTTGTTTCCCAGAGGTTGGCCTTTTTCTGTACTCCTCTCTCTCTCTCTCTCTCTCTCTCTCGCTCTCTCTCTCTCTCTCTCTCTCTCTCTCTCTCTCTCTCTCTCTCTCTCTCTCTCTCTCTCTCTCTCACACACACACACACACACACACACACACACCCCTTCATACTGGGTATGCAATGGAAGACCTTAGTATTTTCTGAAAATTTGACCTGTATACCACCCCAATATATGGATAATCCTTATTTTAAGAGTGCTGAACATTGAACCTAGATTAAAAGTTTTCATCGAAATGGCCTACCAAAATGGCCTACCAAGTATAGTGCTTCACAACTTAACCTAAATTGTACTAATTAAGCTAATTCTGGGACGAAATCTCTTTTAATAAAAGTTAGGACATAACAGTTAGAACATAAGTTCTCAATTATGTACTGACTTTAGTCCATGGCAATCCTTTAAGAATGTCATGACACTCACTACAATGATATAATATTTTCGTCGGGAGTTATTTTATTAGTAGACAAGACAATCTGATCACTTATGTATGCACAGAGTCAAACACAGTTAAGCACTTAATACATGCTATCTCAGGAAGATTGCTTTCATTTGACAAAGAAAGAAAAACATTACTTCCTTTGTCATTTGGTTGCTTATTGAATGTAAACAACATATATTTGTCACTCAATTTATGTAGCCATAACAGGATTTTGTCCATAGAAAAAGCACTTTGATTATCTCGTAACTACTAGAATATTTTTTTAAAAGTTTCTTAGAATAGGAAAGGAGTGTCCTCATATAATTACTTCACTTGTCATTTTAACAGTTTGTGCCCTTGCCTAGCCTTTTGAACAGATGATCACACAATTATGAAAGTGAAATTGAAAAGCATTCTTATTCCAAAAAGATACTCCCACTCAATGGAAATAATTCCATCAAAAAGAGAGGTGACTTGAGTTGGATCACTATGGTGTCTTCCCAAAACTATTTTGAGAAAATATCATGTTCATGGGCAACTTGGGGAGCCAAAAATGAAGATTTGGGAAGAAACTTGCCATAACTATGGGAATGAAAAGGACCACTGAAAATAGGTCAGTGAACTCCTATTGAACGATGTTCCCAAGAGAAAATACATATAAATGTGTTTCTCCTGTTTTTCTTCTTCAAAGAAACAAACACAATCCAACAGCAACAACAATGACAAGAACAACAAAAATCCCTTCAGTCCTGGATTAGTACAGAAAACTCTATAGCAAAATTCAACAAAACTTATTGCATAGTAAGGCATAAGGTCACTTTATTTTAATATGGAAAGTTACTGATGGATTAAATTGGCTCCATATGTTGCAACTCGTAAAGGAAAGGAGGTTGGTGTATGTTTAGATTATTTCTTCCATATTTGGTTATTTTGGGGATGAAAAGAAGCATCTGTGAAATAAAAGACAAGGACATTATGAAACTGCTCAGAGGGAGGACTAAAACTTTTAAAATCAGAAAATATTCTAAAATTCCTATGGATATATACAAGAAAGACCTCTTCTCTGATTCTGGAAACTCCTGCCACCAACATGGATTAAAATACATCTACATAAAAAGACCTCTCCTAATCCTCCAATTGTAATTATCCTTTCTCTCTGCAAATTAGTATTAATTTTCATATAGAGCCAATTCTTAACTTTTAGAGGTGGGGTTAGGGAGGAACAGGAAACAACTAGAAAGCAAAGTTCCAAGAAAATAGTTGAAATTAAAACACACACACACATTAATAAATTAAACCTATGGAAAATAGGAGGTTGGGTTCCTTCAGCTACCCCAAACTCTAGTGTTTTGCTAGAGGATGGTGAAAATACCCTTTTCTACAATACGCTACATTAGAAGAAAATAGTAATTCTGATAGTATCCACTTTTACTAACAAAGTAACCATAAAAAACATTAAAAAACGATATACAAAATAAAATTGGTAGCATACAAAATATTTTTCTTGCTAGTAATATGTAAAATTCTGGCATTTTTTTGGCTAACATCTCAAAAAAAAACAAAAAACATTGATTTCAGAAAATATCTACTTTTCATAGCACATTAAATCTATACTGCTATAAATACCATGGAGCAAATGCTGTTTTAAAAGAAAACATTTTTTTAACCTGAATCTTTCCTTTTACTTCTGTGAAATAGCTGTGTGAGGGTGTTGTACCATGTACCATACTGTTGTAAACGTCTCTAACTTGGCCACCCTCTGGAAACAAAGAGAGAGATTTCTGGAACTTCAGTTTCTGCTGTCAGTATACACTAGGACTGGTGATGTTTCAACATCACCTCCAACACTGCCTCTCATGACTGGTAGATAGACTTGGAAATCATGCAGGCTGCACCAGTGAGAAATAATCTGTCAGTGATATGTGCTTTCTGTGCCATTTGAGATCCTTAATGCTATCATAGTATGGGAACATAGCAGAGATGAGTTGACATTTAACATGAGACTGAGACTGATCGTGCAATCTGCAGCCTTGATACCTCTAGGCAAACTGTCAATTAGGCCAAACCAGCTGAAGTTTAAACAAAAGTTGACCTAAAATATTTATTTTTCTCAGTAAGTCACATCACTGATTTGCACACTTGGGCTTAAATTGCGACTTGCACATAATTGCAACACAAAATTTCAGTTTTAAGGAATAAAATGTATGTATTTAATTCACAGAGAACTCTTTTCTCTGCCACCTTGGGGTAAACAAGACCAGTGCAGTGCGTACTAGGATAGTGGCTACTCCACAAACTTGTGTGCATTGTGCCTCTTTTCTTTTCCCTTCTGCTGCACATTGCCATGAACATATGAGGTTGCCAACACAAAGATGAAAAGGAGTTATTAATGAAATCACTGGAATATTTTAAGTCAGGAAAGTTAAACACCAAATGTTGAAGACTGAATGTACATATTTTTAAATTTGCTTATTTTGCATCTCTTTGGCACAATACAAGCTCCAGGAAGGTATGGACCTATTAATTGTAACTTTGCATCCCTTGTACCTACCACAATGTTTTGAATGTACTAGAGTCATTTAAGTAAGGAGGGCTGGGCCTGGAGTCAAGAATACAATCTAAATCCAATCTCAGAAGCTTATTGACTATGTGACTCTAGACTAATTACTTAACCTCAGTTTTCCTTAGTGTCTTCAACTATTAAATAGAAAAAAATAATGACACTTACCTCCCATGGATGTTAAGAGAATCAAATAAGATAATATTTGTAAATAGTTTAGTGTTGTTCTTGACACTTAGGTACTACATAAATGCTTATTTCCATCTCTAGTAGGCACTTAATAAATGTTTGTTGAATTGAAACCAATCTGAATGAAAAAAAAGTCATAGAGACTGTCTGAAAATAAGAGTTTGAATGATATGCTCATAGTCATGAAGTTGGTATATACATTCTCTTGACAGTAAGTCAAGCATAAGCCCAACTTTGCTATGCTTCCACCAGTTAAGTAGTCTTATGTTTTTAAGTATGATTTGAGGAAACCTTTAACCAAGACACTGAAAACCTGGAGAAATAAAAATGTTTTTTGATTTTTCAACAATGAGACAGGATTACAATATCTCCTTTTTCCAAAACAAGGTTGATGTATTATTTATTTATTGGGTATGCTTGTTTCTTAATATTTAATGATCTGAATTCTACCAGTTATTAAGTGAAAGTTAGTTACATGTACATGAAAAAGTACAGTAGGTAATACACAGATAAAAATACTTTTGAGTGCTATAATAAATAATAACTGCAAGTACTTAATAAGTGGATAAACTGGTTAACATAATGGTAATTTCTAATAAATTGAATTCACTCTGTGAATCCTACCTGATGAAAAACATTTCCACTACTTCTTAGGTTCAAAAGATTTCTTTGCCATATGTATACTTGACCAAATAGACCATTGTGGGTTTGAAAGACTGGTGTATGAAAAATAAGAGCAGAGATAGTTGTATGGGACTGACAGTGGTTACTTTATCCATAGTTTAGTTTCCATATCTGCGATTATTACCTGAATTAACAGGATATATTGCAGCTTTTTCTTTTAGTGACTCTCTGAAGGGTAAGCATTCTGCATGAGCTTTGAAAATGATTGATATTAACCTTGCCATCCAAGTAAAGAATGGAGAAAATAGTTCATTGCTTCCTATCCAGCTGTCTCATGCAAGGTAATTGTCTAGGAATGGTTTAGAGGTTTGATTGGACAGTTTAGCAATGAAATTTTAATGCCCTTTAGGAGTTCAAAAAAGTTACCCATTAACAGATTAACTCAGGTACAGCCAAAATTAATTTTAAAAAAAATTTACCCAATAGAATGCGATTCGAAACATAAAATATTAAATGCAGTATTTCTGAACACTTACAAAGAAATAATTTAAACAAGAGCTATTATGAAGTAAATATATAGGCAATACGAATATATATATATATATATATATTTCAAATGTATTTTAAAAAAAACTAATATTCAGTTACATGTGGAAGTAGTTATCAAAGAAAAATACATTTCAATGATTAGGCCAAGGAAGTTATAAACATTTATAAAGACAACTCAACTGGTCATAGCCATGATATAAATAAATCTTGGCTCAATGAGGTTATGAGATCATTGGAAATGAACTGCTTTCAGATAATTTATACAAGATAGACTTCACTTGAAAAAGATTCTTTTTAATATTTTGTACAATTGTAACTTAGAAAACCTTAACAGCGTTAGAAACTAATTATTTATGATTCACTTTACATTAAAGAATATTAATGGAATGAATGAGAATATGGTTTTGATTCATCATTCACACTAATTCATGTCCATTCTTTACTGAGAATTCAATTCAAGACTTAACTCCTTTAAGAAAGTTTCCTTATTTATTATTATGCTAAATTAACCTTGTCCTTTCATTTCCTTAATTTTCTGTTTCTGTTGACCAAATTATAGCATGAAGTTTGATGTGTAACCTGTAGGGCTTGGCTATTAATATGTGTGTCAGTATATGCATACTCACACATATGCATGTATGTGGGTATATATGTGTGTATGGATATATATGTATACGTACAGATATTTAGCATATATTGTATGTTCATGTGTGGATCTAAGATAGCACAGTTGAACAAGTTCAGGGTTAATAATTCAGCAGAATTTGAAAAATTGGCTTGCCTGCACTCATAAAATTACACAGATCCTTTAATAATATTAAAGTGTCCCAAATAAAGTGGTTCATCTTTCTAATTCCAATATTTCACCTGCAATGTTATAGTGCTTCTTCATGTGAAATAGTATTCAATGATGTATTTAAAAATGAGGATAATAGAATAATTAATGCAGTGGTGCATTAGGGATATGAGCAGGCTTCAGCATACAACAATATGAATCTTCGAAAAAATGTGATAGCAGCAAATATATGTATATATATATTTGAAAAAGAAGATGGGCTACATATGTGTTGACAGAATGGGTAGTAGACAGCCAAAGTGTTCTGCTGTCATAATTGTAATGCCAAGGGAAAGTGGAGCTCACACTTTGGGAGGATCTCCTGTAATGAATTTATGTGTCAACATGGACAGAAAGTCAAGCAGGATGGCTATCTGTGGTAGGAATGAAATTCGCATAATTGGAGGGAACTTCCAAGTTACTGATATGGCCAAACTATTTGAGAATTTGAGTTGCTTCATATGAATATATCTACTTATAACTGTGTGACCCTGAGTAAACCACTTATCCTGTTCACCTCAGTTTGTTCATCTGTACAATGGGAATAATAACAGCACCTACATCTTGGGGTTGTTGTATGAATCAACTGAGATAATAATTATAGAATACTCAGTACTGTCTCTGGCATATAGTAAGAGATGTGCACATATACATATATATGTATACATACATATGTTAGCTATTATTATCCCACATTTTGCTAGTTACTTGAGGTCACATATATTTTCTACTTCTTTTGTATTTCTTAAAGTGCTAAGGGCAGCACTTGTTTTAACTGAGTATATACTTAATACATGCTTGTCAAATTAAGAAAAGAAGAAATGTGCTCTGGAGTAAACACTTGGTTATGTAAAAGTACCATTTCTTTGTAGATAAAGAGTTGAGCCCTGTGGTAACATGATATCACTAGAATTTTCATAATTATTTACATGTTAATTAAAGAGGAAGGGGAAGTAGATATTGGAACGTATTCTGCTAATAAAATAAAGATACATGTTACAAGATACATGTCATCAATACGTACTTTTTGATAGATTTGGATTTCATTGCATTTTCATTCACTTTAGGCTTCATGATATAGACTTAAAATAGTTTTCTATACTCAGGTATTTTTGTATGAACACATAAATTGATACTTAGGGGAGGGAGCTTCAGTTTTTGTTCATGTTGTAAGATTGGTGGTAGCATAGAGTGTAGATAGTGTCCATGTCCACAAATAAAACTCTATTTTTTGAAGGCAATATAATGTAAAGGAAAAAGAATTATATTTGAACCACATTTGGAACTAGAATGCTTGAGTCTGAGTCCTTACTCTGTCCCTTTCCATATAAATTCTAGTATTTCATATAATTCTATTGGCACCAGGTTTTTCTCCCATGTAATTAGAGGAATGAATACTTTTGCAAAGATATCCCTCTCACATTGTCATTGATACTCTTTGAGAATAGCAACAGTTATAATGCAGAAATCATTATGTGAAATTTAAAGTGGATATATATATGTATATATACATAATACACATTTATGTAGTTAAGAATATATGTACATATGTGTCTGTGTCTATGCTTGTGCATATTCTTTGGAGGTTAAGGATAATGATGGTGATGGTCATGGTGGTGTTGGTAGTTGTGGTTAAGCAGTTTATCTTCTTTGGGCAAAACTAGGTTGTGTGGTTTACTGGCAAAGATTCAGTTTTATTATGGGGACCGTGAACCAACATAGCACATTTATCCAAGGAGCTTCCTTGCCCAATTTATACCTGTAAGTGTTTATTTCCAGATAAATAAAAATTATCTTGGCCTAGAAATTCTATTATTAATTCCCAGGGTGAGTGGACTCAGAGAATGCCAAAGAAAATCACTTTGATTTGCAGAATATTGTGTCAGAAATTTACAGAATCATAAATATCGAGCAGGAAGAATTCTGAGAGTTCAAGTCCAGTGTCCTCATTTTATACTGAGGAAACTGAAACAAAGAAACGTTCATTTATTTACACAGCTTCTAAATGTCTGAGATAGAATTTGAACCAAGACCTTCCTATTTAAAAATCTCCTCCATACTGTCTTTATCTTAATTACAGCTTTAAAAAGAAACAAGACAACAGATTCATAATGTTTTTATTAACTGTCATCAAGAATCCTATAGAGCAGATTTTTCTAAACTGGGACTTGTTATCTTGTTATGATTTTAAATTTTACTTCTGTGTTGAAATATAATTTGTTTCCTTTGTACACCATAGTATTTTTAATATGCATCTAAAATCATCATCATTCTGAGAAGAGGAACATAGGTTTCAGCAGAGAGATGTAGATAACTGTCTGTCTCTCTCTCTCTCTCTTTAACACACACACACACACACACACACACGTCACTAAGGAACTCAGTCACAGAATGAGACTAAATTATGCTTCAATATGTTTAACAGAATTCCTAAATGACCTACTTTAGAGAATATCACAGGTTGTGGAACTTTAAGGAATAGTAGGTATCATTTAGTCTGACTGCTTCATGTCGCAGAGGAGGAGAACCACAGGTTGAATGACTTATTTCAGTCCACATAAGTAGCAAGTAGGAAGTTTAGGATAGGAACACAAAGAAGTGACTCAAAACAAAGGTACTTCATCTCCAACCCCAATCCTACTTGATTATAGAATTCAGTATACATTGTCTACTAATTCTCCATTGCTTATGTTTAATCTTATTGCTGTATGTTTCTAGCAGCGAAGATCCAAAATAATTTGTTATGGAAAACACAGTTTTTTGAACTATGGCTACAGGAAATTGCAGGCTTCTTTGAAACAGTAGGGAACACTTCTTCATGACTAATTGTAATTATTTGTAAAAGAAACTAGTTGCATTGTTAAACAAAACTTAATAGGAACCTAAGATTTGGATTTTTAATTCTAGCTCCAGAAGTTATGAAGTTTATGAATTTGACCAAGTTTTATCTTTTTCAGAGCCTTAGGTTCATTTCCACAAGTTGGACATACAATTTGCATTACCTAACACACAAGATTGTTCTGAAAATAAGATCAAATATTACATATTGCAATCTCTGATGAAAATATAATACATACCACTATATATATATTTGTGTTTATCCAATATTTATACATATATGTGTATGTGTATATATACATATATACTTACAAATACACACTTATACATACACATACATATTTATATAGCATGTGCACACATGTATACACATACCTATAAACATATATATACACACATATATCACATATATGATATATTGTATATAGATGATTTATTATTATTAAACTGAAAAATTACTATACCTTCCAAGGTAACTTTTCAGGCATCATTTAAAGTATTTCTTTTTCTACAAAATAAAATTAAGTCAAAAAGTGAGTTAATGTCTCAGACGCTAGAAGAGTGTATTGTAATCCCCACAAGTAATGATTAATATATATTTTTGAACAAGGACAAATTTAATTAAAGCGTAAAAAGAAAAAAAATACAACATTTATCCTTGATGTTTGATTCTTGAATTTCCTGTGTTTTTATTTCCATTTCTAAATTATATTACTCTAATAGTACAGATGATCCTACTGCATCATTTCATTGAAGTTTTCTCTGAATATCTGATGATTGCCCTTGCTGGTCAAGGCAATATGCTGCGATTGGTGATGCTCTTTTCTTGGCATAAATGATGGACATTGATCTTCTAACATTTCATTTAATTTTCTTTTTACAAATGACGTTCTCATAGAATTATATGAACTAAACAAACTTTCTTCAATCTTCACTAGTATAATATCTTTATCTTAACAATTAAAGTGGCACCTCAACTACACCCAGGACCACCTACTAGAGAGTTTGCATTCATCATATTCTCTATCACATCTTCATTTGTTTTTATATACTGTCCCTTTCCCTTCTTTTTACAATCTCTGTCTTCTGTCCTTAAAAATCATTTAATTGACTTTGCCATCACTTCAAGCTATCATCTTATGCCTGCCTTCCTTTTCACAGGGAAACTCAGAAAAATCTGGCCACATTTTTTTTTACTTCCACTCCCTTACCTCCTACAAAATGATCAATGCCTTACATTCTGGTTTCTAAACTCACTATATGACTGAAATTGCTCTCTTAGAAGTCACCAACAATCATTTAAACTGAACTTTTTTAAGTTAAGTTCATTATATTTTTCTCACTTTCAATTTTCCTTTAAGGCTATGCAGCTTTCAACACTTTTTATCACTCTATCCTCCCTGACCATGAGTCCTCCCTCATGTTTTTATTCTGACATTGCTCTGTCATTATTCTCATCTTTGGCATCATCGTTCATGTCCTACTTCCCAAATTTGGGCAGCATCATTGCTATCAATTGTTTTCCAGCTTTCAAGATTGCTTTGATTCTTTCTTCCCATTATTAAGGTGAAGGCAGTGATGATGGTGGTAATGATGTTGATGATCATAGCTTTTTGTCTAATACCACTTTAGGGTTCGCAAATATACTCTACATATTTTATCTCATTTGATCTTCACAACAAATCCTGGGGAGCAAGTTCTATTATTTGCCTCATTTTAAGACAAGGAAACTGCGGCTAAACGAGGTTAAATGAATAGCCACAGAGTTACATAGCTATTAATTGCCAGAGGCAGGATGCAAATGGCAGTCTTCTCATTTCAAGTTCAGCACTCTATTCTAACATCCTTCATAAGTTCTCTATTCCACTGAGCAAATCAATACCTTAATTTGGATCCTCATCTCCTCTTACTTGTACTTTTACAATAACCTTCTAATTTGTCTCTCTGCTTCTACAGTCTTCCTCATTCTATATATTCTCCAGAAATTGGTAAAATAATCATCCTAATGATGGGTTTGACCATCACCCTCCTGTTCTCAACAAACTACAATAGTTCTCTATTTCCAAGAGGGTAAAATATAAATTCCTTTCTCTGGAACGTCAAGTCCTTCATAATGTGGCTTAACCTATCTTTCCTGATTAGTTTCAAATTACAAAATTCACCCACTCCATGTTCAAGTCAAAAGGGGTCTTTTAATTACTTCCTACATATAATACTCTGTTTCTCCTTTGTGATTTTTAATAGGATTTTCTCCACATTTGAAAAGCTTTGCATTGTCCCATTATCAATTCTTTTGGAATTCCTAGCTTCCTTCATTTCTTAGACCAAGTGCCACTTCCTTGCATAATGCTTTCCCAGATCCTTTCCCAGATGTTATTGTTCTTATCTCAAATGTACACGAAGATATTACTTTTTATTTACTTTTATATAAAGTAAATCCCCCCCTACACACACAAAACAATTTAAACTTCTTAAAATTCAAGACATTTTACTATGTTTTCCTATGTAGTTCATGTAATGTCAAATGTCTCAAAAATGGATGCACTTAACAAATACTTGTTAATTAAACTGAATGAAATAATAGAGGTGATAGTTAAGATATGTAAAAAGATAGTAAAGTGTCAATGTATAAATTCAACTCATCTAATCCAAATGAATTGCATCCTTGAGTACATAGATACTGGAGTGGGGAACCTGCACCCTTGAGGACACATATGACCTTCTGAGTCCTTGGGTGGCCTTTTGACTAGTCCAAGTTTTTGAAGGGATTTCCTCGAGAGAAGCAGAAGAAAGTTTTTAAAGATCAATTATAGGCTTGATGTGTGAAAAAGTGCAAAATGTTACAGCTAGGTAAAGTACAATAAGTGACAGAAGATAATTGTATTCTCCTCTTAACTAGAAATTTTCAAGCAAATGCTAGTTTCTTACGGGAGAAAATCTTGCTCTTGCAAATTTTAGAATATCTACCTTTTAGGCACCTGTTGAATTGCAAATTAAATAATTCTGTGAGTTTTATGTAGAAATTTCAGGGCAAGTGGGAGGAAATGATGTTGCCATATCAGGACATGGAATTTTTAATAAGAATGAAGATGACCGTGTCTCTGAAATTGCTTGTATGTATCTGATTTGCTTTTAGTTCCTGAAGAAAGATGTTTCTCATATTGATTTTTTTTCTGTTAGTATCCTTGGTGCCTATACAAAATGCTATTGATGTTTTCCTTCCTCCAGGTATACGTAAAGAGCTATGTTGGGAAGTGTAATTGGAGAGACACACGCACACAGAGACATAGACTTCACTGCCTTGGTATGTTCTCTGCATATTATAACAAGCAAAGTGTTTTCTCATAATGCAAATTTCCCTATAGTATATTGTTTTCATCCACCTTTGGTTCTTATTGGATTAAAACACTCATATATATGATCTCCTAAATTTGTCACTTCCAAAAATGTAGGTCGCAACCTACACAACCATTCCTGCACATACTATATGATTCTAGGTCAATCTGTCTCCTTTTAAGTTCGCTATAGGAGGTCCACCAAATAAATTGAAAATCTCCCTAAATTTCTCATGAGGTTTCAAGATAACCAGCGAAGAATGGTGGCTATCACTTGTCTATCCTTCACCCATTCCAGTTAAAGAGCCCATCTATTCTATTTTACATTACCTTGATGAAACCTTTTCACTTCTGTTTTTCAACAGTCTTCATTAATTATATCTTGTAACCTGCTTATATCTACCATATATCTGCTTTGCCCTCTGTATAATATACAGTTTCAATTTCTGTGATTAACATCTGTGACTAACTGACATATAGAAACATCAATAGAATATTGATATATTAAAAGGATGTTTATATCCTATAACAGTAATATTAATTTGCACATATCTGACTAGATACATGTCACATAGCCCTACTGCTCTGTAAGCTCCTGGAAAGTGAGGACTCTTACCTGGGTCCACTAGAACCTAACTTACCTTCTTGAACATAGTAACAGTTCAATAAATATTTGTTGAATTGAATTTCACTCCTTCCTTCTAAATTATTTTCCCCGAACTGATATACAGTGGCGTGTGAATGGAGAAAAAAATGAGAGATAGTTTTTCAAAGAAAATTAACCCTTCAAAAGCACTAAATCACTAATAGGATATAAAGACATATCCAACACTGTTTTGTTGTTGTTGTTGTTGTTGTTGTTCTTGTTGTTGTTGTTGTTGTTGTTGTTGTTGTTGTTGTTGTTGTTGTTGTTGTTGTTGTTGTTGTTAGGAAAAATGTCCTGGGTCATGGATCCCTCACATGTTCAAACTCTTTGAAGAAGGAATTAGTAATTAATTCCTCTACTTCTTTTCCACTCAATCACTTTTAAACTTTATACTTCTTCTGACCTCATCTCTTAGTCATCAAATCTAATTGTCTTTTCTCAATTCTTAAACTTCTTGATCTTTTGGTACCCTTTGACATTATCAATTTCCCTCTTCTCCTTGATCCTCTTTTCTCTGTAGGTTTTCATGGCATGACTGTTTCTGAGTTCCTTTCTTACATATATGACTATTTCTTAGTGTGATTTTATGGATCTTCTACTACGTCTTATGATGTAAACATCATTGTCACTCAGGGTTTAGTCCTTGGCTCTCTTTTCATCTATTTACTTGAACTGCCATTGATTCATTTATCATCTCCCTGCAGATGATCCTCAGATCTATTTATCTAACTCTACTCTCTGTCCTTGGGGGCAGTTACGTGGTAAAAGGGATAGAGCAACAGATCTGGAGGCAGGAAATTTTGAGTTCAAAATTTGCCTCAGACACTTACTAGCTGTGTGACCCTGGGCAAGTTACTTACCCTCTTTTTCTTAGTTCCTCATCTATAAAATGGAGACATACTAAAGAAGGAAGTAAAAAATAATTCTTGTATCTTTGCCAAGAAAACTATATGTATTTGGGGTCATAGAGTTGGACATAACTCTACAACCACCAACACTACCACTACTTTGAGTCTCACATTTCCATTTATCAGCTAACCATTTCAAACTCAATGCCCCAAGACATCTTAAACTCATTTTGTCTGAAATTGAATCTATTATTTTTTGCCTCCATTCCTCCCCTCTCCCTAATTTTCTAATTACTGTTGAAGTCACTGTCTTTGTTGTAGTCACTCAGACTCTTGTCTTTGACTGAAAATTCTCTTAGCACTCATGTCCAATATCTTAACAAATCATAGGTTTTTTTTCTTCTCAAAATCTCTCATAAACTTTTCCTTTTCTCTTCCATCATTCCCAGTATCCTAATAGAAATCTTCAATTTCCAAGATATGGGCTATTGCAGTTGGATTCTCCTCAGTCCCCCTGCCTCATGTCTCCATTTCAATCCATCCTTCACTCAACCTGTTGACTTTTAATAAATGATTTTGAATGCAGTTGAAGGAAAAATTTTCAAATCAGTTCTCTTTCATATTAACATAATTAAAAATTTGGATAGTGGTGGAGAAAAAAAGAGAAATTACTCAAATTCATTAACTCACTAATTCCATGAGAGGAAGTTGGTTTTGAGAATAATCAGAACTGAAAGATGCTGGCTGTGAGTGTGAGAAGGGCATTTTCTTTAAGAGAAGCCTGCTTGTGATTTCTTTAAGGGACCTAGCTTGTGGGAAGCCTAGTGGGGGGAGGCATAGGGATGGTGTTGTTCTCTGAACTGTTATTGTGCATAGATTTTGGTTACTATGATGGATTTAACTTTCTGTTTCCTGAATAAATGTTTTTCTTCTGTCTTCCATCTGGAGAGTCGGTGGTATTTAATAATTCAGAATTGCACCGGGATATTCATGGCCAGGAAGTGTGAATATTGCACTGTCACTAGATATGTCAAAGCAATTATAATGACCAAAATTATTC
Organism: Notamacropus eugenii; assembly: GCF_028372415.1. Classification (NCBI taxonomy): domain Eukaryota; kingdom Metazoa; phylum Chordata; class Mammalia; order Diprotodontia; family Macropodidae; genus Notamacropus; species Notamacropus eugenii. Next base: position 247,667,124 of record NC_092877.1, on the reverse strand, counting down.
TGGCATTTGATTTCAATTCCAAAACACACTCATCCTAATTGATCAAATCAATATATTCTCTGCATTTGAAACAACCCGATTTCAGTATTAACATTCATATGTATTCCTTTACAAAATAAGTTTTTGTTTATAGTTCTTTCCCATATGGTCAGATTATAGCTGTCATGGGCAGGTGGTTTACAGCTGCAGGTTATCTTTTCAAAAGCTGGTTTAAAGTTTTGTGTTTTTTTTTTTTTTTTTTTTTTTTTTTACTCTCTCTCAAAGCTTTGCAAAGACTTGCATTTGGAACAATCTCTAGTGCTCTTCATCTCTTACTTCTTATCTCTTGGCTTTGAGTCAAAGCATCCTGCAGAGTACTTTGAGAAGAGAAAAGAAATGTTTCTGTGTTGTTTCAAAATCAAATCCCCAATCTCCAAAGCTGAACAAATATAGAAAATTCAACATCAGGGAAAAAGTTACAGGAAAAAAATAGAACAAACCGAAGCCATATATAGAGAGCTGTTGGTCATTCACTCTGCATGTGAAGTGCTTACCTAGATAGGGTACTTATTGAAGGTGCTCTTTATCCCAGAGATCAAAAAATAATGATAGAACAAGACAAACTGTCATCCATGAAACAAATTGAAATCATAGTGGAGAAAATGTGTAAATACTGCAAACTAATGGAGCCGGTCTTCTTTAATTGTTTTCCCCCTCTCTATCAAGTTTCTGAGGCTCAACAAGTCTTCAACAGAGGGAGGCAGATGAAGTAGAATTTATGGGACATGCCATCAGCTATAAGATTACTGGTTTATGATTTCCTTTCTCAAATGCCTTCTAAAGGAAGGAAGATCAAGAATAGAGGAGGAAATGCCATCTGTATCCTTAAGAATCTATGGTTTACTTATTTTCTTCCTTCTGTTGTCATTGCCAGTTTTGTATCCTGTGGGGGGTGGGTGTCAGAGAGCTGAGCCAAGAAAGAACTGGAATTGTGCAAGATACATCTTTTGTCACTGATGCTGGTGCTTCCAGAACTAACAAGAATGTTTGTTAACTCGAGAACATGGAGAAAAAAGATGTTCGTTGTTGATCAGATTCATGGCCTTTTAAGTAGAAGGAAACTAGCATCCAATATGAAATGAGAGACAAGATCCAGAACAGCAGAGACTTTCAACCTGCCTGAATTCCGTTCAGTGAGGTGGGAAACTTATTTTCTTCATTATCTTCCCTATTTGTTGTTGTTGTTTCCAGTTGGTGATCCTGAGTGATCAAAGACATCTTTCGTCCTATTATTTACTTCCCATCAGTCAGAGATGAGCATGATTGGAATTTGCACACCTAAAGATATGGAAAGACAATCAGGAAGAGATGTGACATATGGCTGAAGATAGTCGTCCCTACATAAACATTTTATATAATTCCTTTTGTCTTTATTTCCTGTCCACAGTACAATAAGTTGCAGAATGTGAACCTATGAGACAATAAACAAAGGAGCCAGGATAAGACAGGAGCTGATTAGGTGGGGTTGATGGTGAGGGTGGACATACCAAATACAACAGATTTGCAATTTTAATATTTTGAACAGCATTCAATTTCATCCTTAGATTAACTTTTCAAGGTCATTTAGATTTAATGTCATCTGTTTAGAATCTCGACGAGTTCAGGCACACAGCCAGGACTTGGTGTACTGGAGTGGATGGGGAGCCTTAAAACTGACACAAAAGAAATTGTGACTCAACAGATTTATTTACATAGATAATAAATACAGTAACATGGTGTAATAGTCCAGGTGCTGTACCTGGAGTCATGAAATTTTTGTTGTTGTTATTTTTCAGTTATTTCAGTCATGTCTGACATGTTGTGACCACATCTGGAATTTTTTTTCCTTTACTGAGGGGGAGCAAAAATATTGGAGTAGTTTGCCATTTCCTTCTCCACCAAGTAGCTAGGTGGTGCAATGAATAGAGCACCAGTGCAGGGGTCAGGAGGAACTGAAATCAAATCTCACCTCAGACACTTGACACTCAGTATCTGTGTGACCTTGGGCAAGTCACTTAACCCCAATTGCCTCATTCTGGGTCATCTCCAGTCATCCTGATGAATATCTGATCACTGAATTCAGATGCCTCTGGAGGAGAAGTGATGCTGGTCACCTACACAGCCCTCCCTCACTCAAAACAAAGTCAAGTGGAAGTCATGTCATTATTTCGCTGATGGCATGGTCTTCGTCGGCAATGAAGGATGAACACACGCACTTTTTTTATGTATAGATGAGGAAACAGAGACAAACAGGGTTAATTGACTTGTTCAAGGTCACATAGCTAGTAAACTTCTGAGGCTGGATTTGAACTTAGGTCTTTCTGACTCCAGTCCTGGACTGCACCACGTAGTTGCCCCCAGCAAGAGAGGTTAGAGATAGGTAAATAGCTCTGAAATCAAATCTGTCCTCAAACACTTACTGTGGGACTCTAGGTAAGTCACTTAACACTGATTGCCTTAGTTTAGTCATTTGTAAAATGAGCTAGGGAAGGAAGTAACAAACCTCTCCAGCGTCTTTGCAAAAAAAAGTAAAAAAAAAAAAAAATAGAGCCACAAAGTGTTAGACATGACTAAAACAACTGAATAGCAATAGCAACAACATGCCTTTCTAAAGCAAGGTATCACCCAAAGACCCAAGGTGGTAATGGGAAATTGTGTCTCATATAAGAACTAATCCAGGATTATTTAATTTTTAAATGTTGAATCTGCACAACTTTCCCAATATTACAAGTAATATATAATTCTTTCATATGTTCATTCATCTGGGTACATAAATGTAGAATACATTAAAATATTCATATTCCTCAAGTGGATTCAGTTCAATTAAAAATATTCAAACACATATTAAACAGTTACTATCAGGCCTTTCAGAAAATTTCCTCTCTCATTCATCATAGTTATTTGGAGGAAATGCTGTTTTTAAGAGTTATTTTTTTTTCTGGTTCACGAAAATGCAAAGCCTGAACAACAGAGACATTTATCTGTCATTCTAGAAAAATATATAGAAGTTCCTCTAGAAGAAGGTTCTTACCTTTTCCCATTCTTTTTATTTTATGGCTTTTACTGAGACCTAACTAGCTCCTAATGATACAAGGCTCCTTGAGTTCTGCTTCAACAACTGGCTACATTCCCCCCACTTCAGTGGTCTAGAGAGAGTAGTAAGGAAATTCCTTGTTGCCCATTCCCATTTCCAGGCTCTCCCTTTACCATTATCTAACTTTGTTCCTTTCAGATGCATTCAGTCTTTTAGCATCCCGTCAAAGTTCTGTTAGCTGTTGTCTATCAAACCCTAGGATATTTATCTTCTTTCCTCAATAATTTCAGTGCCAAAATCAATCTTTCTCAGTTCAATTCCTGACCTCATCCTAGAAACTCTCAATGTAACCTAACATTTCTTCAACTTGTTCATTTTCCATGACCTACTCCACCACCCACACATGAAAATGATCATATCCTTGATCTTACTTTTACCTTCAAATTCACCTCTTCCATAGTAATATCTTTGAAATTCAGTTATATGATCAAAAGCTACAGTCATTTCAACTCTTCCTGTCCTTGCAATTCCAAACTGTTTTTAATCAACGAGGTTGCCTGTTATCCTTCAAATCATCAGTTCTTTTCTTGTTTATTGCCCCTGTATTAGCTACCTTATCCCCCCTTCCCTATCAGGTTATTTTGGTAAATCACTTAAAATTTACATTGTCGTCCTCTCTTGAGCCTTTTGCCCCCTTATCATATCAGCAATCTCCGACCTGGTAAGTCTCATCTTTGGATAATTCCCACGATCTCCTGATTTAACTCCTTGTAAGCAATTGCTAGAGAAAATCACAAAACTGTGTTGACCTGGTCCACTTCAGATTTGTTCTATAACCTAAACTGGGAATCACTGTAATACAATGCAATCCTTTTATTCATCCCTAATCAATTTACCATCTTATTCATCTCAGTAGCTCTTTTAAACTTTTTCATCCCACTTGAAGTCTCCCATGATTCTTCATCCTTCTACTCTCAAATAAGAAATTTCTGTCATACTTTACTGAAGAAAAATTGAGGTCATCCAGCAAAAGAACTTCTTTTTCCTTCCCCCTCATCTTATATCACCCATATGCCTTCTGCTACTATCTCCTCCTTCACCTTTGTTGTAATCATTCTACTGCAGAGAGTGCAACTACATCACGCTGGCCACGTTGTTCAAATGCCAAACATGTGCTTGTCTAAAAGACTATTTTATGGCGAACTGAAGCAAGACAAGTGCTCACATTGTGATTAGAAGAAATGATACAAGGAATCTCTCAAGGTCTCCCTTAATAACTTTGGAATTGGTTTTGTGACATTGGAGACACCACCGCAGGACTGCCCAGAATGGTATGCTCTCATCTGAGAATGTGCTATGTTCTATAAGCATAGCAAAATTGAAGTAGCTCAAAAGAAATGTGAGATGAACAAATATAGATAATCCACTCCGAATATTCCAATGGGCTATTTGTTTGTGCCTTATCTGTAGTAGGGCATTCTGAGCTCATATTGATCTGACCATTCACAGTTAGACACATTGTAGCTTGACTCTAACATAGTGGTATCATTTTGGTCCTCTTTGAGAACGAATGAAAACAACCAATGCCTCCTCAGTCGTTGAGGTGAAACATCTCTTAGCCACAAAAATTTCTTTATATTCACAAGTGATCCCTTTTGATCCCATTTTGTTAGCCTCTCATTGTCTAATGATTCCTTAACTACTGCTTCAAAAATGTCCAAACCCCATGCCCATTCTCAGAAAATCTTCACTAGCAATCATCCTAAATCTCTCTTCCTTTTTGTAGCTTAAGTTCTTGAAAAGAAAATCTACAATATGTGATTCTTTATATTTCCCTCTCATTCTCTTCTTAATTCTATAATCTTTTGACCAACCTCATCATTTAATCAAGATTTTCCCCTCCAATATTACTAATGATCTTTTAACAAATCTAATGGACTTGTCTCAACAATCATTCTTTTGAATCTCTCTGCTGCCTTTGACAATGTTGTTCAACCTCGTCTCTTTGACTTTCTGTAGAGTCGGTAGTGTGTGTGTGTGTGTGTGTGTGTGTGTGTGTGTAGGTGACATTGCTTAATCCTCATGCTTCAACATATCTGACCATATTCAGTTTATTTTGCCAAATATCCTTTTAAGTCACTCCCACTATTCAAGTTGTGTCTCAGAGGGTTCAGTCTTGAGCCCTCAACTCTTCACCCTCGTTATTACTTGACTTGGTTAACTCATTAGCTACCAGGGATTCAATTATTATCTCCTTGTTGATGATTCACAAGTCAAATTATAGAGCTCTAATCTCTCTGCTGACTTCCAGTCTCAATGTCTTCAATTATCTATTAAATATTTTGAACTGGATATTCTGTAAGCTTCTCAAAATCAATATGCCCAAAACTTAACTCATTATATTCTCCATTCCTTATCTTGCTCCTCTTCAATGCTTCCCTGTTACTGTTGAGAGTACCACCATTCTTATAGACACCTAGGTTCATAATCTAGGTATGATTCTCAATTCCTCTCTTTCTCTCACTCCAAAAGTGTGCTGATTTGTCTCACTGCCTAAAATCTCTCCTAAATCTAGTCTACTCTCCACTCAGTTGTCAAATTGTTCTTTCTGAGCATGACCAAATTACTGCCTCGCCCATTCCCATTCAATAAATAGCACTATCTCCTAATGAAGAATAAGGTCAAATATAAACTCTTTCAAAACGTTTTATTTCTTGTCTCCCACTTTTCTAGTCTTCTTACACCCATCTGCCCAGTATATTCTGCCATCCAATGACCTCATTGCTATTTATCAAACAACACATTCATCTCCCTACTAGAGGAATTTTCATTGACTGTCCCTCACTCCTGGAATTATCTTCTTCTTCATTGTTGTCTCCTGGAACCTCTGTTTCATAATCTCATTTAAAATGCCATCTTACACAAGGAGGATTTTTCAAAATTTTCTCAGTCAAGTATTACAATTTATCTTGTTTATATCATGTTTGTACATAATTGTTCATGTGTTGTCTACTCCACTGGCCAGCAGGGCCCATATTTCACCTTTCATAATATCCCTAGTACTTACCATAGTACCTGCAAGTATTGCTTACTTCACAAATGTTATTGACAGAGTGTTGTTGATCAATTACTTCATCACAGCAATCTATTCAACTAATTAAAATAAAATTTAGTCCTTATATCTCATTCTATTTGCTTAATGTAGAATGAGAGGAGAGAAAGAGAAAGTACATAGTAAATGTAGATGGTTCTCTATAGCACTTTAGCTATAAAGGAAAAGGAATATGACAATTTAAAATTTTTGGTTAGTTTTTTTAATTTTTTTTTTGTTTTGGATAGAGGAATCATGGGTGTGTTTGTATGTGGCAATCAGGGAGTCAGTGGACACAAAGTGATTAGCAGTTAAAGAGAGCATGGAATGAATTGAAACCTCATTATATGTTCATATTATTCTGCATAGAAAGCAGAAAAGAACCAACGCAGTGCAAATGATTACAGTTCTTAGAACATCTAAAATTATTAATTTAACTACAAGTTCACTTAATGTGTCATCTTAGCCCAATGATTAACATAATTGATATACTAGTGAAATACTTGATTGACATTCTCATAATAAATTAAACAATAATACTTGAAGAGCCTTTGCCTAAATGAGTACATTGACTGCAGCGGTGAATAAATAAGTTGTTGAATTTAGTTCAGTTTTATGCCTGACGGCAATAAGAAACATGATTTCATGGAATGCTTAGTCATCTTGCCTGTCAGTATCATAATGAGGATGAGGAAATAGACTGACATGATGAAAATAAGAACTTACCTGTGAATATCTCCTGCCAACAGATGTGCAGAAAATCTTTGAAATACTTTTTCAAGATCTTCTAGACTAATTGAATATGTACCTGGTTACACTATTACTTTAGTTCAAAAATGAGAGCAAGAACAGAGTATACGATCTCTGTGGGAAACTGTGGTACAGAATTATGAGAAATGAATGTTCAAAGCATTTTAGACTAATTATCAGCCACTCTTTGGGTATAGAGTGTGGGAAGGGAAGACTAGTATCTCTAGAGTGTGGGGTAATGAGGTCTTTTCTGGGCTGCTTTCCCCTTTTACTGTCTACCTGATCCACCTAATTCTCACGTGTTGCTCCATGAAGATGCAGCTTGTGCAGTGGCCACAATCCAGACATATGTTTTGGCAGACAGACTAAACCAAATTGAGGGAAACTGAGGAGTCTGAAATTCATTGGTGAGTTGGGGGGTTGTCTATCCCAAGCATGTGAAAACTTCTTGGTGGAATGGGTAGATTAAAAAATTTTTTCCAATGACCATGAAGGCAACTGAAACAGGTGCTGTGGTGCTTTTAGAGCATAGGAAAAACTGAAGAAGCCAAAGTTATCCAGTGAATTCAGGGCCACTACTGTTTTGATTCTATCCTGCCCTTGGACTGTTATGACTCTGAATGAGAGTGAAGCTGCCAACTTCACGCAACTCTACTTCACTTAAATTCAATTTACGCAGGAATCAAAAAACATCGCCCATACCATTTTACCATTTTTACCTAACTCAAAGTACTACATCAACAAACAAGTGATGAAGCAGCAGGTGTCAATAAACTGGGAGCTATAGTCACAACTCTGCACACAGTTAACCCAGATCATAGGATGGTCCTCTTGTTGGAAGCAGTAGCTTCTGGGGGTCTGAGAAGCCTTTCCAGGACCATATTACTCACCTCTGTTGTGAAGAAGGGGCTAGGAAATGCCCTAAAAATTGTCTGTTTACCCACTGTTTCAGGTGGGGATCTCACATTGTGGGTGAATCTCTCTCTCTCTCTCTCTCTCTCTCTCTCTCTCTCTCTCTCTCTCTCTCTCTCTCTCTCTCACACACACACACACACACACGCTGTACAAAAACTTCTGAAAAGATCATTCCACTCACCATCAGAACACTGAATGTGTGCACACTCATAGACAACAAAAAATCCAGTACATTGAAAGATAAATACCACTTGTTGTGAGAAAACTGAGTCAATATCATATCCAAATAGTAGCCCTGATTTAAAGAAAGCTGGCAAGTGAAGGACCGCTTAGCAAATTTGGAAATGGATATTTTTTTTTCCTATGCAGTTACAGTAAAGGGGAGTTCTGTGAAAGTGTCATAGGTTTTGCAATCAAAACTAATCTAGTTAACAAGTTTGGATGCCATCCAAAAGGAGTAAATGACAAGCTCATGAGAACGTAATTGCCACTTTCAGGAAAATAACGTGCAACTATCATCAGTGCCTATGACCTCACCATGGTAAATACTGATGAGGTCAAAGAAAAATTTTGTGAAGACTTGGAGATTCTACTGATCAATATGCCAAAATAGGACAAGCTTATAGTTTTAGATGACATCAAGGTTAGAGTAAGCACAGAGTACTATACATAGCAGGGAATTCTTGGGAGGAATGGAGCTGGAAAGAGCAATAATATTAATCACTTATGTATTTCATGACCTCATCACCAACAATATCTTCCTTTTATCTAAACACAAAAAGCCTATATGAAAGCACTCCTGCAACAAACATTGGCATTTAATAGACTATATCATTGTGACTATGACATTTTCCTCTCAGAGACAGGATGTGAGAGCAAAAAAGGCAATGTGTGGCAGAAAGTGGTTGTACTGATGATAAACTTAAACTCTCCAAGATAAGTATACATATTCAATAAAAGCAGTCTACTTAAGGAGAGTAGAAGACCAGAAAACAAAATTTCAACAGACTAGAGTGTTTCTCTGGGGAAAAGTTTATTGCTGAGTCACAAGGAAAGTTGAGACAGTACACATTAACAGTGGAGCAGAGAAGGAGGGGGTAGCTTTCATAGATTTGGTGCACAACACTGCAATTGCTCATCTAGGTCAGAAAACTCACAAATGTCAAGACTGGTACGATGAAAATGATGGAGAAATTCAGAAGCTTCCAACTGAAAAACAAAAACTCCACAAGGTTTGTCAGAGTTCATCTGACTCTAAGAAGGTATTGTAGCTTCATCAACAGTAAAGGATAAATGAAGGTTAGAGGGATGTAATAATCTTGGTTCAGTAAAAAAGGCAGGCAAAATGCAGTTTTCACTGATGATAACAACACAAATTTTTTTTTTATTATACCCTGAAGGCTATGGGCCAAATATTTATGTTGCCTCTCAGATACTCAGTGCTCATGGAGCCACATTGATTAGTGATAAGGATATGATCCTAGAGAGATGGACAGAACACTTCCATAGAGTTCATAATAGATCAGCACCAATCAATGCTGCAGCCGTTGATCATTTACCTCAGGTTGTCTTCAATCCTTCTCTAGATGAAGTTCCAACTGAAGAAGGGGTCAAGAATGCCTTTAAGTTCCTGAGATTTAAAAGATGGGGAATTCCATTGTTTTTGTTTGTTTGTTTGTTTGTTTGTTTGGGTTTTTATTTAAATTTATTTATTTAAATTTTCAACATTCATTTACACAAAATTTGGGGATCCAAATTTTCTCCCCATTTCTCCACTCCCTCCACCCCAAAACACCGAGCATTCTAATTACCCCTATCACTAATCTGCCATCCCTTCTAACATTCCTCCTTTCCCTTATCCCCATGTTCTTTTTTGTCCTGTAAGGCAAGATATCTTTCTATACCCCATTACCTGTATTTCTCATTTCCTAGTTGTATGCAAGAACAGTACTTAACAGTTGCTCCTAAAAATTTGAGTTGTAACTTTTTTTCCTCCCTCACTCCTCACCCATCCCCTTTGGGAAGGCAAGCAATTCAATATAGGCCATATCTGTGTACTTTTGCAAATCATTTCCGTAATAGTCTTGTTGTGTAAGACTAACTATATTTCCCTCCATCTCATCCTGCCCCCCATTTCTTCTGCTCTCTCTTTTGACCCTGTCCTTCCCAAGAGTGTTGACTTCTAATTGCTCCCTCGTCCCATTGTCCTCCCTTCCATCATCCTCCCCACCCTGCTTATGCCCTTCTCCCCCACTTTCCTGTATTGTAAGATAGATTTTCATAGCAAAATGAGTGTGCATTTTATTCCTTCCTTTAGTCGAATGTGATGAGAGTAAACTTCATGTTTTTTCTCTCACCTCCCTGCTTCTTCCCTCCACTGGAAAGTCTTTTACTTGCCTCTTTAATGAGAGATGATTTGCCCCATTCCATTTCTCCCTTTGTTCTCCCAATATATTTCTCTCTCATCCTTTAATTTCATTTTTTAAAGATATTATCCCACCCTATTCAATTCACCTTTTGTTGTCTGCCTGCCTGTCTGTCTGTCTCTCTCTCTCTCTCTCTTTCTCTCTCTCTTTGTGTGTGTGTGTGTGTGTGTGTGTGTGTGTGTGTATAATCCCACCAACTACCCAGATACTGAGAAGTTTCAAGAGTTACAAATATTGTCTTTCCATGTAGGAATGTAAACAGTTCAACTTTAGTAAGTCCCTTATGACTTCTCTTTGTTGTTTACCTTTTCATGCTTCTCTTGATTCTTGTGTTTGAAAGTCAAATTTTCTTTTCAGCTCTGGTCTTTTCAACAAAAATGCTTGAAAGTCCTCTATTTAATTGAAAAACTGTTTTTTCTCCTGAAATGTTATACTCAGTTTTGCTGGGTAGGAGATTCTTGGTTGTACTTCTAGTTCTTTGATTTTTGGAATATCATATTCCATGCCCTTTGATCTCTTCATGTAGAAGCTGCTAGATCTTGTGTTATTCCAATTGTATTTCCAAAATATTTGAATTATTTCTTTCTAGCTTCTTGCAGTATTTTCTCCTTGACCTGGAAACTCTGCAATTTGCCCACAATGTTCCTAGGAGTTTCTCTTTTTGGATCTCTTTCAGGAGGTCATCGGTGGATTCTTTCAATATTTATTTTGCCCCCTGTTTCTAGAATACCAGGGCACTTTCCCTTGATAATTTCATGAAGGATGATGTCTAGGCTCTTTTTTTGATCATGGTTTCAAGGTAGTCCCATAATTTTTAACTTGTCTCTCTTGGATCTATTTTCCATGTCAGTTGTTTTTGCAATGTGATATTTCACATTGTCTTCCATTTGTTCGTTGTTTTGGTTTTGTTTTGTGATTTCTTGGTTTCTCATAAAGTCATTAGCCTCCATCTGTTCCATTCTAATTTTGAAAGAACTATTGTCTTCAGTGAGCTTTTGAACCTCCTTTTCCATTTGGCTAATTCTACTTTTTAAAGCACTCTTCTACTCATTGGCTTTTTGGACCTCTTTTGCCAATTGAGTTAGCCTATTTTTCAAGGTGTTATTTTCTTCAGCATCTTTTTGGGTCTCCTTCAGCAAGGTGTTGACCTGCTTTTCACGCTTTTCTTGCATCTCTCTCATTTCTATTCCTAATTTTTCCTCCACCTCTCTTATTTGATTATCAAATTCCTTTTTCAGCTCTTCCATGGCCTGAGACCATTGAACATTTATTTTGTATGTTTGGGATACAGAAGCCTTGACTTTTATGTCTTTCTCTGAGGGTAAGCATTGTTCTTCCTCATCTGAAAGGATGGGAGAAGATATTTGTTCACCAAGAAAGTATCATTAACTGATGGTTAGTAAAGCAAATCGTCAAAATGAGAGTAAAGAAGGGTAGATAATACCTTTGCACAAACATTTCATTTCCTTGACAAATAGAAAATCATACCAGCTATAAAATCACTACTTTAGAGTCCAAGCTCACAATAATGAGCCTTAATAACTGATGCCAGGAAAAAAGAAAACAAGCAAAAAAATTTTTAAAGAAAGAGCCTACAAAAGAAATTAACACAAGATAGAGTTATATCCTCCTACTTTCCCAGCTGAGTGCCTTTTCCAGTACCTTTGCCAAAAAGTTTGAGGTTCTCACCTGAATCTTCTCCCTGTTTCCTCCTCACTCAAAACTCTGGCATCTTTTCCCACTATCCTTTCTTTTATTCATCTCTCCTATGAAGAAGTGGTTCTTCTTGTTAAGATAAAATCTCTGTATATACACTCTTAATACTATGTACTCCATATTCTTCAGCATGTTGCCACTTGCATCATATCTGTACTGTCTCAAATCTTTATTCTTTTGGTATCCACAAGCTTCTTGCCTTTCAATTGTAAATATGCCCAAGATTCCCAATTTTTGAAAAATACAAATAAAAATTCTTAATTAATTAAACTATACCTGCTACACATCCTCGTATATTTCTTTCCCTTTTATAGCTAAGGTATATTAAAGAATCATTTAGCCTAGTGGAGCCAATCTAGCATAGTAGAGACAGTAACCTGGCCAAACTTCTCTAGCACTGTCCTCCAAAGAACTTTAAAACAATGCAAGAGAACCAATACAAAGTCAGGGTGGGTCAATTTTCTAAGTCAAACAACTGAGGAGGTCTGAAGGAGAGGTCTATGACACCAAGGTAGGCATTATGGAGAGTGTTCACTGTGGCAACACCAGCAATATGCTTTGGAGGCTACTGCATCTGTGAAAGTAGCAGCTTCAAGAGCTCTTAGCCTAGAGATAGTATTGGATTCAGAAAACTGGTCAAAAATAGATTATGGGAGATATGATCTCACAGTAGGAGGAAGAACCTGTCACATTGCTTATATGCAGTTCTAGGTCACAGATCCAGATTGTAGTTCCAGGGTGGAAAATAGCACTAGTCATTGTGGCTGCAATAGAATCACGGTCATGTTCATAGATTCAAGGCCAACAGAAGCTCTTGCATTTGTGGCTGCAGGGGAGTGAGGTCCCTTTCTGGGGGAAAGTGCAAAAAAAAAAATTATAGGGTGCAAAACAGGGAAACAGTGACCATACCTTTCTCTGGATGGCACAGCCACAGGAACACTGAAAACATAGTATTTAGCTTCAAAATTAGCAGCTTGAAAATATCTTGAGAATTGGAACAATGACTCCCCACCCCCATTCCCAATCCAAGAACTTTAGAATAAAGTTAAAAGTCAAGAAACTGGTTGGAAAATGAGCAAACCACACAAAAATAACTCAACAACAAAATGATACTATGGTGACAGGAATACCAAGACACTAGATCAGAAGAAAACAAAATGTAAAAAAAAAAAAAAACTACATGTAAATTCTGAAGAAAATAATATATAAATCTATATAAATAATCATTCTGTCAAAGATTCTGTGTAATGTGGTTTTGTATAAAGTAAGTCATAAAATGATGTTTATCTAATTAACTGATTTTAAGGACATCTTAAAATTTCACGATATGTAATTACTCATAATACTAAATACTTTGAAATCAAAATTGCTTATTTTCTAAAAATGACACGAATATAGGAAATATGGACTAATATGAAACTGGAAACATAATTTGAGAATATATAGTATGTATGTATGTGTATTGGTCTAATATATATTTATCTCAATTTTTCAAAAAGGATTTCATGGAAGCTTCCAGTGGTTTTATTTCAGTGTTTATATTTTTATGACCTCTGCCTTTCAGTGTGATCCCTGGCTAACTTTTGAAAATATGTCATTTCAAAAACTCAGCAACAGTGATTGTCACAATTTATTTTTGTCCTACACATCCCTTTTCCATCTGTCTCCAGTTTCTATATCTCAGGAAGCAGATGTCATAAACAAAGAACATTAGTGGCAATCAAAGTTCTCCCAATGTTCTATGCAAAGTTGAAAAATCTTCATATCCTTGACTGTGACCTTGTCTATTATTTAAATATTTTCTGTTTGATTCACAAAAACTTCCAGTTATATCTCAGGATAGAGAAGTTCCTGAGTTACATTTGATCTATTCAATTTATGGATCTATGGTTAGGAATAATACTTGTTATTATTTTTAGTTTTTGTGTTTTAAGCAATTTGAGGGGCTTTAAAATGGACACTCAGATGCTACCTTCACTTCTCTAAACGACAAGGCACCGTTTAGAGTAGACAGTAACAATAATCCCTGAAGATATTTAAATCATTGACCTAAATGACATAATCCATCTTCTGAAGGATTCTGATTCATTGTCAAGGCAGTTATTTAATCAAACGAACAATCTTTCAAAAATGAATCAGTATTAATATTTCTTATTTATTGTTATTACTCTACACCAAACAGTCAAAGCTGGATATAATAATGAATAGAATTATCTTAGCTTTTAATTTATTCCCAGTGATGCCATGGATAAACTGGCAACTTAGATCCCTAAAGGACTCCAATTGCAATTACTGTTTTTAATAATTATTGTTTTAAATTCCTATAAGCGAAATATCAGTGACCTAAGACAGATTAATTCTACTTTCAAAATCACAGCGTGTTTTGAGCCCTGAGTCTTAGTGGTGTTGAGGGAATCTGTCTTTAAAATGCAATTGAATATTACTATGATTCTTAAAATTAAACTTGCTTTTGCATAGAAGTGTTGTGTTAATAATTGGAAAACATTTATATTAAAAAGAGCAAATCATTTCACATTACAATTCATAAACAACATAGCAATATTCCAACTTCAGAAGGAAAAGTAACTGAAACAACTGAAGGATAATAGTCCAATTGTTATAAGGAGTTTGCACTTGCAAATATTTATATAAATTTTCCATTAAGAACTCTCAGTTCAGTTTTACCTAAAACTGATTACAAAAGAAAAAGTTGGAGGAATACACTCTGATACAATAAAATTATTTTGATTAGCCATTCAATAAAATCTTTGTTCTGCACTCCAAAGGTACCTTCGTTATAGCATTCACCAATATTCCCAGGAGAGTTTTCATGTCTTAAAAAATGAGCCAAAGCAATCATGTCATGTTGTTATAGTTTACTATTAACTGTTATATTGATTTGGGGTTCCTGAAAGTTTAAGCTTCAATGAGTTCTAGGACGGAAGTCTTCCCAGAGTAGTTGTTTTTTGTTGTTGTTGTTGTTGTTGTTGTTGTTGTTGTTGTTGTTGTTGTTGTTTTTGTTTTACTTTTTTTCAGCAATCATGCAGACTTATTGAAGGTCTGCTAATCACTTCACTGTGATCAATTCGAGACCAAATAAAGGAAAAGTGGAGCAAAACAAAATGCTATTTATATACTAGAGATATATGAATAAATTTTACATCTTAGGATGAGAATGGCGAGACTTTTTTCCTTATCTTTATATTCCCAGTACTAAGTACAATGCTTAATAGATAGTAAGTACTTCGCAAGTCTTTACTAATGACTAGATGATAATAATATTGTTAAAGGCAAAAGCAGTGTAAGGATAAGGATTAAATCTGCAGTTTCATTGAGATAAGGAACTACCAGATGAGGCATCCTTCTTTATTTGAGGGCAAGATCAAGTTTTCTTAAATTTTGTATCTTCAGCAGCACCTACTGTAGTATTCTTTAGCACAGTAGATGCTTCAAACAAACTATTACATTGCTTTCTGTTACTTTCTTCTATGTTGTGTTGTATTGAAATATATCTTAAATATCATGATCTACTCTTTTGTTCATTGAAGGAATTCCCTCTCCAGAACCCCAGACATTTGCACGGACAATTCCAACACTCTGCTTCATCAAGAAGTCTATCTCTGGGTTCAATACAAAGAGCTTTCTTAGTCATGAGTCACAAACACAGAAAGTAAGCACATTTGCATCCTCTGAAAATCTCAGCATGTGTGTTAGATCATATTTCTTTCTAGAAATCCCCCTTAGAAATCTATACACCACTGACACCCACAAACTTTCCCACTAATCAGAAAAGATCCTGAACTTTTGACATTCCAACATTTTCATCTTAGTTCTTAGTTCCACCTTATGCATACATGAATTCTATCCTTATTGCTTCAATTTCTATAATTGTTGTAAGTTAATGTAATTCCCATATTCAAGAGTGAATGTTTATGGAGGAGGTAGGCAACCTCCTCAGTTCCCATGATATTGCAGAGTATGCCATACTCTGTCCTAAGCCACGGTGATATGTGATGATGTTCTTTGGAAATTGGCTCCCTTCATTTATTTGCTTTGGTTTGCCTATGCTTGAATGAACAAAGGTCAGGAGGCTAGGGGACCTTTCTTAAACTGCAACACAGTCTATATTACATCATAAAAATTGGTGCATCTGCTTTCCCATAATAGGGTTATGTTAAGTGCCCTTTGTTCATTTTTTTCTCTTCATTCTTGCCCAGCTGCCTGACCTTTCAAATATCCCCATATCTGTTTCAACAAAAAGTCTTCTCCTGATATTTAATTCTGTTGACTATTTGGGAATATTGCAGACTCTGCTTTTTTTTTTTTTCATTTGGAGTTGGCATAAGTTTCTTATCAGCCATTTCACTGCCTTCACAAATAAAGACTATAGACCAGTCATACATATTTTTAGGGACCAAAACACATTGTAAGGTGAGGAAAGAGACGTCATCATACATCATTCTTCTGAATCACAGGTGTTAAGGATAGATTGATGTTACAGATTATTAAAAAGGTCTGTTCTCTGTGAATCCTAGTTATTTTTTTTTAAAATTTTATTTCAGCATTGTCAGTCCAAGCAGTATGTCGAAATTCTCAAATTCTCTTAATGGAGTAGATTCTTCTTCATAGTGAGTCAAAATTAGTCTCCTTGTACTTTATATTCATTGCTAGATATGCCTTCACAAAAAATCTAATCTCTCTTCCATATGGCATACTATTTTAATATTTGAAGACAACAATTATGCCCCCCAAGTCTCTTTATACTACAGGCTAAATATCCCTCATGTTGTTTACAAGATTCCTCCAAATCATGAATACACATTTTCCCTTGCAAAGGTTCAACTTTGTGAATATACATCTTAAAATTTGAAATCCCACATTTTTGCTCCATAAAAAAATATTTATAGAATCTATTCATTGGGGAGACAGTTTTACCACTTTTTGTGTGTGGCATATGTATACATGTGATTAGAAGAGAACACAGGACTATTTTTATTTTAATACTTGAGATTCTATATCTACAAACAAAATCTAAAATTATATAACTTATTTTGCAACTACAATAGAATTCAGATTTATGTTGAACTTCTGGTGAATAAAAATCTCTAATTCTTTCTCACATTAGTGTTCAGGAAGATTAGGCCTCCTCCTTCATTTTCAATTTGTGATGTAAGATTTTGCACCATTTCTTGTTCTTTACATAAATCTTTATATGGAGTTGTTTTTTTTTCCCTTCGATTTTACCTATCATTTCCATTGTCTTGAAAGTTTCCAAAGTATTAATTTTGTATCAACATATCACCAGTCCCTCCTTTCTGTGTAGCATCTTCAAATGTATGTACATAATAGTTATATACTAATCTAAGCCATTGATAAAATCTAGAATCTGCTTACTAGGTTGCTTTGATTCATGAATCAGCTTACTCTAGGTTTTGCATCAGTATACTATTGTCCATCTTGTATCTCTTTGTCTTGTCCACAATGCTATGTTGACATGAAAAATTACTTATGTTGCTGAAAGTGAGATAAACTCCAACAGTTCAATTCAGTTTTATCAATATTAATTAAGCAGCTACTATGCACAAGGCACTTTTTAAACACATTGGAATGTAAAGATTAAAAACCAAATGACACTTGCCCTGAAGGACCTTATTTTCTACTACATGGATCAGATTGAACAGAAATACAGGTAACTAATACAAGTTTAGATAACTGATTTTTTTAAGAGAAGTAGGGAAGACAGGAAGAAAGGAAAAGAGGGAAGCAGGAAAGAAGGACAGAAGGAAGAGAAGAAAACAAAGACATTGATATGTATGTATAAACACTTTCACAGGTGCATACATACATACATACACTATATATATATACATACATACATACACACATATACACACACATACACACACACACACTCACACACACACTGCATGGAGGAATAAAAGGTAAAGGCCTAATTATGGAGAATTTAAAGACCAGATATTGGAATTTGTTTTCTGTGACAGAGAATATTAGAAATAACTAAATATCATTCAATATGCAAATGAAATGGAAAGATGCATGCCTCAGCAAGAACATTTTGGCAGCTGGGTGGAGGAAAGATTTGTGTTGCAAAGACTGGGTGGAAATAAATCAATTAGGGGATCCATAAAACAGTCCAAGGGAGGTATGATGAGAGCAGTCTAGTATATTTATCCAAAAAGAAAGGGGTGAGGTGGGGTGGGGCAGGGCATGAAGATCAGTGCTTAAATAATTTGCTTGTCTATATAAGTATGTATATGTGTCTGGACTCCATTCTCTTGTGGCTGTAAAATTACTCATAGTTTTTCATAACTTTTTCTAAAGGAAATGGGTGTTTCCTTATGACAAGTTTTGTCTAGTGTTGATTCTTCTTTGGAAAGAATGAAACAAGATTGAAAAATTGCATCATGGAAAGAAGTACAAGAAAAGTAAACTTTAAAAGAGCACAAAAAGATATCCTTTTACAAATTATTCCTGTGATATTTACACAGATTGAAAAGAGAATTTTCTGAATCAAGATTCTTCAGAAATTGCCCTTAATAAACAGAAGACCGATTGGAGTGGAATCTTCAAGTCTTACTTTCCAGAGTGAACTAACTTGCAGTCTATCCATTACTCCAGTAGTGATTTTGATTGAGCATTGAACTTTAATGCAAATTTGTTCGGAAGGGATTATTTTGCTTTCTGAAAATGTTAAACTAGTGTCAGCAGCAGGTATTTAAAGGTATGGAGGAAAGTTAGCTTGCAAATATCACAACTATTTTTCCTTTAGGGAAAATGAAAGATCACAGTGAAAAATATTGCATTTATTTGAACTTCTGTGTAAATATATTGTGTAAATATATGTTTCAGTTCACAAGCTCAATTCTATAAAGTAATTCATCTATATGAGATACGTGTAGCAGATGATTAGATAAGGGACATAGAAATTTATTTCAGCCAGATCATAGGTGAACCTATCTGCTCTATGATTACCTGAAGAAGTTTAATCATTTTTAGCTAGACTTAAATTGTTTTATTCCCAATTCTGTAAAGATGTCAAAAACCCAAACATATTATTAAGGAAGACTCATATTTATAAAAATTAGTAACAATTTTGAACTTCTTTGCAATCTAAATTGTAGATTGTGGAAGAAGAGATAAATTTAATTAATAAATAAAATTCACCTTCCTAAAATAGTCTAATTTCTCAAGCATTGCAACTTATCAGAAATGCCTAGAAATAGACCTACTAAACTTATTTAATATTTTAAGTCTCTAAATTTAGCTCTCTTAGGGAAATTAACTGTTTTAGTTATAGATTTTTAAAGGTTGGATATTTTAAGGAAATTTTTTGAGAGAAAACCAAAAACCTTTGAATATTTATACTTGCATGTGCATCAAATTGTGTTATTTTCTTATCATAACCTTATACTAAATGTGAAATTAATCCATTAGAATAAAATTCTCATTAACAATGAACATAACTTGTGTAAGTTCCATTTCATAGAAGAAATTTTAGGCTATCAAATATTACTTTTAAATTTTTACTAACCTAATTATCTTAACTTGGTGACAGCTGTCTGATAACCGCTGCCTATTGCTATTTACTTGAAAGCCCAGTACCTTACATTTTAGGAAGAGATTGATTAATTAATGAAAAATGTTTAATAATCTCTCACAAACATAAAGAAAAATATGACAATTTAAGGAGTCATTCAGAAATGATGTAGCAGCAAGGTTACTGTAGTTTAGCTTTTATGCAGTTACCACACATGTGATACTATTTAAATCCAGCATGGAACAAGGACTTGGAATATTTTGTAAGTAACACTAACTGATTAGCTTGTCAGTTGTAATTAACTTCTTGTATGCGTATGTTCCTTCATCAGTTTACCAATCAGGTATTTCTTAATTGCATGCTACATGACAGATAAGTATAGTCAGCTTTAGTGGCACAAACACAAAAGTGAAACAGCCTTCTTTCAAGAAACTTATAGCTTAGCCAAGGGGAACAAAAAATCAATACATGTATAGGTAGAAGCAAAATAAACTAAAGATGATTTTGGAAGAAAAGCATTAGAAACAGGATGGGAAGGGTCAAGAAAATGAGTAAATCATTGAAGGAAATTATTAATTCCATGAAGTTTAATTAAGTAGAGAATACTTTCCAGGCACTAAGATTGTCAACAATAAGCCGTGTAGGTGGGTTATGTTGTGCCACACAGAAAAAATAACAAGAAATCCCCTCTGGACTGTAGCACAGTATGATATGCAATAAGGTTCGAAAGGCAGATTGAAACCAGAAAATACATAATACATACACACAAACACAGACGCAAACACACACACATACTCAAGACAGTTACCTGAAACAGACAGGTCATAGTGGAGAGTTGTGAAAAAAAGGTGATGCATTGGAAAAAGAACCCCATGTCTAGTGACAGACTTCAGGAGACAACAAAGGACAGAAGATCCATAGACTTGGACATTCCCGAATAACTCAACAACAACAACAATACACATATATATGTATGTAGTTATGTATATGTATATGTGTGTATGTGTGTGTGTATCACTAAAGTACCCGGATGTTATTGTGCATATCAGCGAGGGGTCACAGCATATGAAAGAACTGCTAATCAAAACAAAAAAATAGTTACATATCATTGTTTGCTTTAATACAGATTTAATGTAAATATATTTAATGTATAGATTTAATATAAATAGATTTAGTATAAATAACAGTTCTCAATTCAGGTCAAGTTTCTTCTATTCTACACATGCACACACACACACACACACACACACACACCAGCCACTGGAACACACACACATATGAAATAGACTCAAGCAAGAAAATTTGACTGATTTTTGGAAGTGTATGCAAAATGTGTGTCATGTCATACCTAAACCATATATCCTGACTATAGAAGACTTGTCAATTTATTGAAAACATATGTTGTTATAAATGTAAATTTTGCAATTTTGATAAACAAAATATTCATCTTCGTTAGACCTTAACCAAATGGTCTGAGAAGGCATACATCATATTAACCAAGAGCTAATTGAAATGTGACATGAAAGCCTGTTTTGTTTTCTATATCATCTTTATGTAAATATCTAGCCCTAGTTTGTTTTTCAAAAAAAAAAAATTCAAATAACCAAAGAGCCTGTGAGGTCTTTATGAAAATCATATCTTTTCCAAGAGTCTTGTAAAGAGATACTTTGTGAATGCAAAGTACCTCAATATGAAGAGACCCACTGGAAGAAGTTGTGGTTTTTGAACAATGTGATACCAAATTCATTTTCTATGTAGAGTTCGGCCTGCCAGTAATTCGTTGCACACACACACACACACACACACACACACACACAAACCCATACTGTCACACACACACACACTCTCATTTTCTTTCTAAACTCAATAAGATAAAAAAGTGAGGTGAATAATATGTGAATTAAAAAAACAGTCACTGTAGAACCTAAAAATGAAAATCCAGTAAAAGAATGACTTAACATACCTTGTTTTAGTACTATATTTTTGGGGTCTGTAAGTGATTACCTCCTCTCAACTGTTTATAAAGTCTAATGATTATAAACTACATATCCAATGAATTGAATATAATTACATACAGGTATCACTCATGTATCTTTTTTTGTTATTTTTAATCTAGTTGTAATTTTTATCAGTGTGGGAAATCATGTGGAAATTTCTTCCATCATTGCAAATCAACAATTTATCTGCAACTTATAATCTTAAGGTTTTTCCTGGATCCTAGATTACATAAAGGACTTGCCCAATGTCATATGGCATTTATTTTTATAGGCAGAACTATAACTCATCTAGTCTTGAACTCAGTTCATGGCTAATTCTCTATGCATTAGGACAGAATTGATGCTTAAAATAAAAACTATTTAATGAATATTTGTGGATGATTCATATATACTAAGAATTTATGACCATAATTTAAAAGAAGGAGAAGATAATATATAAAGCTAAATTTAATAACATTAATAGATAAGCATGGGGCTCTTCAATTCTTCAAAATGTTTGATACAGATGTATGTGTATATGATGTATATCCATGTATCTGTATCTGTTATCTGTCTGTCTGTCTGCCTAGGCACCTAGCTATCCACACATACATATAAAACTTTTGACACCATATTATGTAACTCTAACAACTAAACTTGGTCTCAGAAAACTGAAAAATGTCCTTCTCTAGCTTCATTGAAAAGATGAGAGATTATGGGAATGAAAGCCAAGTTACTTCTTTTTATCATTACCTTCCAAGAGTCAGACAAATACAATCCAGAATTCCATTTTCAAGACTCTCACAAATAACAGTGAACTTTAGACAAATGGCTATAGTTCTAATCTCCATATACCAATTGCCTGCCTTTATCAAAGAGGAGGCAACATTTTTGGCAAAGAAAACTGTCATGCCCACCAACAACAACTGTCAAAGACTAGTAAATAAATCTGAATTCTACTGTTAGCAAGACCTCCTAGATGAAGAACCCTATTTTCCTCCCACTCCCTGGAGCCATGGGGCAGAAGATCAATCATTTGTCAAACCTTATCAGGAACTGCTTCAGAAAGTATTGTTGCACACTTTGTTAGTTATCATAACTCCTGAAGATGTGGAAAAGAAACTGCTTATTCATATACTTTGACCATTTATTTATTGGAGAATGACTGTTTTTATAATCTAAATTTAGCAAGGAATGTTGCTGTTTTTCATTACTTAGCTCAATGGAAAGCATATGCCAACTGTTCAATAAAATTGACTAGATGTGGCACAGTACTTTGTACATAACAATGATATGTTATTTTTTATTCATTCATTAATTCTTGTGATATTAAATGTTGTCAGATGTGGTAAAGGTTTTTGGATAATTTTGGTGAACTGTCTTTTTCCACTATCTAATATTTTCATTATAAGTTATGACTTATTCTGTAGGAGGTGGAATGTTATATTTGACAAATAATGATATGAAAACAAATAATTTAATACAAATTGTTTTCTATAACAGAAACAAATGTACTCAGTTTAATTTATATACACACATACAAAATTTGTGGAGGATAAGACACATAAACTGACAGGAACAGTGTGTAGAAGAATATGTTTCAGACACATTGCATTCAGACATATATGGATCATAAATATTGAATACACTCTTCATAATAAAAATCATATTTGAAGTACTGATATTGGAAGAGATCAGTAATTATTACTTATCCTATTTTTTCACTATCCTTTCATTCCAGTAACACTAAGATTTAATTTAAATTATTTCCCTCAAACCTAAGTTGCTGTGGTCTGCCCAGACCTGATTCCCATGATTAGCTGTTTTTTTTAGGGCAGAGTGAAGTGAATTCAGTACCATGGGTCTTTGGCTAAAAAATTAGTCTGTATTGTTGCTGGCAGGGTGTTCAGAGGAGAAAAATGCTAAGGAAAAAAGTGAGTGGACCAGATGTGTTTCATATTTAGTAAAGAGAGGGTCCAGCAAATAAAAGAATTCAGCAGGGTGAGGATTATTTCTAATGAGTTTACAAGCAGTCAAATCACTCTTTCTTTGCTTACAGATTGCTGTGAACTGTTTCCTTTTTCCATGGTTGCTCTGGCCAAGATGCAATATCTTAAGTACTATCTCACTAATGGTGTGGACACATATTTCCGTCTCTAGATGTTTTATTCTCTTTAAAATTCAATATTCTATGTTCCAAAAAGATAAAAATCAATCAGGCATAAATGAATAATATAATAAAGGGTTCTACATTGAAAGAATGCCTGCAGAGTTTTCTCATGTAAAATGTCTATTGGGTAAATTAACATTCCCTCAGCATTCAAAGAAGAGCTATATAGCACCTGTTAAGGCTGAGTCACTGGATGCAAAGAGAGGAGAATACAAAACTAAAAACCAAAACAATGCTGACCCCAGGGAATTTACCTTTTTTGGTGGGGTAAGTGGGCTTCCTTTTTAACAACTAAGAGTAATGAACTTCTTGAGGAAATAGATAACCTTCCTGGATTCATTATCATATTGCTTCAAATACAAGTTGCTGTTTTCCCCAAAATCTTCTGTAAACTTAATTGAAAGTCTTAGTGCTAAACACAGTGTTCCATAAGTATTGGTGTAGTTTTAAGTTTCATTGACTTCATAAATATAAATGCTTCTATATTAAGCATAAATATGGAAATAGGTAGCAATGCACAGGAGAGAGTTCCCCTTTCTGTTCTCCCTTTTTATGTTTCTGATAGCTTAAAGGAGTAGCAGAGACATTGACATCCTGTATACTCTGTTTTTCTTATAAATTACAAAAGTGGTACTGTTTTACATGTAAATGTAATAATTCTAGGACTACAAATAAAGTAGGCTTATTCTTGAGGAAGAAAAAATGGGGTACATGTTCTTTCTATTAATCAGTAAATTCATTCAGATACTTTTAAAAAGTGAATCTGAACACATTTTAGAGTGGCAGAATCCACTACAAGACAGAATGTGACAGTTGTCATTCCGGTATAGTCTGAAAGGTTGACAAGAGAGATCTGTTACATGAGATTGAGGGAGTACAGAGCACATGGACTGCACCAGCATAAACTCAGCAATAGAGGAGTGGGAATGGTCCCAAGTGCTCTGAGTCACCAGCTGTGATTCCCAAATCTCTCAGCACAGGCTTTGAGTTAGAGCTGGGTGAGAGAGAAACACAAGGCTGTGTCAGTAAAAGCGGCTGCTCTTGGGGTTACCAGCCATCAGAATGAATGCTTGAAAGCCACCTACATTAATTTTTGGGAGTCAAGATGGTGGAGTGAATTGTAAGTTCCCTTACCCTCACTTATCCACCTTGAAAAACTCAGAGAATATTGCACTAGGAAAAATTCTACAAGAGTGGGACCAGAAGAAGGGGTACAGAAGCCTTTTAGCTCAAGAGGTTAGTGAGATCAAAGCAAAGAGTGCCTCTTGCTGTGACTGAAATGGACCAGTGCAGGATCAGTGGCGTCCCAGCAAGCCCAGCCTCAGCAGACCAGCAGGAGATCCTGAGCCCCAGGGAGGTGGAGTCAGTAAATGCCAACACTAGGACCACAGGCATACCTAAACGCAAACGGGGGAATTGAACTGACACCACCACAGATGAAAGTCTACCAACCACGGATCCTGTCGATGCTACAGCCCAGCCTCAGGAGAGGAAGGGACCTCTAGTGATAAGAAAACCCATCCCCCAGGCCTCATGCTGCAAATTCACTCTAACCCCAGGGAAAATCAGACTTCCCCTGGCCTTGACCTTGGCAAACATCAGCCAGCTCAACCCCATGTAAGATACAGCATTTTGTAGCTTCTAGCAGGAAAAAACAAAACAAAACAAAACACAGAGTCCACAGTACATAAAGTCAGTAACCAAGACCCTAGCTCCCAGTACAAGAAAAATGGGGCAGCATCCCACTGCCCCTGTAGGCTGAAATCCACATTACAAACAAGGAAAAAGGAAATCAATAAATATGAACTAGTGTCAAGTCTAAACAACATTATTGGAAGAGATCACAAAAGATTTTGAAAGTCAAATTAGAGAGGAAGAAGAAAAATTGACCAATAATTTTGAAAATACAATTGACAAAATGAAAAAAAAAAAAGAATTCATTGAAGAGAACAACTCTTTAAAAAGCAAAATTGCCTAAATGGATAAGGAGGTACAAAACCTAACTGGGGAAAATAACTCCTTAAAAGGAAAAATTGGACAAATGGAAAAGGAGATGCAAAACCTAATTGAAGAAATCAATTCTTTAAAAATTAGAATTGGGCAAGTAGAAGTTAATGACTGTTTGAGGCATCAAGAATCAGTGAAATAGAATCTAAAGAATGAAAAAAAAATTGCAAAAAATAAAATATCTCATTGCAAAAATAACTGACCTAAAAATAAATCCAGGAGACAAAATATAAGAATTATTGATCTATGGTAAAGTCATAATGAAAAAAAGGGCCTGAACTTTGTCTTCCAAGAAAATTTCAAGGAAAACTGCCATGATATCTTAGATTCAGAGGGGAAAATATTGATTGAAATAATCCACTGATCACCTCCTCAAAGAGACCACAATTTGAAAAAGCCAGAAAATATTGTTGCCAAATTTCAGAATAATCAGTTCAAGGAGAAAATACTCCAAGCAGTCGGAAAGTAACAATTCAAATATCAAGAAACTAAAGACTGTAGTATTGGAATGATAGTCTGTAAGGCAAAGGAGCTGAACTACAAGCAAGGATCAACTACTAGCCAAAAATGAGCACAATCTTTTAGTCAAGGAAATTTATATTTAATGAAATAGGGATTTCCAGATCTTCCTGATGAAAAGACCAGTGATCAATAGAAAATCTGAGTTTTAAATACAAGACCCAAGAAAGGCATAAAAAGGTAAATAGGAGAAAAAGGAAAAAAAAACAGCTTGTAATTTCATATGGGCAAACTGTTTACATCACTAAATATGAGGAAGATACTTCTTAATCTTGAGAATTGTATATGCATTTTGTCATTTTAAAGGCATATACATAGACAGAGAGTATGGACATAAATGAACAGACATGATGATAAAAAGCTCAATTAAAGGGTCTGAAGGGAGAAGAGGAAAGGAAGATGGAGAAAAAGCACAAATTGCATCACATGAAGAGGTACAAAATTATATTATAGTAGAGGGAAATAAGGGAGGGGGGCCGAGCATTGTTTGAGAGTTGCTTTCATTGAATTTGTTTCAAGAAGGGAATACAATTCTCTGTGAGGTGCAGAAGTCTAAATTGCCTTACAGGAAGCAGGAAGGAATAAGAAAAAGGAAAGGGAGTGGTGTTTAGAAGGGAGGGAAGACATAGTAAGGAGAAAGGGAAATAAAAAGGATAGGGGCTGATAGAAGGGAAGGAAGGCTGAGGGTGGCAGTGGTGAAGAGTAAAACTCTTGAGAAGGGGAAGGGAGAAGGGAAAAATAAAAGCACAAACAAGGGGAGGGGATAGGTTAGAGAGAAAGATACAGATAGTAACCATAACCATGAATGTGAATGGGATGAAGTTTCCCATAAAAGTGAGGTGGAAAGCAGAATGGATTAAAAACCATAATCCTATAATGCATTATTTACAATAAGCACATTTAAAACAGAGTGACACACATAGGGTAAAAGTAAAAGAGTGGAGTAGAATATATTATACTTCAACTGAAGTAAAAGAAAAAAAAAAACTGGTGGCAATCCTAATCCCAAACATAGCAAAAGTAAAAATAGCTCTAATCAAAAATGATAAGGAAAGAAATTATATCCTGCTCACTCAAAGGCACCATAGAAAATGAAGCAAAATCATTACTCCAAGGGGTATAGCATCCAAATTTGTAGAGGAGAAGTTAAGGGATTTAAAGGACAAAATGGATAGCAAAACTGTACTAATGGGGAACTTCTACCTCCCCTTCTATGAACTCGATAAATCTAACTTAAAAATAAACAAGAATGAAGTTAAGGAGGTGAATGGAATTCTGGAAAAGGGGATATAATAGATTTCTTGAGAAAACTGAATAGGGATAGAAGGAATAGGACCATTTTTTCAGTGGTTCATGGCACATACACAAAAATTGACTATGCACTAGGATATGAAAAACCCAAGAACCCAGTGAACGATGGCAGAAATAGTCAATGTATATTTTTCACATAATGATGCAATAAAATTACATACAATAAAGGGCCATTGAAAAATAGACCAAAAATTAATTGGAAACCAAATAGTCTAATCCTAAATTATAAGAAGGTCAAGTAACAATCATTAAAACAATCAATAACTTCATTCAAAGAATGAAAATAATGAGACAACCTATCAAAATTTATGAGGTGCCACGAAGGCACTTCTTAGAGAAAGTTCTATATCTCTGAATGTTAATGTAAACAAAATAACATGAAAGATCCCTGAATTGATATGCAACTGAAAACCTAGAAAAAGAACAAACTGAAAATCCCAAATAAAATACCAAATTAGAAAGGGTGAAAACCAAAGAAGAGATTAATAACATTGAAATTAATATAACTATTGAACTAATGGATAAAACTAAGAAATGGTTTTATGAAAAGAAAATTGATAAACCTGGCCATTTGAATGAAATAAGAAGAAAATCAAATAATCAGTGTCAAAAATGAAAAGGCAAACTCACCTCCTATGAAGAGGAAATTAAAGCAATTACTAAAAATTACTTTTTCCCAACTATATGCCCATAAATTTGACAATCTCAGTGAAATGGATTAATACTTACAATGGTTAATTGCTTAGGTTGATAGAAGTGGGAGTAAAATACTGAAAATACTGAAATAGCTTCATCTCAGAAAAAAAGACATTGAACAAGCCATCAGTAAACTCCCTAGGAAAAAGTCTACAGGGCCAGATGGATTTACAAGTGAATTCTTTCAAACATTTCCAGAACAATTAATTCCAATACTATATGAAGTATTTGGGAAAATCAGCAAAAAAGAAGTCATAGTAAATTCTTTTTATAATACCAATATGATTTTGATGTCTAAATCTTGAAGAGTCAAAGAAGAGAAAGAAAAATATAGACTAATATACCTGCAGAGATTTTAAATAATGCATAAGCAAAAAAATTAAAGCAAATTAGCATAAGAATAATACATTTTGACCAGGTAGTATTTATACAAGCATTGCAGGGCTGTTTTAATATTAGCTAAGCTATCAGCAAAATTGATCATATGAACAGCAAAACTAACAGAAACCATATGATTATCTTAATAGATGCAGAAAAAAAGCTTTTTTACAAAGTACAATATACATTCCCATTGGATAAACTGGGGAGCAGAGGAATAAATGACACTTTCTTTAATATAATAGGTAGAACCTATCTGAAACCATGAGCAAGTATTACATGTAATGGGGATTAGCTAGATGCATGTCCAATAAAATTAGCGATGAAACAAGATTTCCATTATCACCATTGTTATTGAATATTGTAATAGAATTATTAGCTTTAGCAAAAAGAGAAGACAAAGTAATTGAAGGAATTGGAATAGGCCAAGAAGAAACTAAGTTATCACTCTTTGAAGATGATATGATGATACAGTTAGACAATCCTAGAGAACCAAACAAAAACTTCCTGAAATAATAAACAACTTTAGCAAAGTTGTAGGACACAAAATAAGCCCACATAAATCATCTGCATTTTGTATATTACTAACAAAACCCAAAGACAGTAAATAGAAAGAGAAATTCCATTTCAAGTTTCTCTGCACACTATGAAATATCTTTGAGTCTAGCTGCCAAAACAAACCTAGGTACTATGTATACAATTGCAAAACTCTTTTCCCACAAATAAAGTAAAATTTAAATAATGGGAAAAACATTAGTAACTCTTGGGTAGGCCAAGCTAATATAATAAAAAAAATTGCAATTCCACCTAAATTAATTTACTTATTTATTGCCATACAAAACAAAATACCAAAAACCAATTTATAGAAATAGAAAAAAAATAGTGTCAGAATTCATCTGGAAAAACAAAAGGTCCAGAACAGCAAAGGAATTAAATGAAAAGAAACGCTAAGGAGGTTGGCTTAGCCAAACTCTATCTTAAATTGTATTATAAAGTAGCAATCATCAAATTGTATTATAAAGTAGCAATCAAAAGCTAAGGAATAGAGGAGTAGATCAGTGGAATTGGTTCTGTACACAAGACACAGTAGTCAACTACTACAGCAGTCTACTGCTTGATAGACCCAAGGACCCTAGCTTCAGGGATGATAATTAACTGTTTAACAAAAACTGCTGGGAAAGCTAGAAAATAGTGTGGTAGAGACTGAGCACAGACCAATGCCTGACATCGTGTACCAGAAGAAAGTCCAAATGGATAAAAGATTTAGCTATAAAGGCTGATAATACAAAGAAATTGGAGGAGCAATGAATTGTTTATTTGTCAGATTTATGAAGAATGAAGGAATTTATGATCAAACCATAGACAGAGAATATTATGAAATGCAACATGGATAATTTCAATTACAACAAATTTAAAAATCTTTGAACAAACAAAGCTAAATTAACCAAGATTAGGAGGGAAGCAGAAAACTCGGAAAGAATTCTACTTTTTGAGGCATTCTTTTCCTCATTGATTTTTGGACCTCTTTTGCCATTTAGGTTAGTCAATTTTTAAGAGTTTTATGTTTTGGGTTTCCTTTAGCAACCTATTGACTCTTTTTCGTAATTTCTTGCATCACTCACATTTCTCTTCCCAATTTTTACTCTGCTCATATTACTTGCTTTTCAAAATCCTTTTTGAACTTCTCCATGGCCTGAGACCAATTCATATCTTTCTTGAAGGTTTTGGATGGAGGAGCTTTGACTTTCTTGTCTTATTCTGATTGTGTGTTTTGATCTTCCTCATCACCAATATCTTAAGAAGATACCTTTTCATCAAGGAATTAAGAATCTTTAATCTATGTTTTCCCTTTGTTTGCTCTTTTTTTTCCAGCCAATTACTTGAATTTTGAGCTTTCTGTTGAGTGGAGGGTTGGAGAAGAAGTCACCAGTTCAGCAGTGACTGGCACTGCTGGGTTCAGGTGCAAGATTGGGACCAGACAATGCCCCCCTCTCAGATATGTGAGAGACCCTTCTCACTGACATTTAGAAGCTGTCTTTGGCGTTTGTAAGTTAGGAAGTCAGGAAATCTCAACAGCCTTCAACTATTCAGTTGCCTAAGGCCTGGTCCAGCTCTATCCACACTGGCGCTGGCCATGGCAAACTGTACATCACTCCAAGCCCAATGTAATAGAACTTTCCTGTTAGCATTCCAGTTTGCCTAGGGCTGGAAATTTTCTTCAGTAAGTCATTTTGTGGGTTTTGCTGCTCTCGAATTTGTTTAGGGTTAATTTTACAGGGTTTTTCAGGGCTTTGGAAGGAGAGCTAAATCGGGTCCCTATTTCTAATTCACCATCTTGACTCCATCCCTTACATTCCTTTGTGAATTTCTCCATAAAGCCATGTCTTTTTTTTCTGCTGCCATACAAAGATTGGTGAGTAATGAAGCAAGATTGTCAAAAGATATTCCCTTTCTTTTTCATTTTCTATTTTGTCCTATTTGTGTCTGAATGATAACAGGTACTTTGCATATTACTGCATTCTATGTGTAAATCAACTCAAGACATATCTACTGAACTTATGTTTTGCATAATGCTTGTGATGATTCAGCCTATGTAGAACACAGAGATGAATGGCAGAATCTTGTCAGAAGAGCACTTGTCTCCTAATACTGTGGTTAATACACATAAAGAAATTCAATGATAGACAATTGAATAAAAAGGTTCAAAAAATATACTTTGAAAATGTTAAAGGAGAGATCACTCCTCATTAACAAGAATAGGA
This sequence comes from Notamacropus eugenii, assembly GCF_028372415.1. Lineage (NCBI taxonomy): Eukaryota > Metazoa > Chordata > Mammalia > Diprotodontia > Macropodidae > Notamacropus > Notamacropus eugenii. Next base: position 247,635,797 of record NC_092877.1, on the reverse strand, counting down.
GAAAGATATGAGCTGAACTTTGAAGGATGCTTATATTATCAATAAGAAAAAGAGAGTATCTCAAGCTAATGGAGTGCTATAAAGAAAGATACACAGATGGGACAATGTGCAATACAAGTGGGGAAACTTTTATTGGTTCAATTTTGCTAGAATACAAGATAAATTAGGGAATCCTGTAAGAGATTAGGCTAAAAAGTCACATAAATTAAAGTCCAGAATGACAATGAATGGCACAGATAATTTTGTACTTTTTTTTAAAAAAAAGTTGTTGGTGAAGGGAATAACCCAATTATAAGGAAGTTTTCAGTTCAGTGGCAATGTGTCCCAGAAATAAGTGAATGACACTGAAGTCATGCAAATATTAATGTGCAAATATAGCTACTCAAAAATGTTCTTTTTTAATGTAAACTATCTTTTGGATGTACTTAAACAAGATTGGAGGGATAGGGTGAAGCATGTGCTATTAATTCTTTATTTCTGTGGCTGTGATCAACTCACTGTTGTTACCTGTTGTTAAAATAGAAGGAGTCCTGACTTGTCTGCAAATGAACTGAGACATACTGTGCTATAAGTACAGCAAAAGTTAGCTATGTGGGGCAGAGCCAAGATAGTGGAGTAGAAAGACACATATACTCGAGTGCTTCCCCCACAACCCACAAAATACATGCAAAAAAAGACTTTCAACAAATTCTAGAGAAGAAGTCACAGAAGGGCACAGTGAAACAGATTTCCAGCCAAAGGTAATCTGGAAGGGCACAGGAAAATTCTATCCCATGGGATACTAAGCAGAGCAGAGTCCAGGTCTGGCCAAGCAGCATAGGGAGGAACAAGGTCAGAACAGGCCTCTCGGGCAGAATCTCCAGCAGGGAATGTCCCAGATCCCTCAACTCACAAATACCAAAGAAAGCTTCAAAGGTCAGTTTGGGAGGGCTTTCCCAACTGGGCAAGTGGGGAATGAGGGTTTCCTCAGCATTGACCTCAGGAGACAGCAGTGGAGACGGGTGCAACAGCAGCCTGGGTCAATTGTCCTAGTGACTCAGATTGAAGCCTCTGAGTGAATTGAGCAGGGAATCTGAATCTCAGCCCACAGTGGAGGCCCCACATGCACCCAAAGCCCCTGGGGGGAATGGAGCACCTGATCTGAACCTCAGCACTGAGCAAGGTCCTGGGAGGAGATGGAGCACTAGGACCTTCCTCTTGACAAAGGATTCAGAAGTGATACAACTGACAGGGAAAATGTCTAAAAAAGGGAAAGAATATAAGACCAGAGAAGATTACTTTCTTGGTATAAAGGTATCCCCTTACATCTGTTCAGATGAAAAAGAACAATGCATAATGCCAGAGAAAGTTAAGACTTCTGCCTTAAGTAAGTCCAAAATGAATATGAAATGGGCTTAATCTATAGAAAAGCTTGAAAAGTGAATGAGTAGCTTGCTAAAGAAAAACCCAAAAAGCTGAGGAAAATAACACCTTTACAAATATGCTAACTCAATTGGAGAAAGAGGTCCAAAAAGCCTATGAGGAGAAGGAGTCTAATTCTGCTTAAAAAGCAGAATTAAGCAAATGGAAGAAAAGATTCAAAAGTTCACTGAAAAAAATAGTTCTTTAAAAATGAGGTTGGAGTTCGGGGAAGCTAATGACTGTATGTTAAACCAAGAAGAATCAGAGGGCATATATATATATATATATATATATATATATATATATATATATATATATATATATATATATATATATATATGTATGTATGTATGTATGTATATATGTATGTATGTATGTATGTATGTATGTATGTATGTATGTATGTATAGAAAGAATCCAGTGATTACGTCCTGAAAGACACCCAGAAAGAGAAACTCCTACAAATATTGTGGTCAAATTTCAGAGTTCCCAGGTCAAGGAGAAAATATTGCAAGAAGCTAGAAAGAAACAATTTGAGTATTGTGGAAATACAATCAGTATAACACAGAATCTGGCAGTTTCTAAGTTAAGGGATCGAGGGCTTGGAACAGGATATTCCAGAAGTCAAAGAAACTGGGATTAACAGAAATAATCACGTCCCCAGCAAAACTGCTCATAATATTTTAAGGGAAAAAATGGCCATTCAGTGATATAGAGGACTTTCAAGCATTCATGATGAAAAGACTATAAATGAATAGAAAATTTGACTTTGAAATACAAGAATCAAAAGAAGCATTAAAAGGTAAATAAGAAAGAGAAAACATAAAGGACTCTCTAAAGTTGAAGTGTTTACATTCCTACATGGAAAGACAATATTTGTACCTCTTGAGACTTTTCTCAGTATTTGAACAGGTAGAGGGATTCTACACTCACACACATACACACACACACACACACACACACACACACATATATATAAACAGAGAGAGACAGAGCGCACAGGTAGAGTTGAATCAGAAGAGATAATATCTATAAAAAATAAAATAAATTAAGGGATCAGAGAGGAAAATATTGGGAGGAGAAAGAGAGAAATGGAATGTGGCAGACTATCACTCAAAGTGATAAGAAATTTTTTTTTCAATGGAGGAGAAAAGGCAGGAGGTGAGAGGGGAAAAGTGAAGCTTACTCTCTTTATATATGGCTTAAGTAGGGAATAACATGCTCACCAAACTTGGTATGAAAATCTATCTTACACTACAGGAAAGTAGGGGAGAAGGGGATAAGAGGAGTGAGGGGAGTGATAGAAGGGAGGGCGAATGGAAGAAGGGAGTAAGCAGAAGTAAACATTTTTGTGAAGGGACAAGGTCAAATGAGAGAATAGAGGAAAGGGGGGACAGGGTAGGATGGAGGGAAATATAGTTAGTTTAACACAACATGACTTTTATGGAAATCTTTTGAAAGTTACATATATATATATATGTATATATATATACATATATATATATACATATATATGTATATATATATATACATATATATGTATATATATATATATATATATATATATATATATAAAACACATGAGGCTAAGAAAATTGCTAAGTAGGATTCTTCTTGCTGTGGCAGGGAACCAGAACTCTCCCAGTCAGGTCCACATCAATATACCAGGAAGAAATTAGGAGCCCCAGGGGAGTGGAGCCTCAACACCAGAATGCCAGGAGGGCCTCAACACTCTAGGGGAAATGGGAAAACACTAGGGCAGCTGGGATCACAAATCAATGAGTCAGGCTTTGCTCTAGCTCAGCAGAGGAGATCCCCCATGACCAGATTACCCCACACCCATACTTACCAAGCTAGCTCAAGGGTTACTCAGGGCAGGGAATTAAAAAAAAAAAAAAGGATTCACCTAACCTCTGCTTGCTTACACCAGCCAGCTCAGCACCAAGTTCTTTAGATTCTAGCTGAAAGAACCAGAGGCCACAATACACAAAGTATCATTTCATGAGCAAGAAGCAAAGCAGGAAAGAAAAGACCATAGAAATTTTCTTTGGGGATGAGGACTAAAATAAGAATAACAAAGAGGTCAGCAATGAGAACGTACTCCCATCTGAAACTTCAGAAGGGACTATGAACTGGTCAGTGTTGGAAGAGCTGAAGAAGGATTTTAAAACCCAAATTATGAAAATAGAAGCAAAATTGGCCAATGATTTTAAAAGGATGAAAAAAGAATTCACTGAAGACAACAGTTTGTTAAAAAAGGAAAATTGGACAAATAGAAGCACAAAATCTAACTAGGACAACTGGACAAATGGAAAAGGAAACACAAAACCAAACTGGGAAAATTGAACAAATGGAAAGGGAAGTACAAAAACTAACTGGAGAAAATTATTGCTTAAAAAGAATAATTGAACAGATGGAAAAGGAGACTCAAAAGTTAACTGAAGGAAGCAATTTGATAACAATTAGAATTAGGCAAGTAGAACCTTAAGACTCTATGAGATATCAAGAATAAAAAAAATGTAAAAAATGAAAAGGTAGAGAAAAATGTAAAATATCTAATTAGAAAAACAACTCACCTCCAAGAGAGAAAATCGAAGAATTATTGGCCTACCAGAAAGCCATTATGAAAAAACAGCCTAGACAATATCTTTCAAGAAATCATCAAAGAAAATGGCCCAGAAGTCCTAGATTAAGAGGACAAAATTGTCATCTAAAGAATCCACATTTTGTCTCCAATAAGGGATACCAAATTAAATCACCAAGGAATACCATTGCGAAATTTCAGAACTATCAAAAGAAGCAGAAAATTACTACAGGAGCCAGAAGGAAATCATTCAAATATCGAAGATCTACAGGCAGGATCACATAGGATCTTGTAGCTTCTCCATTAAAATACTGAAAGAATTGGAATGTAATTTTCCATAAAGCAAATGATCTGGGAATATTATCAAAGATCAATTACCCAGCAAAGTTGAGCACATCATTTCTGGCAAGGAGATAGACATTCAGTGAAATAGGAGATTTCCAGAGCTTCTTGATAAAAAGGCCAGAACTCATAAAAAAAAATTATCTTCAAACACAGGTTTCAAGAGAGGCATAAAAAGTAAACAGGGGTAAAGAAAAACTTGGTACTCAATACGGGCAAACTGTTGACTTCCCTATACGGGAAGATGATACTTGTCAATCTTGAGAATTACATATTTAATGTGAAATATTAAAGGAATACCCCTAGACAGAGGAAGTGTGTATAAAGTAAATGATGTGATGATAAAAATGTGATTTAAGGGTGCAAAGGGATGGCAACAGGAGATGTGAAAAGTAGGAGGCAGAAAATGGTAAATTAAATCACAGGAAGAGGAAGAAAATTATTTTACAGTAGAGAGAAAGAGTGGAGGAAGATGAGCATTATTTCAGAGGTACTAATCTGATTTGATTCAAATAGGGAAAAAGAAACAATGAAATATATAAATCTTACTAGCTCTAGTGGCAATAGAAAACGAAGGGGGAAAGAAAAGGGAGGGTGAGCTAAAAGGCAGGGAAGAAGTAGTAAGGGCAAAGGGGAAGAAAAATGGAGGGAGACTGATAGAAGGAATTGCCCAGATTAACAGAAGAGGAAATTGAATACTGAAATAACTCCTACTCAGAAAAAGAAATTGAACAATCCATCAATGAACTCCATAGGAAAAAACTCCAGGTCCAGATGGATTTATAAGTGAATTCTATCAAACATTCAAAGAACAGTTAATTCCTGTACTATATAGATAATTTGAGGAACATGGGGAAGAAGGAGTCCTCCTAAATTATTTTTATGATGCAAATATACTTTGGATACCTAAAACAGGAAGAGTCAAAACAGAGAAAAAAATTATAGACCTATTTCTCTAATTAATATAGATGCAAAAATTTTGAATATGATTTTACCAAGAAGAATACAGCAACTTATCATGAGAATAATACATTATGATCAGGTAGGATTTATACCAGGAACAAAGGGCTGGTTCAACATTAGGAAAACTATTACTATTATTGATCGTATGAACAACAAAACTAACAGAAACCACAGGATTATCTCAATAGATGCAGCAAAAGCTTTTGACAAAATCCAACACTCTCTCCTATTGAAAATACTGGAAAGCATAGGAATAAATGTAACTCTCCATAACCTAATAAGCAGTATGTACCAATAACCTTCAGCAAGCATTATATTCAATGGAGATAAGCTAGATGCGTTTCCAGTAAGGTCAGAGGAAAAACAAGGATGTCCATTATTAAAACTGCTTTTCAATATAGTACTAGAAACGCTACTTGAAGCAATAAGAGAAGAAAAAGAAACTGAAGGAATTAGAGTAGGCAACGAAGAAATTAAGTTATCACTCTTTGCTGATGATATGATGATATACTTACAGAATCCCAGAAATTCAACTAAAAATCTACTTGAAATAATAAAAAAAAAAACTTTGGCAAAGTTAAAGGTTTCAAAATAAACCCACATATATCATCTGCAATTTTATAAATATATATATATAGTAATATAATATCATATATATAATACATATATGATATAGTTTTATATACATATATATTTATGTACATATGTATATATGTGTGTGTATGTATATATATATATATGTATACACACACACATATCTATATCTATATCTATATCTATATCTATATCTATATATATATATATATCTATATCTATATCTATATATATATATATATATATATATAAAACAAAGCCTAATAGCAAGAGATAGAAAAAGAAATACCATTTAAAACTTTGATAGACACTATAAAATATTTGGGAGTGTACCTGCTGAAACAAACCCTATGACTCTATGAACAACATTATAAAACACTTTTTGAACAAATATATCCATATCTAAGTAAATGGAAAAACTTCAGTTGCTCATGGGTAGACTGAGGCTATATAATAAAAATGACAATTCTACATAAATTAATTTATTTATTCAGTGCCATACTAATCAAACTATCAGATAACTATCTTCTAGAGCTAGAAAAAATAATATCAAAATTCATCTGGAAGAACAAATATCAAGAGAATTAATGAAAAGAAATGCTAGGGAAGGTGGCCTAGATATACCAGATCTCACATTATATTTTAAAGCAGCAATTATCAAAATCACTTGGCACTGGCTAAGAAACAGAAGGGTAATCCAGTGGAATGGGTTAAGTACTCAAGACATATTAATCAACGAATATAGCAATCTACTGCTTGATAAACATAAGGACTTCATCTTCTGAGATAAGAACTCACTGTTGCACAAAAATTGCTGGGAAAACTGAATAACATTGTGGTGGAAACTAGGCTAAGAGCAATGCCTGACACTGTACAGAAGAATAAAGTCCCAATGGGTATATGATTTAGGTACAAAGATTGATATTATAATCAAATTAATGGAGCAAGGAATAGTGTATTTATCAGATTTATGGAGAAGGGAAGAATTTTTGACCAAACAAGAGATAGAAAGCTTTGTGAAGTACAAAATTTTGATTTCAGTAAACTGAAAATTTTTTGCACAAGCAAACTCAGTGAAACCAAGTTTAGGAGGGAAGCAGAAAACTGGGAAAGAATTTTTGCAATTGGTTTCTGTGATAAAGGACTCATTTGTAAAGTATGTGGAGAACTGAGTCAAATGTACAAGAATACAAGTCATTTCCCAATTGATAAATGGCCAAAGGATATGAACAGGCAGTTTTCAGAGGAAGAAATTAAAGATATCTATGCTCTTATGAAGAAAGCTCCAAATCACTCTTGATTAGAGAGATGCAAGATAAAATAACTCCAAGATATCACTTCACACCTATGAGATTGGCTAACATGACAAAACAGGAAGATGATAAATATTGGAGAAGCTGTGGGAGCATTGGAACACTGATTGTTGGTGGAGCAGTGAGTTGATCCTACCATTCTGAACAACAATTTGAACTATGCTCAAAAAGGTTACAGAAATATGCATACTCTTTGACACAATGATACCACTTTTAAGGCTGTATCCCGAAGGGATCATAAAAATGGGAAAGGGTCCCACATGCACAAAAATATTTATAGCAGCCCTCTTTGCGGTGGCCAAAAACTGAAAATCAAGGAGATATCCATCAATTGGGGAATGGCTGAATAAATTATGGTATATCAATGTAATGGAATACTATTGTGCTATAACAAATGATGAACAGGAAGACTTCAGAGAAGCCTGAAAAGACTTACATGAAGTTCTGCTGGGTGAAAGGAGCAGAAGCAGGAGAACTTTGTACACAGCAACAACCAGAGATTGCGAGGAATTTTTTCTGGTAGACTTAGTACTTCATTGTAATGCAAGGACTTAAATAATTCCCAACGGACTCATGAGGCAAAATGCCTCCCACATCCAAGTAAAGGACTAGGGAATTCAATCGCAGAATGAAGATCATTTTCTTTTGCATTTTGTATTGGTTTTTATTATGATTTCTCCCATTCATTTTAATACTTCTATGTAAAATGACTAAGGTGAAAATGTATTTAATAGGAATGTATGGGTAAAACCTATATAAAGCTACATGCCATAGCAGGAAAGGAGTTGGGAGGTAGGGAGGAAGGAGGGGAGGGGTAAAATATAAAGTATATGGAAGTGATTGTAGAACACTGAAAGCAAAGAAAATAACAATAATAATGAAAATAATTTACTTTTCACAGTAAAAAAGTAGCTTATAATTGTTGTTAACAATTTTGGAAAGTGAAACATTTAAACCATAGTTACTGTACTTAAACCTCTTAAATTGATATTTAGAGTTTTTGTTTGTTTAATGAAAATAGTATTGAACAAACATGATTATGTAAATTTACTATAAGGCCTTATCATGAGATCAGTTCATATTTTTATTCAAAAATTTCTTTATTTTCTCATTTTAGCTATCCCTTGGGTCTAAATATTTTATTTTTCCCAAATATACTTTGCCAATACATGAAATACTAACTATCATGATTAACTGATGATATTTAATTATTCAAACTTTAAAAATACAAAGTATTACAAATAGTTAAGTGACAAATAAGTGACATATTACTTCGAATTCTACTATTTCAGAATTTTTAAATTTAATTTTCCTGTTACTCCTATTATTGTATAATGATCCCAGTGGGCGAGTGGAGTCAGAAGTTTTGCCTAGCTATCCCAACATACCTCCTCCACAACAACCTATAATTTATACCAAACCAATTTCTGTTTGTGAGAGCCACCTAAACTCCCCATCCACTTAAAACAAATCAATGTGGGTCATTTTTCCAGCCCAGGACTATTTAGAAAGACAAATTTCCCCCCTTCTCATCAGGTGGGAGAGATGGATGGAGGAGGGAAACAATTTGGAATTAAAAATTAAATACAATTAAATGCAAACCAATATTCTCCCAACAAGGATCCTTATGTATGATTTTGTGACACTCATTTCTGTTTAAACTTGGCATTACTGCTTAGACTTAAGAAAGTAACTGATAAAATTATAACAATACAGATTGAACTTTAAAAAATAATTACTAGGAGAGATATTTCTAGCTAGTGTATTCCCTTTACATATTGACAAACAACTGAAACAACAAAAAAAGAAAAACTGCTAAAAGTTACCTAGCTTCTCATGCATATTTTTGACTTGAAGTGAATTTGGGAGCACATGTAGTTCTAATAACAATATTACAAAAGTTTTGGTTTGATTTTTTTTACAAATAACCATGCCATACCTCTGTCTCTCTCTCTGCTAATAACAATAAATCACAATATAATCAGTTTAAATCAGATCTTCACAAGTTGTAAATTTTTTGGACCACATATAGGTTAAACTAGAGACAGACTGACAGTGGTTTGTTACCCCAGGTTGCATAACAAACAGGAGAGTGTTCAGTGGCAATTCTATATTTTTCACTTTCCATTAGAAATTTTTTGGTAGGGCCCACATGAACTGTATTTTGTGCAGGACTGGTTAAACTCAATGATGTACACAGCAATGTTTTATGATGCCTTCTACTGCTGGTGGAGATGGTTGTTGTAGTAGTTAGCTTTTATTTCCACACCATAAATCAATTGTTTTGTTGCTAAAAAGAAGGAGAAAGACATTGGACACAAAACACTGGACTTATAAGTCAGGAAGACATAAGTTTTCTACCTGTGTGACTATGTGTAACCAAAATTGTCGTTTGTCTTTTCCTCATCTATTTATTGGAAATAATATGATCACTTGCCATAATATGTTGTAAAGTTCAAAAAAGATAATGTGTGTATGGAAAGGGATTGCATTGATTACTTCATCTCTTTTAGAATTTCCTCCCTCAGATAATGATACTTGTTTAAGTTCTTGAATCTATCGGTCAAAATCAAGTGTTGACAAGACCTATGTATCTATTTGAATCATTCAAAGTCATTGTATGAGAAACCCTAACAAATTTTTAGAATATGAAAGAGTTTTCTAAATGAAAGTTATAGATTCTGATAATCTGGAACCAGAGAGGTTTGTGCAAGAATACATTTTAGGAAAACAAATGATAAGACTGCGTTGTGGAAGAAAAGGTAGTTAGTCATCGGATCTGAAGACTGAGTCAAGACTGAGAGAAATTACTAGAAAAAATAGCTCTCTTGCTCTCTTTCACACACACACACACACACACACACACACACACACTCCCTCTCTCTCTCTCTCTCTCTCTTTCTATCTCTCTCTCTCTTTCTCTCTCTCTCATACATACATGCATGCATACAATATGCGTGTATTTACATTTCTGAGAGAATTTTTTAAAGATTTTCTTTGGCTTTAAACTCATATCTATTTCATAATTCCTTCTCTACAAATCTAAGATGGTACAGTTATTCATTGGACCAGAACAAATATTAGCATTTCTCAATGGATTCATTTTTACCCAATAGAAAAAAAAATGTTACATTCCAATTTTGCTCCATTGGTCAACTATTTATGTGGTAAAGAATCAGGCAGCAGTGAGTCCTATATATGTATACCAGAAATTAGACTCTCAGTTGTAGATATCATTGCATCAGGAACTATTACAGGACGTATCCTATAGTTTGGGTAATACAGCACTAACATATTTTGCCTTCATATTTGGATCAATTACTTTATTTTTTTTTTCTGAATGGAGGCAGCTGGGTGGCTAAGTGGATAGAGTACTGAGCCTGGAATCAGGAAGACCTGAGTTTAGATGTGACATTACATACTTACTAGTTGTTTGCCCCTGGAAAAATCACTTAAGCTCTGTTTGCCTTAATGTGTTTCATAAGGAAATCATAAACCATTCCACTATCTTTACAAAGAAAACACGTTGACAGTGTGGTCTATAGTGTCACAAAGAGTTGGACATTATTGAGCAACACCAAGGCTTCTGCTCAGTCCTGTTTCTGGTCAAAAACCTCAAAGAAAAAGTATTTGAACTAATGGGACAAAGATCTCAAAGAGCAGACAACATATGCAGAGTACACAATGAATATACTGAATTATTGCAGAGTTTTTCCTTAGTATTTTGGTACCTGTATTGAATTTCCTTGAAGAGATTTGACAAGGAATATTTGACATAGAAATCTCTTTTCAATCAGGCTTCAATCTGACTATAGGATTATTATACATTACTCCCCTGCTTCTAATGTCTAGAATAGATCCAACTTTCATCTGCAACTCTTAGGATATATAGCTTTTTTTCCCCCAAATTTCATCGCAAGTATTTGTTATAGAAATTTCTAATTTTCTTATTCCTCTGTTGTTAGTGCATTGTCCCATGACATTACTTTGTAGGTACTTAGTACAGACGTTTACATTTATTTTTCTGGGTGTACATGCTTCCCCCAACAATGTAATTTAAGTATTTTGGGTGCAGGAACTGTTTATCTTTAGTTTTTATATCTTCTCAACGTAGAATAGTTCCTGACATATTACAAAAAAAAAATTAGCAAATCAATAATTAATATAAGATTACGGTCCAAATTGCTGCCTGAAAAGGACGCAGATACCTCGAAAATGAGAGAATTTTGCTGCAACAACTAAAAGCAATGACTCAAGGAGGAAAATAAATTTTTCACAAAGATTGTATGAATACTTAGAAGAAATGAAGGTTGTAAACTAGATAAAATGGAAATGAATAATTCATGCTATTCAGCAACAAAAACTAAAATGAATTCCAAAGACTGAAAAAGCTGTGTCATATTCTTTCAACACAGATAGAACTGCAAATATAAAGGTCAAGGAAGGGTGGCTTAAGCATCATTGGGCTCCGTGAAAACTGTGTCTCCCTATCTATCTATCTATCTATCTATCTATCTATCTATCTATCTATCTATCTATCTATCTATCTGTCTGTCTGTCTGTCTGTCTGTCTGTCTGTCTGTCTGTCTCTGTCTGTCTGTCTGTCTGTCTGTCTGTCTCTGTCTGTCTGTCTGTCTATCTATCTATTCTTCTATCTATTGATCATGAACAACATATTTTTGAAATATCATGAGACATCTGATCAACACTATTAGAACCAAAATCAAAAGGGAAAGAATCTGCCAGTCAATTTCTGAGTTAAGCTATGCAAGAAAATATCACAGAAATGCCACAGGTAAAAACCAGAGCTCTCATGTTAAAGAAAATACTGTAAGTAGAAAGAAACAGTTCATGTATCATGGGACTATCATCAGGATCTCTCACAACACTTGGTAGCTATCACTAAAAATGAGACGTTCTCAATATATGGAGAAAATGCTTTACGCAAAATACAACACCCATTGCTATTAAAAACACTGGAGGACATAGGAATAAAGGGAACTTTCCATAAAATAATAAGCAGTATCTACCTAAAACCTTCAGCAAGCATTATATGCAATGGGGATAAGCTAGATGCATTTCCAACGAGATCAGGGGTGAAACAAGGATGTCCATTATCACCACTATTATTCAGTATGGTACTAGATGATATACTTAGAAAATCCCAGAGATTCAAGTAAAAAACTGCTTGAAATAATAAACAAATTTGACAAAATTGCAGGTTACAAAATAAACCCGCACAAATCTTCTGCATTCCTCTATATTAGCAAAAAGTCCAATAGCAAGAGATAGAAAGAGAAATTCCATTTAAAGCTAGGGAAGACACTATAAAATACTTGGGAGTTTACCTGCCAAGACAAACCAAGGGACTATATGAACACAATTACAAGACACTTTTTGCACAAATAAAGTCAGATTTAAGTAAGTGGAAAAACATCAGTTGCTCATGGGTGAGTCGAGATAATACAATAAAAATGACAATTCTACCTAAATTAATTTACTTATTTAGTGCCATATCAATTAAACTAAGAGATAACAATTTTCTAGAGCTGGATAAAAATAACATCAAAATTCATTTGGAAGAACAAAAGGTCCAGAATATCAAAGGGACTAATGAAAGGAAATGATAGGGAAGGTAGCCTAGCACTACCAGATCTCAAATTGTACCATAAAGCAGCAAGTATCAAAACCACTTGGTACTGGCTAAGAAACAGAAGGGTAGACAAGTGGAGTAGAACTGGCACTCAAGACAGAGTAGGCAAGGAATATAGCAACCTGCTGTTTGATAAACCCAAGAACCCCAGCTTCTGGGATAAGAACTCAGTGTCCAACAAAAATTACTGGGAAACCTGAATAGCAATGTGTCAGAAACTAGGCATAGACCCATGCCTGACACCGTATACAAAAATAAAGTCCAAATGGGTACACGATCAAGGTATAAAGATTGATACTATGGACAAACTGGAGGAGCAAGGAATAGTGTATTTATCAGATTTATAGAGAAGAGAAGAATTTTTTACTAAAGAAGAGATAAAAAGCATTATGAAATGCAAGATGGGTAATTTTGATTACATTAAACTAAAAAGTTTTTGCACAACCAAAACCAATGCAACCAAAATTTGGAGGGATGTAGTCAATTGGGAAAGAATTTTTACAGCTAATCTCGGGGATAAAGGCCTCATTTCTAGACTATATAGAGAATTGGCTCAAATGTATGACTATATAAGTCACTCTCCAATTGATAAATGGTCAAAGGATATGAACAGGCAATTTTCAGAGGAAGAAATTAAAGATATCTATAATCATATGAAAAAATGCTCTAAATCTAAAATTGGCAAACATGACAGAACAAGAAAATGACAAATATTGGAGAGGATGTGGGAGAGTTGGAACACTAATTTGTTGTTGTTGGAGCTGTGAGCTCATCCAACCATTCTGGAGAATGGTTTGGAACTATGCCCAAAGGGCTACAAAAATGTGCATACCCTTTGACCCAGCAATATCGCTACTAGGACTGTATCCCCAAGAGATCATAAAAGTGGGAAATGGTCCCACATGTACAAAACAATATTTATAGCAGCACTCTTTGTGGTTGTCAAAAACTGGAAGTCAAGGGGATGCCTGTTATTTGGGGAATGGCTGAATAAATTATGGTATATGAATGTAATGGAGTACTATTGCACCATAAGAAATGATGAACAAGAAGACTTGAGGGAGGCCTGGAAGGACTTATATGATCTGATGCTGAGTGAAAGGAGCAGAATCAGGAGAACTTTGTGCACAGCAACGATCACAGTCTGCGAGAATTTTTTCTGGACTTGGAACTTCATAATAACGCAAGAACTTAAAAAAAAAATTCCCAATGGGTTTTCTAAGGCAAAATTCCTTCCACACAGAGCAAAAACTATGGAATTCATTTGCAGAATGCTGCAGATCATGTTTCTGTGTGTGTGCGTGTGTGTGTGCATGTGTGTATTATTTGATTTGTTATATGATTTCTTCCATTAATTTTAGTTCATCTACATGGCATGACTGTAGTGAAAATGTATTCAATAGGAAAGTATATGTAGATCCTATATAGAATCATATGGCATCTTGGGGAGGGAGCGGGGTAGGTGTGGGGTGGTAAAAATCTAAGCTTTGTGGTAGTAATTGCAGAATAGTAAAAAAATAAATAAAGTTAAAAAATTTAAAAAAATGTAAAGAAATAAACTGAAAAGGAAAACAGTTAAAAAAATAAAAAATAATAAAAATGAGATGTGATCTCATAATATCATATTTCACAAGGAAAATCAAATAAGTTAAACCTACTTGCTCACTACCAAAAATAACTACACTGCAGAGATGAATACAGTCCTCTGGGGAGAAAAATCACTTTTTAATTAACAGAGGATTTACAAGCATTTCTGATGAAAAGACTAAACCTGAATAAGAAATATGAAATTTAAACACTGGATTCCAGACAAATCTAAAAAAAGGAAAAATAAAGTATGAGTAATTGGAAGGAATTATTGTGATATAATTTTAACATTATAATAGGACGAAAAGAAACAAGAGTCCCTTTCAAACTTTCATATTTTCAAAGAATATTGAGAATACTTGCCAAATAAAACTGCCATAGTTTTCTGTGATGGGCAGAAATTGATTATGCTCCAAGGGTTTGAGAAAAGAAAAGAAAACAAAAAAGAAGAAAAGAAAAGAAAAGGAGGGAGGTAATGAAAAACGTTATGAAAAGGAACAAAATACAGGTAGAACATGCTGGGTTTTGTTTTTTTTTGTTTTTGTTTTTGTAATTGTTGTATTCTAACTAGTTAAAAGAAGGGTTGACTACATATATAAAACTGAATATGAAGGCAAGAAAAGATGTGAGATGTTGTTAAGAGGAAGGGAACAAAAGTCAGAAAACACATTTCCTCATCCTGAAAGGGGGATGTAAGAGGGTGCATGTGTGTGCATGTGTGTGTGTGTGCATGTGTGTGTGTGTGCGTGTGTGTGTGTGAAATAACTGGACTCTAAGGGGCTACTTTGTATTGATTGTCTCTTAGAGTATTAGGGAACAGGTGAACAAATTGTGGTAAATTTATTTTTTGGAATATTCTTCTGATGTAAGAAATCCCAAGTGAAGTCAACAAGCATTTATTAAATATCTACTTTGTGTCTAGCACAATCGCATGTGCTGAGAAGACAAAAAAATAAATTGTTTATCTGCCTCAAAAATCTCACAGTCTAAAGGAAGGGGACAACATGTAGATGGCTATGTGCTAATAAGACTGAATATGAGGGAAGGCACTAGTTATCAGGGAATCCTTCTGGTAAAGGTATGATTTTAACAGTGCCTTAAACAAAATGAAGAAAGTGATGAGGAGGGAAAGAAATCCAGACATAAGGGTACAGCCAATTAATATGCACTGATTTGGGAGATTCAGTTTCTTATTACGCCAGGAATAGAAACAAAGGCAGTGTCTCCATATCACAAAGGATGTGTTGCTAAGTAAGGCTGAAGAAGATAGGAAATGTCTGGAGACAGGGGGCGAGTCATGAGGAAGTAATAAGTAAAAAGATTTTACATTCAGTTCTGGAGGGAATGGTAAGCCATTTATTAAGGTGGAGAAGACAGGTGATATGGTCAGATTTGTGCTTCAGGAAGATCAGTTTAAGAGTTGAATAGAGAATAGAGTGGACTGGAGAGGGAATAGAATGAACAGAGAATTATAGAAGTTATAGAAAATCTTTCATGAACTGATGCAAAGTGAAATAAGTATGCACATGGAACACACATGCAAAATGACTCCATAAAATAAGTACAACAAGAAACACACAAAAAAATTAAAATCATATTTTGGAAAATAATAAAGAGCAAGCAAGTCATAAAGAAAAAATGCATAATTTTCCCAGTGCTTTGTAGAGATAGTTGGTAGTTTCCCTCTGGAATATCTCACATATTTCCAGATTGTTTTTAATTTACTAGTGTATTTTGCTGATTGTATTATCTATCTAGATATAGATATATTTCTTTAAAAATATTCTTTGTTTTGTTGTGTGGCTCTCTGAGAACAGAGAGTGTAAAACAGAGGAAGAAGTTTAAGCGATATTAGAAAAAATATAAAAATAAAATCGTTTTATGGCAATTACATAGTGTGGTGGATAGAGGGCCATAACTGGAGTCAATGACATCTGAGTTCAAATCCAGGCTCAACACTTCATATCTGTGTGACCCTAGGCAAGTCATGAAACTTTGGTTGCTTCAGTTTTCTCATCTATTAAATGAGCTGGAAAAGGAAATGGCAAAGCACTCCAGTATCTTTTTTTTTTTTTTTTTTATGGAGGGATTCTTTCTTTATTTCAAAAGACACTTTGTTAATTTTCAGCATCAAAACACTTGCCCTATTGTTTGCTCTTTTTCTAGGTAGGCTCCCAAACAGATGTCACCAAAGAAGAGGATATTTAAACAAGGAAGTTGAATAATACAAACCCAACACACACCTCACAGAAGTCTAGTCAAAAAAAAAAAAAAGGAATTAAATTCAGCACAATGTCAGCCCATGGACTGCAGACAGAGAGCACTCACAGTCATATGGGGTGGTCCTGATGCTCCCTACATGAAAAAAATAAAGCATCAAAAATATTATATGTAAAATTAAAAAAAAAAGTTTTGTGCATGACTTATTCAAGATTTCTCCAGCACTGTGTGATACAAAGCAGAGTAAGATGGCACTTTTAGAAGCAGCAACCTCAGATCCAGGAATTGGTAATGAGGTGAATTTCACCTGGGTAATCAGTGGCAAAAAAAAAAAATAGTATTTCTCTGTATGCTATTTTATTTTTTATTTTTATAAATATATAATTTATTTATTTTCAGTTCTTCACTTTTACTTCCACAAAAATTTGAATTGGAAATTTTCTCCCCATCTTGTCCCACCCCCACCCCAAGACAGCATGAACCCCATCTACTCCTTTCTCCAGTCTGTCCTCCCTTCTATTACCCACCCTTTGTCCGTATCCTTTTGCCAAGCCTAGAGGCCTGTATTGGGCTACCCGAGTCTTTCTTACCTGTCCAGGTCTTCGGCTGGCCACGCCGGATGCACGTATGAGAGAAAGGACGTTCCAGAGTCAAACAGGGGTTGAGCTTTATTACAGGGTTTCGGTTACAAGTGCAGGGGGTCTTCTTTCTTAGGACGAAGAGGGGGAGATTTCCTAAGAAGGCTAAGCTTAAGGGAATGGAAATAGAAGTACAAGCGGGGGAGAGAGGGGGAGAGGAGAGAGGAAAGAAAAGAAGCGGAGCCCTACTTTTCTCTTTTGCTCCACACGTGCTAAGAGCGCTTTTAGGCTTCCTCAATCCTACTCAATCTTCAGCCACACAGTTTGCATCTCAATACCGTGCTGTTAGGTAACTAGGTGTGCTCCAATCCGGGACGACCTCGAGGGCAGGGAGACTCCACCCATCAGGTATCTCCGGGGGAGAGGCGGAAATACCCGAGCTAGCCGAGCTAGCTCGGTCTGACCGTCTCGAACCCCCGCTGTTCATGGAGGGCCTCGTAAGACTCTAAGATTTAGAAGTCCCACTTTTACCTGCCCGAGACTGTCCACACGGAATTGAGCTTCCAGTCCCAACATCCTTTGCCTTGTATTTTCCTGAAGAGCAAAATAGATTTCTATATTCCATTGCCTGTAAAGCTTAATTTCCAGTAGTATGCTAGAACAATTTTTAGGATTTATTCTTAAAGCTTTGAATTTCACATTTTCTCCCTCCCCACCCGAGAAATCAAGCAATTCAATATAGGTAATATATGTGTAACAATGCAAAGTACTTCCACAATATTTATGTTGTAAAGACTAACCACACTTCCCTCTGTCCTATCCTGCCCTTCATTTATTCCATTCTCTCCCTTGATCTGTCCTCAGACAATAGTGTTTGCTTCTGATTATCCCTTTCCCCAATTTTCTGTCCCTCCTATTAACTTCCCTCTCCTAACCTTATCATCCTTGCCTTCCTGCAGGATAAAATAGATTTCCTTATCTAATTGAGTGCGTGTTATTCCTTCCTCAAGCCAAATCCCATGAGAGTAAAGCTCATTTTCCTTCCATCTCCCCCTTCCTCCTGTTCATTGTAAAAGCTTTTTCTTCCCTCTTGTATGTGAGATGATCTGCTACATTCTACTTCTGCCTCTGTCTTACTTCTAACACATTCCATTCAACAGTGAATTTTATTTCTTGTAGATATTCTCCCTTCATATTCAACTCACCTTGTGTCCCTGTGTCCTCTGTCTATATACATACACACATATACTACCCTAATACTGAAAAAGGGCTAATGAGTTTCAAATAACATCTTTCCATGTAGGAATCTAAACAGTTCAAATTTAATGAATTCCTTAAGGTTTCTCTTTCCTGTTTATCTCTTAATGTTTCTCTTGATTCTTGTATTCGAAAGTCAAATTTTCTATTCAGTTCTAGTCTTTTCAACAAGAAGGGGAAGGGAGGGGAGCAGAGAAGGAGAGGAGAAGGAGGGGAAGGAAGCTCAGTCTACTCACAAGTGGTGTTCATCCTTTCTTTTGAAGAGGACCATGACATCAGAGAAATGATGACATGACTTGCACTTGACTTTGTTTTGAGTGAGGGAGAACAGTGCAAGATAATACACTTCATTTTCTCCTCCTGAGCCACGTGGATTCAGTGACCAGATATTCTTCAAATGACTGGAAAAGGTCCTGGGTGTAATGGGAGATCTTGGCCTTGTAGGCTAAGGCCTTTTCTGATACTTACTTAAAATGAGGTAGTGCCCATTCAGTGAATCGTGCTCTTTAAAAAGTAGTCAGGACTATGGCTCCTTTAATAGAAAAGAAAACAAATAGAAAAATCATGCTGGTAGGGGCAGGATCCTTAGGGTTGCTGTTTCTAAAAGAAACTGTAACTATTAACATTCAATATCTCTATGGGGAAGGCATGGAGGAAGAACAAGCTCATTTACCTCCTGGGAAACTAGATGAAAACAAGAGTAAGAAAAATTACACAAATAATGCTTATAGAATGGGAGGAATATGAGAATCACAGAGGTTCAAATGAATACAGCAAAACATCAATATTTGGGGGAGGGGGTGTCTGTGTGTATGTATGTGTTTTTGTACGACTTAAGTGCACCAGAATTTCTTTGGTTTCAATAATTCATATATTTTATTCTGTATTTTACATATTGATTTTTTGTTACTTTTTACTATTCATAAAACATATAATTTGTGCTTCTGTATTTTTCCATTACATGTTTCTTTATAGGTCAGGGTTCTGTTTAGCCTTTAAGTAATATCATGAAAATTCTAAATAAGCATAAAAAATTTGAAATCCTCTATATATACAGCCATGTGTATAGGTATGTATATAAGACACGTATGCATATGTCTCAGTATGTATACACACATTCTTACACATACATACATGCATGCACCCATACATGCACACACACACACACACAGAAAGACAGTAGTATCTAGGGAATAGAATTCTGGGAATAATTTACTGGAATCCTTGATTTTGAGAGTTCAAATGACCTTGGTTACTGTTTATCTAATACAACTGATATGGATAGATACAATGTCCTAAGAGTTAAAATAATTGACTTTGTGAAGCCTTTGGTGCCCTAAAGTGTCCCCTTACCACAACTTCCCCTTGTCCTGGACCATAAAATTCCTTGCCCCCCCCCCCTCATCCTGGTGAATGGGATTTCTTATTTTGTGATATTCATAGTCCACACCCTGTGCCTTTATCTTTACTTTGCCAGACTTCTTTATCTTGCAAAACTTACCCTAGCTCTCCACAGAAACCCTAAAATCACCCTCTATAAGTTTGACCCTTTTCCTATAGTACTGCCTTTGTTTTAACTCCTTGATAAATCTCACATCCACTGCTTTTGCGTCAACAAAATTCCCAATGACTACAGAAAAGGTGTAAGTGAATTCTATCATATTTTAAACCAGCTCTCCTATCTCTCTCGTGAGCATTTTGGTACTGAAATCCAGGAGTTCAAATATTAATTGGACTCCTATGATCTTCTCCTATCCACCGAGATAAGAGGTAAGCCCCCTTTTCTTTGTTGTCTTCCCCAGACATTTTTGCTCCTACTTCACCGTAGCAGTGTGACCCCTGGAGTGTCCAGACACTAATAGCAGCATCTATAGCTCCACTGTCTTCTGGTCAGTCAATAGGACTGTGGAGCCTCATATAAGGGGAGGCCCTTTCTCTGAGTTGCTCACATTTGTTCTCCCCTCTTCCTGGGACGCTGAGAAAAGTGGTGAGAGGCTGCTTGGAGACTTCTGGGAGGAAATTCTGGGAGGAAAACTTAAAGAAAAACAACTAGTGTTCCATTATAACACAGTCTGACCTCAATATAATCTAGAAAAGTAATATGTGAAGGATATTTCTTTTTTTTTTTTTTTTTACTTTTAAGCAAGTTTTTATTTAGTAAATTGGTAGAACAGTCAATATTCAAACAGTATAGAAAATAAAATCAGTGTTCATAGGAATTTACCAGTTTTGTTCAGATTGAGACTACATGACAAAAGCCTTATCTGCCCAATAAATTAAAAAACAACACTTAGAGTTATTGGGAAGCTATTGCATTATCCTTAAAAAGACACCAAGATTAAGAAAACTACTGTCCTCATTTAGTCCAACTTTCTCAGGATTTTCAACATTCTGTGTCTAGGGCATCTTAACACAGGTTCTTTGGCAGCTCTTCTGTTTAAACCTGCCTCAGAGGACTGAGTCAATAACCAACTTTGTGCTTGCTTTTATTCCTTCAACTATCTTACTTCAGAATGATGTTTTAAGTATAGTTGCATTTTCTCACTTACTTCACAGTATTGAAGATTAGAGCTAGTGCAAGTTAAGGTATTGACCATTCAAATTAATTTTCCCCCCTTCAACAGCCCAGACAGAAGGCAATTTTCCAAAGCTATATCCCACTTCAGAAGCATTTCTTGTATGGCAACATAGTAATCTTGGCTCGAGTTTCCTAGAAGGCAAGAATGTTAAGATTTTTCACTTTGATTCTTTGTTTTTTGTCTGCTTGGTGATTTTGAAGAATTTACTATGGTCCAAGGATGTTCAAGGAGCTCCTTCAATGTCAGCCTTTGGTAAGGATTATATTTCAAAATCCTTGAAATGAGATCTCTAGCCCCTTCTGTTACAAAGTCAGGGAATTTATATTCAACCTTTGAAATGCTTCTAAAGTTTCTTGCGAAGTTTCTCCCTCAAAAGGAGGTTTTCCAACTAGAAATTCATAGCACAGAACTCCAAGACTCCAAAGATCCACTTTTTCATCATGCATCTTGCCTTCAATGATCTCAGGAGGCAAATAGTCAAGTGTGTGACAACGAGTTGTCATCCTAGTAGATGAGGCATGAACTGATCAGTCAAAATCTGCAATCTTCAGCTCTCCATCTGATCCAAGTAGTAAGTTCTCTGGCTTAATATCTCCATGAATCACCTTTTTTGAGTGGCAGTATGATAAGGCATCTGCCAGTTCTGTGATATAAGTAGTTGTTCTTTGTTCATCCAACTTTGAAAACTTTTGAAGCTCTCTATAGACTTCTCCATGAGGAGCTTATTCTAGAATTAGGTAAACTCTTGTGACATCATGAAAATAACCATATAATCTCAGAATATTAGGATGCCTAAGATGAGATTGTATTTCTACTTTTCCACTCAGCTGATGTTCAACTCCTGCTTGTTCCAAATGGGACTTAAAAAATTACTTTAAGTGCCACGATAAATTGCTTTGTTTCTCTTGTGCCAAGTAGACACTTTCAAACTTTCCTTTTCCCAAAGGGCTAACAATTTCAAAGTCATCCAAAGCCCACTGCCTTTTTTTTTTGTTTCCTCGTTTTTCTGCCTTGGTGGTTCTCCTTCTCTGAGAGTGTTTACCGACTCTGGTGTCTGCAACTGCTCAGTGTTTAGGATACTATTTGGTGGTCTTGATGCAGGGTGAATTACAGGTGCTGGTTGTGACTTCTGCGGCTGTTAAGTGTGAATTGCTTTATGACTAGGGATATTCTATTTTGCCTGGGAAGAAACTATAAGAATATTTGATGAACATAGGACTCACTGAGCTTTCCCACTCGTTGTAGGTAACCAGTTCTGAGAAGAAATATGCTGAGTCACAGGTATACATTTTGAACCTTCCCCAAGTGGAGTCATCATCTTGTTGCTAGATACTGAAACACTGTTTTCTTTAGATTTCTCCATGTTGCATCTTCTAGTACTTTTCCGAGGAAAGATTAAACTTCTGGAGGTCACAAACCTCTCTCCAGCCTCAACTCAGATCTCCTCAGGAGGTTTCTGGAAGAGAAATAAGACAATTTCTACCATGAAGGGTATTTCTAAACACAACAAGCTTAGTAAGAAATTTGGTTTCCAAAAATTTTAAAAAAGTGGTATCTTGCTCTGCTTGAGCAGATTTTTTACAGTGTCTTGTTCTCCCTGCACCCTGGTTTACCCTGTATTTTTCCTTCCCCTTCACTGTGAGATGTTGGGGAGGTGAGTAGGTGGGCTTCTGCACCTGGTTTTCTTTGGAGGTCCCTGTGCCCCAGTTTCAGGAACTCTGTGCCCTGTGGGTCTCTGTGCCTGGTTTTCTTTGAGGGTCCCTGCATACCAGTTTCATTGTGTCTGTGGCATGTGTTTCCCGTTACTGGTAGAATTTGGAGGAGGTGGATTGGTGGGCCCCCAAGCCTGGAAAAACTGACTAGATATAAACCTTCTCTCTCTCTCTATATGCCTACACTTTGCTTCCCCTCCCTGGGGGATATGAATTTTCTAGTCTGCTAAGCCTCAAAGGTAAAATAGTCAAGGACCTACAGCTCCTCTCCAGAAAAGACTGGAAAGCTCTGGGTCCAGAAGTTGGAGGTCATGAACCTGGTCACACCTTCTGAAGTCCTATCTGGAAGGGTAAGTCCAATTCTCTCATTTCTCTCATCACTAGGGAATTGGGAAAATTGCAGGTGCTCCTTTTCCTTCGCACCTCAATATTTCCTGTCCCCATGCCCATGCCTACAGGATTGGCCATTTCTCCTGGCCTTTTGACCACCAAATCCTTGCAGCTGGACTCAGCAGCACTTCCTTGAGAGTTGCTCCTAGGTTAACAAAACCGTGAATTTGTGGATAATAACCTTTTCTTTTAAAATGGTAAGAATATTGAGCCTTAGAAATTAAAAAGTTACCACTTGTGATTATAAAATCCACATTTGATTTGCTCATTCTACTAAGTTACAGTCACTTGATTGATAATTAATTGGTCCTGCTCCAAGTTTTAAATAGATACTTGTGGTATGGTTATATTTCTTATTGTGTAATTTTGTATTGCATATGTTGTTAGAAAAGCAATTTCTCTTATAATCTAAATGTTGTTAGATTATTATCAGATTATGAGGTTGTAAAGTACAAGAATTTTCTAACATCTAATCATAAATTCTTATCAAGCCTGTATAGTCTTCTGTGTAGCAGAATTCCAACTGAGTAGTCATGGAGTTCTCAAAGAAGGAACTTGTTTTGGTGAGAATTTGGAAATACATATACAATGATGAGCTTTTGCACCAGGACTAATTTAAAATTTGAGATGTGAGTTCTGGTAAATTTTTGAGTAGTGAAGCTTGCCATCTGAGGTAAAATTTCTTGAGTCTATAACGAACTATGTTTTGTGTTATCTGATAGATCATAAAAATCCATCAACAGTCAATAATCCACCATCTGAGAGAAATGCCACAAGCTACTCAGAGAAAATTTGACTATTATGCAGGTGGACATCTTCCTCTACAATAGCTGAGAAGACATTTCTAGCCTCTGTCTAGGATGGGATTCTCCTCGCTCAGTTTCCCCATTGCACTCTTTTGAAAAGGAATGTTTCCCACCTGAATATTAATGAGTGTGGCTATGAAATGGAAATGATACAATGCTTGCAAAACTTATGTTTTATCCAATCATGTCTTTGCTTTTCCTTTTTATGGCAAATTTCTGTAATTAAGGCAAGTTGTCTATATGAATAGGTGTTATTCTATACCGCAGTTGGGTGAATTAGTACTTCTTCATAGCCATGTGAAAGATTAAATCCTTGTAAAAGAACATTCGTTCTGAATGATATGGAAATAGTTCGACAAAGGAAAAAGAATTTTGTGAAACAAATTTACAAACAATGTTGAATTATTTTCTCATAGACTAAGTCTGGGATACATCTGTGCTACTACATTTAAGTGTGTGTTTAAGATGTGAGCTATTCAGGCTAAGATTATATTCCTTTTCATATGTTAAACAACTTAGTAAATGGGTATTTGACCTAGTCATCTGGCTGCTATTAGATCTATGTCTGTATGAAAGTAGATCCTTAAATGTTTTTAAATGATATTAAAATAATTGAGTATTGGTACAATTGATTGAGGGATCTACCTGCTATTCTATTAATTACTGAAACTAGGTCAGAAACATCTTCAGGTTGAGGAAAAGAAATTCAGCGTAATTTTCTTAGAGGGAGGTAACATGGAATATTTTTGTATTAATGGAAAAGTCAGCTTCATTCAGAGTTTGTTATGCTGTATGTTCTGTGGTACAAACATGTTTTATTATAACCAGTTTATTGCTATGCATTATTTTGGAATTGATTACTTTTGTATCCCCCTAAGTCTTTTATGATAACTGGAGTAAAAGTGAGTCTCTTAATTAAATTCATCTGTATAACTATTAAGCTCAACGGTAGAAAGTTTGCATGTGCAAAGTATTATTACTTACATTCTCACGTATAGAGTTGGATCTTCAATAGCATCTGATCCTCCTAAAGGAATTGGAATGAGAGTGGAAACCTTTGAGAAAATAACAAGATCGGAAAATCTTCTATTCATAAGTAAATAATATCATGCTACTCTTGGTTTCTTTCCTTATTTTTTCTTTTTGCTGACATCACTTTTAATGATGCTTCTATTTGTGGCCTGCATATTGAATTTGTGTTTGTCAGATTTGTGTCTACTAGACTATACTGTCCACCTACAGATGGTCATGCAACCAGGATACCTATTTTATACTCTCCTCATCCCCTGGACACTGCATCAGTCTCATTTTACTCCCCTACTCACCCCCATTCAAGAAGGATCTGTGCCTTTGTCCCTCTCCCAAAAGCATTTGGGTGGATGGTGAAGCAAATAGCAGTGCTGAGGCACAGAAGCAAGCAGGAGGCAGGATGTGAGATGTGAGATAAGAAGTGGGGCTTCATGAGGCAGAAAAGACTACGCATTGAAACCCCTCATCTTGGGGACTTGTGTTCTGGGCCCCACCTTGAACCTATTCTGTTTCTAGCCTACCTGATTCCTGATTCCCACCCTATATCAAGGGTTAGGCCTGTTTCCTCAGGATTGGAAGTCTAACTCAAATAGGAAACTCTGTCGGGTAGGCAGAATACGTGATTGTTGGGTGTGTCAACATCATGCCTAGGATACTAGCTTACTACCCATAGATCTTCCCCTATTCCCTGAAGACCTTGCATGGAAATTTTCCTTTCAGCACTCAAAGTTTCTTCCATGCAAGACATCCATTAAAGTCTTATATCTTCCCCCATCACCCCCTCCTGGGGCTTGTGGTTTCTCTCCCTTCTTTCCCCTCATTGTGATCCTGTTATTGGTCATTTTACTTGTTCTTATATATACTTTGTCTGTACTGTTTAAATTCCTGGTTCGATTTGTGTGTTCTCACTCCCAGCAACTTTTAGTGTACCATTGCCTTCCCTTGATGACCCTAAGTGGTTTGCCTCTCTCTACTCTGGACTCAGATGGCACTGAATTTTGCACCCTTACTATGCCTCATCAACCTATTCCCTGACCCTGAAGGGGACTCTTTCCTCCTGTTCATCAGGAAGCAGCTACTGAAGACAATGATCATTGCCGCTCTCTCCCGCCCCTAAAGAATTCTCCTACCTAGTGGCTGAGTGGAGCAATGATTTGGATAGAAACAGTGCCCAAGAGTTAAAAGGACTGATTTTGTGAAGCTCTTGGTGCCCTAAAGTCTCCCCTTACCACAACTTCCCCTTATCCTGAACCTTAAAATTGCCTGTACCCACCCTTCATCCTAGTCATGGGGTTTACTTACCTTGTGGCACCCATAGTCCTTACCCTGTGCCTTTATCTAGCAAGGCTTCTTTATCTTGCAAAATTTACCCTACATCTCCAAATCCCACAAGAAAACCCTAAAATCATCCTACATAAGTTTGACCCATCTCCTATATCATTGTTTTTGTTTAGCCCCTTGTTAAATCTCAGAGCCCCTGCTTTTGTATCATTAAAGGTCCCAAAGGTGACACAAAAATTCTAAGAAAATTCATTCACATTTTGAACCAGCTCTCCCATCTCTTTCTTCAACATAACCTGCATTAAAAGAAATCACCATTATACTATGCCTGACATGTGGTCACATATAATCTGTCTAATAAGTTTAAGTAAGGAAAACATATATGTGTGTGTGTGTGTGTGTGTGTGTGTATAATTTCTCAAGGCAGCCCATAAAATAATTTTTGTCCTAAATATTAGGAGGATTTTCCTGACACTGAGGTCCAATTTGCCTCTCTACTACTTCTATCTATTTCTCCTGGCACAGTCCAGTGGGATGAAACTGAATAACTCTTGAAAACTCCTGTTTTTTTCCACATTTTGTCCATCCTTAACCTGGGTCATTTTCATGCTAAACACACTTCATTCCTTCAATCAGTCTTCATATGCAAGGCACTCAAGGTTCTTCATCATCCTGATTTCCGTCCTCTTCTCTAAAAACCCTCCACATCCTTAACTTATGGTGCCCAGAATTGATTATAGTATTAAAGATGATTCAGATAGATCTAGGTTTAAATTTTTTCTCACATCTACTAGGTATGCTGATTGGCCAAGATACCTTACTTCTCTCTATGGCAACTACTCAGATTGCACGACTGGGAAAAGGGAAAAGTTCTAAAATAGTGTTTCCTTTTATCTGTATATATAATCTCTGCTAAACACTGGGCATAGCAATATAGCTACAACAGAAGACTTATTTCTAAACACATTACCCTATAATTGTGGAGGAACTATTAACATTAAAGTAGTAGGTGTATGATATGGTTGAAATAATGAGGGATTTCCAATCAAAACACATGGGTTTAAATTGCATCTCCGACACTTATTACCCATGTGATCTGTAAATGTAGGGGTTGGACTACATGATTTCTAAGTTTTATTCTATCTCCAACTTTAGGATAGTACGATATAGGGGAAAGGGAGATGAATTCAAAGGAAAGACCCAGACAAAGATCTATGGAAAAAAATTAATGGAGTTGTCACTGAATTCAGAGTAGAAAGAGTAGAGAAAAGATCTGAACCTTAAATATCTCCCTACTAAGAATACTCAGTTACTAATGTGTGGCACTCTGACGTTTTCAGAGCACTTAGAATTAGTTTTTGAGTTAGGTAACAAAAATGTTATTGCTACTAATGTACAGATGAATTAATTAAACTCAGAAAAGTTAAATAATTGTCCCCAGGCTCATACTAGGAAATGTGGATGTGGGAATGTAAACCTATGTGGTTATTTTTTTTTAAGTATGAATGAACTTCTTTAAAAAATTAGAAATACCTTTTTTGTAATAGGAGCATAAATTTGAGATTTGATAGGAGAATTAATAATCCTAGACTTAGAGTTTCTCTAAATGTCTAGCTGACCTAAAATTGAGTAAGTGAAATGAAAAATAGAGAAAGTGAAATACAAATATAATAGATTTTATCAGGAGGAGACAAAAATCTTCAGTACCTTAATATGGAAGCTTGACCAAAATACCTCTTAAAATGAAACAGCAGTTCTGAATTATTTTCAAATTTAAATAAATTTCATCTTATTGAGAACTCTAAAAACATTTAATTTACAACCAGTTAATATTTGATACCAAGTTTACTGATAAGTGTTTGAAGACTACAGAACAACAAAAAAATCAATTCTTGCTTAGTATCATAGAGAAAACCTCTATTTATGGAAGAAAGGATGCATTATTGTGCCCATTTACCTTATGAAGGCACATACAGACATAAAGACAAAGTAATTTTCCCAAGGACAAAGTCCAAGAGAGTGACAAAAGTGAGAATAGAAATCTGGACTTTTGACTCCCAGTTGAATTAATTCACTCTATGTCACTTACCCTCTCGAAATGTTGGAATTAGGAATCATCAAGAGTGGTATTTTCAGTAGCTTTTTGCACATTTTTAAACATTGTTTGAAGTTTAAATATAGCTATATAGAAGAGATTTGATGCTACACAGGATAGGGGCACTTTGATGTAAGGACTGTTTGATGATGGCTGTGTAGAATTTCCCAAATCATCTTCTGTGAAAACTTATTTTTTCTGCAAGATATTAAGAGTGGTGTTTTGATAAACATTAAAAAAAGAATTGTGTTTTAGGTTCAGAAAATTTTCAGTATGAAGATAACTAAATTTCATCACTTTTGTTCCATTTTTTTCTACTTACCTTTGTTCAAGAAGCATTCCATACTGTACAGACTTTCCAAACTGACACGTTGCTACTGTCAATAAATTTCCACCCCCTCAAATATTAAAGAATAAAAATATTTTGACATATACTAAATCAGGTGAAATCTTAAATTTCCAAAGTAGGGCTGAAAACAATTCCAAATGAACTTTTAATGGTCAAATCTGAAAAGATTTTTAGCCAGGTTAAAGAATTTAGAATTCAAGTTATAAAAATGTGCCCTACTTAAATGACAAGGAGCATGGTCTCAGGTAATATCTTTAATGACAAATACATCAAATCTCTGATGATATTGTATTATGTAGAGCTGTAGGAACACATTCTTGACTGAAACCATTTCAATTACGCTCTTATTCACCTATTAGAAACAGAGGGATTGTTTATTCATAACGATTTCTTTTACTATAGTGCATCATGAAAGAAATATTCAACATTACCCTAAAACAGTGTCACAGAGCAATTGGAGGTTATTTGGACTTGGAAATGAGGAAATAATGTGATGCAGCTGTAGCAGATAAAATGAATGAGTGGGATGAGAAATGAGAGAGGGTGAGACCGAGAAAGACAGTGATGGAGAAACTTAGAGAGACAGAGAGATGGAGACAAATAAACAAAGAAAGTTTTATGACGAGTCTAAATTCGGACAAGCAGAAAGGTAGCTCAAAGTGATTTTTTTTTTTTTTGCCACAACAATTTATAGAGTGGGAACAATCTAAGTCAAGGAAAAAACCACCAACGGTGAACAAATTATATTTCTGAAGTTTTCTAATTCAGTCATACTTATTTGTCAAGGAAAGAAGTAAATGGGTTTATTTTTAAAATGCATTCAACCTAAAGTTTTGATTTATTTTCCCTTCAGAGAGAACTGTTCACGTAAGGAACTGACGTTGAATCCTACCTCAAGCATTTACTAGCTGTGTGACCCTCTCCATGCCACTTAAATTTTCTCTGCCTCAATTTCTTTATCTATAGAGTATCTACTATCATTTACTTCACCTGGTTCTTGTAAGACTCCTCCAAGGTGTGTAGGTGTTTATATTTATGTACATATACACATATTGGTATGTACATATGTATAGACACCCACACACATACTGTTTCTATGGAACCACTTCAATCTTATCTGATTCTTTATGACCCCATTTGAAGTTTACTTGGCAAAGTTACTGGGATGGTTTGTGATTTACTTCACCTAATTTTACAGATGAAGAACTGAAGTAAACAAGGTTAAGGGACGTGCCCAGAATCACCCAATTAGCAAGTGTCTGTGACCACATTTGAAAATAGTTCCAGCTGACTCCAGCACTGGTGCTTTGTGCAGTTCATGAACTTACTAGTCCATATGTGTGTATATGTATGCGTATGTATATGTTATGTGTGCATATATATATATATAAAACATGTATATGTATACATACATGTTCAAATATATATTTTCACACACTAACTTTAAAAGTTTTTATGCATGTCAGTTATTATTATTTTGTCTTCATCAGATAATTAACACCTAAGAAAGATCTTATATTTCTGTTCACAGCATAATTCTTTTTTTTATAAAATATTTACCCAGATATGTCTATGTAATTTTCCTGCCCTCTACACTCCAGTTTCTGATTGGTAAATTTGTCATACCTAACCTGACAGGCACTGCATGTGGCTTCCTGACTAACTTCATATCATATTGCTTTCCTCTCTTCTCTCACTTCCCTTTCATAACCCTGGCCATATTGTAACCATTTCATAAATGCATTTTAAATCATTCATTTATTCATTCATTCATCCATTGATTCGTTCTATGCATTCCTAATATGTAGACCTATACAAATATATATTTGATTAGTGCAGTTCTCTTTATTAACACATTGAATGTCATTTGGATTGCACAATCACTCCTAATAAGCTGGTGTGGAACATTGTACAAATATGTCAGGCAAGACCCCACTCTGGACTGTCATTCATAAAAAATCATTTTGAAAAAATTGAGTGACTGATGAAGTTCACCTTAGCAGAACAATTAAGCACGTACAAAACGTGTGTGACTGGACTTTTTACCTATGATATATAAGGACGGACATCTTTGTGCATGAAAAACAGACTATTTTGTGTTCAAAAACTAAAAAATAAGGCAATTTATTAAAGAATGTTTGCCTTGAGGAGCACCTTTTAACAAATTATACTACTGCATGCAATTGAACCTTCCTTGGATACAACACAAAATAGACATATCATGCATGCTCTTATGGTGACAAATGCTACAGTCAAGACATTATCATGGGTGCTACAAATTTGACAAACTTCTGGGGAAAAATTAAGTATTTTGAAGTGGTAGTTGCTCTAAAATGTATAACAAAACTGAAATAAAAATTTGGTGATTTGTAACTTAATTAAAATATTTGTAAGAATAAAGCAAACTAATGCTTTAAATTTGAATGACCTGCTAGAGAAAGTGATTTTTTTCCAGATTTATATGTGTAAAATAGTGTTAATCATACTTTCTAAGAGCTGTTCCTTTTGCAATTACATAGTTAAAAGTACTTTATAATTAAAAGATGAAATGGTTGTGAAACATATATACAAGATATATCTATATATGTACACATACCTGTATCTACATATGTGTGTCTATTTGAATCCCCTGTTGACTTAAAAAATTAGAAATATTCCATTTATACTCCTCTATGGAAGAGTGGAGCTGGAGAGAAAAGATATCAAAGTTAGAGTCAGTACCTGAATTCAAATTATAATCTGTAATTACAAGACATGTGACCTTGAACAAGTTATTTAACCTATCTTAGTTTCAGCTTTCTCATCTGAAAAGTGGAATTATTAATGTTTATATTACTTGCCACACAAAATTATTGCAAAGTGTGCCATGTAAATTGTAAACTGCTACATAAATATGATATAATTTTAATATGTGAGTAGTTCTTATTTGAGGGCAAGTCATAGAAATTTGTTTTAATTCCTGTATAAAGCCTTAGTTGGTAAAGCTAGCTGTACCAGTTTCCAAGCAGTTGTTCACCTTACTATATAGAATATTAGACTTGGAAGAAGTCCTGTTGCTAAATTTTGTCTCTGATGCATATTTGTTGCATGGTTTCCAGCATCATATTGCACTTGCTTCTCCTGTTTTTTTTGTCTTAGAGGGAGAAGTACCTTTAATTGTTACCTGTTTCTATTAACTTCAATTTTGATGGGGATTTTCCTCTTCTATCTTTCATTTTTGGTACCTGATTTTAAATCTTCCTTTATTTTCTTTTTCTTTTTGCCTAGCTACAGATCATCTTTAGTAAATATTTCATTTAACTCTATGAATCAAGCTATCACGGTCTTTCTCTGCTTTATTCAACAGTTAATCTCTTAAGGAGGGGGAAAAGCTATCCATGCATCCATTGCTTCCACTTTTACATCTCCTATTCACATTATTTGTTTCATTTATTTAAATCACCTTCCTTTCTTCCTCCTTTCCCTCTATTACAACTTCTATGTGATTAAGAAAGATTAGAAAAAGGTTCTTGAAGAGGGTGGGAATTTTATTGAAACTTGAAAGAAGGAGGAACCTATGACACAAAGATGAACACTAAGAGTGTTCCCGAAATGGGGAACAGCAAGTGAATTTGCTCAGAATTGGACTATGAGGTATTTTGTAAGAAAGAGAAACAATGGGGGTAGAGACAAGATGTCAAAAAGAAGCCATAAAGTTGCCTGAACTTTTCCCAGTTTCCCTCAGAAACAATGTTAAATCAAGTCTCTAAAAGGATTCTGGAGAGATAGAACTTACAAAGCAATGGAGGAAAAGAATTTTCTATTTTCAGATAATTTAGAAGGACTTGAGGAAAGGTCAGTCTCCCTTGGGTCAAAGGGAAGTACAGTCCAGTGCAGATCATGTCTAGAAGACCATGACTAGATGAGGATCAGCTCTTAGAGAGATGCTCTGATAGTTGTGAACTGATACGATCATTTTCGATAGTAATTTGGAACTATGTGAAAAGGTCAACCACACTGTGCATATCCTTAAATCCTTTGATCCTTTTGATACCTTTGATCCAGTGATGTCCTTACAAGGCCATTTATCCCAATGAGATCATAAAAAGAGAAAAGGACCTTCAAGTGGAAAAATATTTATATTAGCTCATTTTGTGGTGTCAAAGAATTAGAAACTGAGTTGATGCCCATAATTTGGTTGATAGCTGAACAAGTTGCAGTGTATGAATGTCATGGAATTGCTATAAAAAATAATTATCAGTAAGATTTACCTTATTTTGTCTTTTTAAATAATTTATTTATTTTTAGTTATCAACAATCACTTCCACAAGATTTAGAATTTCAAAGTTTCTCCCCATCTCTCCCCTCCCTCACACCAGGACAGCAAGTATTCCAAACACCCCTTCCTTCAATGTGCCCTCCCTTCTATCAATTCCCCTTCAACAAACACTATCCGCTCTATTTTCCTGCAGGGAGAGATAGATGTCTATACCCTATTGTCTGTACATGTCATTTCCCATTTGCAAGCAAAAAAAAAATTTACAAAACATTTTTAAAGCTTTGAGTTACATGTTCTCTCTGTTCCTCTCACCCCACCCACTTTCTTTGAGAACATAAGAATTTTGATATAGGTCATGCATGCGCAGCGATGCAAAACACTTCCATAACAGTCACTTTGTGAAAGAATAAAGACATTTCTATTGTTGCTGTCCTGCACTGCATTCTGTTTTCTAACTTGAGGAGCTCCTAAAATTGTGTTTCCTTCTGATTACGCCTTCTCCTAATCTGCCTTGCCTTCTATTATCTTCCCTGTCCTATACCATTTCTACCTGCCTTTCTGCAGGGAAAGAAAGAATTCCACACCCAATTGAGTGTGTTATTCCCTCCTTAAACCAAATCTGATAAGAGTAAGGCTCACTTATTCCCTCTCACTTCTCCCTTTTCCCCCTCCAATTTAAAAGCTCTTTCTTGCCTCTTTTATGTGAGATGATTTACTACTTTCTACTTCTCCCTTTCTCTTTCTCCTAATGCATCCCTCTCAAAAGTTAATTTTAATTTTTAAGTATCCTCCCTTCATATTCAGCTCATCCTGTGCCATCTGACTCTGTCTGTCTCTGTCGGTCTCTCTGTCTCTCTGTCTCTGTCGGTCTCTCTCTCTCTCTCTGTGTATATGTATACATATGTATATATGCACACACACACATACACACATAAATGTACATGCACATACACATATATTCAAACACATGTATGTGTATATATCTTTATATATAAGCATGTGTATGTGTATGCATGTATGTGTACATGTACATATATGTGTGAGTGTGTGTGTATTCTCTCTAACTCCCCTAATACTGAAAAAGGCTTCAGGAGTTATAAATTTCATCTTTCCATGTAGAAATCTAAACAGTGACACTTTAATGAGTCTCTTATGGCTTCTCTTTCCTGTTTATCTTTCCTGTTTCTCTTAACTCTCATGTTTGAAAGCCAAATTTTCTATTCAGCTCTGGTCTTTTCAAGATGAATGTTTGGAAGTACTCTATTTCATTGAAATTCCAGATTTTTCATGAAGTATTATATTCAGTCTTTCAGGGTAGGTGACTATTGGTTTTAGTCCTACCTCCTTTCACCTCTGGAATATTATATTTCAAGCCCTCCTAGCTCCTAGTGTAGAAGCTGTTAAATTCTATGTTATTCTGATTGTATTTCCATAATTATTAAACTGTTGCTTTCTGGTGGATTGTAATATTTTCTCCTTTAAATTGGAACTCTGGAATTCAGCTACAAAATTTCCAGGAGTTTCCTTTTGTAATCTCTTTCAGGAGGTTATTAGTGGATTATCTCCATTTCTATCTTACCCTCTGGTTCTAAAATATCAGGGCAGTTTCCATTGATGATTTCTTGAAAGATGATGTTTAGGCACTATTTTTGACCATGATTTTTATGTACACCAACAGTTTTTGAATTATGCCTCCTCAATATATTTTCAAGGTCATTGGTATATTCAATGAGATATTTCACATTATCTTCTATTTTTTTCATTCTTTTGGTTTTGCTTTCCACTTACTTTATCAAAAAGTCATAACCTTCCATTTTTTCCATTCTAATTTTTAAGGAATTAGTATTTTCAGTGAGCTTTTGGACCTCCTTTTCCATTTGGCCCATTCTGTTTTTCAAGGCATTGCTTTCATTGACTTTTTGGACCTCTTTTGCTATTTGAATCAGTCTATTTTTAAAGGTGTTATATTGTTCAGCATTGTTTTTGGTTTCATTTAGCAAATTATTGACTTGTTCCCCACAATATTTTTGTGTTGCTCTCATTTCTCTTCCCAAGTTTTCCTCTACTTCTCTTAGTTGATTTTTTGGAGCTCTTTCATTTCATGAGACCATTTCATTTTTTTTTTTTTTGGAGGCCTTCATTATAGGAGCCTTGACCTTTTTGTCTTCTTCTGCTTCTATGCTTTCATGTTGCTGTGGTTTGTGTTTTGATCATACTTGTTCCTATGGACGTAAGGAAATCCTTTTTTGCTAAGAAAGTAGCATTCCAGAGTCTTATTTTCCCACTGTTTGGTCATTTTCCCAACCAAGTACTTGACTTTTGAGCTGTTTGTTAAGTGAAGAGTGTGCTGACCCAACTTTCAGGGGTTTGTTTTGCAACTGTTTAGAGAGATATCTCTGGGTTCCTTTAAATTCTCGGTTCTTCCACAGTGGTGCATTCAAAGGAAAGGCGTTTACTCCTCTCATGGCCTGCTCTCTTGTCTGTGAACAAACACAAGCACTCTTTTCTGCCATGGAATTGTGAGTAGGATTCTCTCTCCACAACTGCAACCACCTCTGGCATGCTAGTGGTCTTCCTTGCACCAGAACCACCACCCAGGATTGAGACTTAGATCAGCAGCTTGATTCCCCTACCATCTGAAGGATGAAAATTCAAGCTTCAGAAGCAATGGCTGCCACTGCCCTGTGTCTGGGCGGGGGGCAAGGGCTGGATCACGTTCCTTCCTCACTTAGAGAGCTTTCCCACTGTACTGTGAAACTGTCTTTGGCGTTTTGGGGTTGAGAATTTTGGAAACTACCTCAGCTACTAATGATTCAGTGCTCTGAGTCTTACTCCAGTCCTGTCTGTGCTGTCCCAGTCCGTGCTGATCTGTGCTTTGCTCTGAGCACAGTGTAATAGACCCTTCCTATCAGCCTTAAAGATTGTCTTGGAATGGAAACCTGTTTCACTCAGTTACTTTGTGGCTTCTACTGCTCTAGAATTTGTTTAGAGTCATTTTTTGCAGGTATTTTGTGGGGTTTTGGGGGAGAGTTCAAGCAGAACTCTGTTTCTACTCTGCTACCTTGGCTCTAACCCCTTAATCAGGCAGATTTCAGGAAAACCTGAAAAGACTTATATAAACTGATTTTGAGTGCAGTGAGCAGAAACAGGTGAACATTAAATACAGTAATGGGGACATTGTGCAATGATTGACTTTGATAGACTTAATTCTTCTCAGCAACAATGATCTAAGACAATTACAAAACACTTACAATAGACAATGCTAGCCACATCCAGAGAAAGAAATACAGAGTCTGAATGAAGAACAAATCCCATAATTTTAATTTTTTCATTCTTGTAATTTTCCCCTTATGTTTTGATTTTTTTTTTATAACATGACTAATATAGAAATCTTTATAGCATGATTTATATGTATAAGTTGTGTCAGATGACCTTCTACCTTGGGGAGGTGGAAGAGAAGGAAGAAAACTTGGAACTCAAAATCTTGCAATAATGAATATTGAAAACTATCATTGCATGTAATTGGAAAAAATAAAATAAAAAAGAGAAAAGAAAATGAAATAAAAATGAAGGAAAGAAAGGTAGAAATATTTTCCTAATATGATTTTAAATTACTCCACCTTTTCATACTCTTCATCTCAATGTGCCTACTTTTCAATATCCTACCTGTGAAACAACTTCCTAATTTACAGTTTGTATCTCTTCCAATAACTCCTAAATATCAGTTTCTGAATTCACAATAACGTTGAATCATCACTTACGGGTTTCTAGTATGCCTATTAAGCTTCTTTGGAAAATAAATAATTTCTCTTAGAATCAAAAGAAGGAAAGAAAAATGAACAAGCAACAACAAGGAAGCTAAAGAAAATGGATTCTAGGGTTTATCCAGGTAGTGGGATAAAGTATCAGGACACAGGAAAAGGAGGAATGGCTGATAAAGTCACCAAGACAAATACTATAGGGTAAAGAGGACCTTTACCAAACACTGGGGAGCACCCATGATTAAAATTCATGATGTTGGTGAAGACATAGGAAAGGTGACAGAGAAAAAGTTTTAGACATGTATGAAGGGAACCAGGAAAGGATAATCCCCCCCCCAAAAAATAAAAAATTTAAAAAACCCTAAAGAGACTAGAATATGAAAGAGAAGGGGATGTTTCACTGTCAGAGGCTACAGAGAAGCCAAGAAAGATGAGGATTGAAAAAAAGGCCATTATATTTGTAAAATAAGAGAAAATTTGCAACTTGAGAGAGTATAGTTTCAATTGAATGATGAAATTGGATGCCAAGTATTTGGAGAATTAAGAAGAATTTGCGAAAAAAGCAACTGAGGTGTCTATACTCTATGATCTTCTCAAAGAACTTAATTACCAAACTAAATACTGGTGTAAGATGTAAGCTTGTAGAGATTGTTGAATCTTGTGAGAATACTTTGAAATTGAGGGAGAAATAAGGAAATTTGTAAGCAGTAGAAATGCAGCCATTACACTGGTGGTAATTAGCAATTACTGAGAGGGAAAGGAAATTAGAAAGGAAAATTTGCATTTGAAAAAATGGTAGAATTGCTTTCACGTGATGTTTCTTAATAAAAAGAAACATCACATCAACATGTAAAATAGGAATAAAGGAAGAGAGAAGACATTTGCATGGTACGAGTTGAAGAGTAGGGAAAAAGTGGGAGTTCTCTGAGAATGGCCTCAACTTTTTTCAATGAAATATAAAGGAAAATCTCAACAAAAGGAAGCTATGAGATTTGAAGAAAGATGAAAAAGGTATGAAAATCTCCTGGAGAGGGTAAGGTGGTGAAGCGATTTGGAAAATCTGAAATATAATGTCTCAATAAAGGCTGAGTTAAGTTTATGTAACATAAAATTATAGCGGACCTAGTAAGCACATTTTCATAATTTTCTCCAACTTTGTCCAACAAACAAATTTGTACAAGTAAAAACTGGATATGATCAGAATAATTCAAGGCTAGGGTTTAAGAGGGCAAGAACAATGTTAAGTGATAGGATTAAAGGGCGAAAAACTCAAGCGTTTATTTGAAATGGTTTACTGAGGCATCAGGATGGGGAAGGGAATAGAGTGAAGACACTACAGGGACGATTGCCTAAGAGGAAAAAACAACAACACAGGAATAGAAATATTGGAAACTGAAATAAGCACAAGAACAAAGTTTTCAATTTCAGGGAATATGTAGGAGTAAAATTACAAGAGATTGTAATAAAATAAGTGGATTTCCAACTTCATGAAAATGGAGCTGAAACAATGTGAGTGATGGAAAGATCTATTATAAGATCATGTTTGTGTGTAGCTATGGTTAAACAGAGGAGTAAGTAATGGGAAATGAGCAACGACAGGAATAAGGAGATGAGATTATTTATGAGAGTGTCAGTATGTATGTTTCCTTGCTCTAGTATAGCAATAGGATTGAGGAGGGGGAACAAAGGCTGTGGAGAATAAAGTAACTAAAGTCATTGAGGAATTTTAAAGGAAAGGGTCTTGGATGTTCAGATCCGGAGAAAACAATCTCAAAAATTTTGATATAATTGGTAAATATGGATTTAATAAACTGTGAAGGAAGGAGAGATTAGTAAGAAAGTGCAATGGGGGAGTCGGAGCCAAGATGGCGGAGTAGAAAGACACAAATACACATAGCTCCGAACCCACAACCCATAGAACATCTGTATAAAGTAACTCATGGGGAATTCTGGAGCAGTGAGGTCACAGAACAGTAGAGCGAAGGAGATTTCTGTTCCAGAGGGACCTGCAAACCTCTTGCAAAAGGTCCATCGCGCTGCAGACACGGAGCCCAGCCCAGACCTGCCGCGGCGGCAGCACCACGATAAACAGATCCGAGCAGGCTTCAGGGACGGGATCTCCAGGGGCCGCACAACTCCCTCCACCCACAGGTGACAGGGGTCTGTGAGAGAGTCTCTTTGGCAGGTCGAGGGGGTAGTGGGGTGCCCCCATGGCTCGGGCTCCCTTGGGAGGCAGAAGCTGAGGGGCAGCAGCAGACCAGGTCTCCCCAAGCAGGCAGGAGCCTGGATCCATTGTTGAAGGTCTGTGCATAAACTCCCTGAGGGAACTGAGCCTGAGAGGCGGCCCTGCCCTGACCTGAGCACCTGAACTTAATCTCACACTGAATAGCAGCCCTGCCCCCTCCAAAAGCCCTGAGGCTGGAAGCAGCATTTGAATCTCAGACCTCAAATGCTGGCTGGGAGGATCAGGAGGCAAGGTGGGTGTGAGGAGAATATTCAGAGGTCAAGTCACTGGCTGGGAAAATGCCCAGAAAAAGGAAAAGAAATAAGACTAGAGAAGGTTACTTTCTTGGTGAACAGGCATTTCCTCCCTTCCTTTCTGATGAGGAAGAACAATGCTTACCATCAGGGAAAGACACAGAAGCAAAGGTTTCTGTGTCCCAGCCCACCCAATGGGCTCAGGCTATGGAAGAGCTCAAAAAGAATTTTGAAAATCAAGTTAGAGAGGTGGAGGAAAAGCTGGGAAGAGAAATGAGAGACATGAAGTCAAAGCATGAACAGCAGGTCAGCATCCTGCTAAAGGAGACCCAAAAAAATGTTGAAGAAAATAACACCTTGAAAACTAGCCTAACTCAATTGGCAAAAGAGGTTCAAAAAGCCAATGAGGAGAAGAATGCTTTCAAAAGCAGAATTAGCCAAATGGAAAAGGAGATTCAAAAGCTCACTGAAGAAAATAGTTCTTTCAAAATTAGAATGGCACAGATGGAGGCTAATGACTTTATGAGAAAGCAAGAAATCACAAAACAAAACCAAAAGAATGGAAAAATGGAAGATAATGTGAAATATCTCATTGGAAAAACAACTGACCTGGAAAATAGATGCAGGAGAGACAATTTAAAAATTATGGGACTACCTGAAAGCCATGATCAAAAAAAGAGCCTAGACATCATCTTTCATGAAATTATCAAGGAAAACTGCCCTGAGATCCTAGAACCAAAGGGCAAAATACATATTCAAGGAATACACAGAACACCGCCTGAAAGAGATCCAAAAAGAGAAACTCCTAGAAACATTGTGGCCAAATTCCAGAGTTCCCAGGTCAAGGTGAAAATATTGCAAGCAGCTATAAAGAAACAATTCAAGTATTGTGAAAATACAATCAGGATAACACAAGATCTAGCAGCCTCTATATTAAGGGATCGAAGGGCATGGAATAGGATATTCCAGAAGTCAAAGGAACTAGGACTAAAACCAAGAATCACCTATCCAGCAAAACTGAGTATAATACTTCAGGGGAATAAATGGTATTTCAATGAAATAGAGGATTTTCAAGCATTCTTGATGAAAAGACCAGAGCTGAAAAGAAAATTTGACTTTCAAACACAAGAATGAAGAGAAGCATGAAAAGGTGAACAGCAAATAGAAGTCATAAGGGACTTACTAAAGTTGAACTGTTTACATTCCTACATGGAAAGACAATATTTGTAACTCTTGAAACATTTCAGGATCTGGGTACTGGGTGGGATTACACACACACACATGCGCACACACACATAGAGACAGAGTGCACAGAGTGAATTGAAGAGGATGGGATCATATCTTAAAAAAAAATGAAATCAAGAAGTGAGAGAGAAATATATTGGGAGGAGAAAGGGAGAAATTGAATGGGGCAAATTATCTCTCATAAAAGAGGCAAGCAAAAGACTCATTAGTGGAGGGATAAAGAGGGCAGGTGAGAGAAAAACTTGAAGTCTGCTCTCATCACATTCCACTAAAGGAAAGAATAAAATGCACACTCATTTTGGTATGAAAACCTATCTTACAATACAGGAAAGTGGGGGATAAGGGGATAAGCAGGGTGGGGGGATGATAGAAGGGAGGGCATGGGGAGGAGGGTGCAATTTGAGGTCGACACTCATGGGGAGGGATAGGATCAAAAGAGAATAGAAGTAATGGGGGACAGGATAGGATGGAGGGAAATATAGTTAG
Source organism: Notamacropus eugenii (assembly GCF_028372415.1). NCBI lineage: Eukaryota > Metazoa > Chordata > Mammalia > Diprotodontia > Macropodidae > Notamacropus > Notamacropus eugenii. Next base: position 247,594,836 of record NC_092877.1, on the reverse strand, counting down.
TCTTATACAACACAACTATTATGGAAGTCATTTGCAAAACTACACATATTTGGCCTATATCAAATTGCTTGCCTTCAAAAGGGAAGGGGTGGAGAGGGAGGGAGGTAAAAAAGTTGAAACTCAAAGTGTTAGGATCACCTGTCGAGTAATGTTCTTGCCACTAGGAAATAAGAAATACAGGTAAAGGGGTATAGAATGCTATCTAGCCCTACAGGACAAAAGAGAAGATGGAGACAAGGGCAGAGAGGGATGATAGAAGAGAGAGCAGATTGGTCATAGGGGCAATTAGAATGCTTGATGTTTGGGGGGAGAGGTGATAAAAGGTGAGAAAATTTGTAACCCAAAATTTTTGAAAATGAATGTTAAAACTTAAATAAATAAATTTAATTAATTAAAAATTAAAAAAAAAAAAGAAAGTGCAATGGAAGGAGATCCTGGAAATGATAATGGGAACCAGTAAACAATCCAATTGCTTCATCATGTCACATGAGCTAAAGGGATGAATATTTTTCTTATAAAATTATAGTTTTTATTTCTCCATCTGAAAACTGCCTGTTTATATATTGTGATCAATTATTTATTGAACAATGACTCATTCTGTCATTGTTGTATTATTGTCTTTGGTTTTTTTAATTATGAATTTGGATGTTAAGGCAATTGTAGTGTATGTTTATCACCGATCTTTGTTGGTTGTCTATGGCTCCTTTCTGCATAATATAACTTCTTTTTTAATCAGTTTTTATTTTTGAATGTTTTGTTTTTCAGATAGCATGATTACATTGCCAGCTTTCCTGATACACTTTATATATAGTATTTTTTTGCATATCCTCAGCCTTTTGTGTATGTGTGTGTGTGAAAATGTTTTATTATGTTTCCTGTCAGAAAAAAAAAATCATAGAATTTCTTTCCTTTCTAATCTTTGCTGTTTTCCATTTTATTGGATAGTTTAATTCATTCGTATTTAAAGTTAAAAGTTAGGGTTGCTTTTTCTTCTGCCACTAATATATATATTTTTTCAAGTTAAAATTTTTTCATGTTTTTTGTACACTGTATAATTAATCTTCTGTTACTTCTCTTTAGTTTTTCTAAGGTGGCCTTGCCCCATATGACTTCTCCTCACCCCTGATCATTTCATTTCATTTGTTATCCCTTTCCATTTGTTATCAGTTATTAGCTCCTTCCCCTTCCCCCAATTTCATCAGGTTATTTATTTTTTCTCCCCCTTATTTCCTCTCAATTAGTCAAATAATTTTCCACTTGCTCCTTTTCACTTCAACTAGTATTATTCATTACTTGTTTATATTTCTAAAACATTTTATTTCTGCCCCTTTAAGAAATAATTTTCATCACTCCCTTGATGTTCCATCCACTCTTTCAATCTAATCTAGAGCCTCATTCTATGATTTATTACCGCTATAATTATCTTGTCTCTTTTTTCTTTGTATTCCTCATGCAATCAAAGGTTCTACATTAGGCATTCTAGACTCTACCCTCTAGGAAGTTTCTGCCAAAATCTTTTCAAGCTTTTCCCATTTTTCTCTTTTCGATTTTGTCTTACTGTAAGAGAATTGACAACTGTTATGTATGTCAGAGAGAACACTGTCATCTGGTAGGGATCCTGCCTCAAATCATGCCTAATTTTGAGATCTATAATTTGTCCATGCTGTCTACTGGTTACTTTTCTTTCCCCATTTGACTCAAAATCTTTAACCTGGATCCATGCTTTCCTGTTCTTTCCCAGTGTCAGTTGGACTTAGGAACTCTAACTTCCTCCCTCACAGGCCACATTATCTCTTTTCATCTATAGGAGCATGTATCAGTGGAACACACTCATATCACAAAGCAAGGCCTCCCTACTTTCTCTTCTATTCAATCCTACTTCCCTTCTCCTCACCCATTCTCTACAGGGTTATATTTCTCTGAGACCACAGTAGTCTTCTTCTCATTACTTGGTCTCTGTTGGACCTGACCACATCATATAGTCTTCTTCATCTCCATACTTCCTTTCTATTCCCCCTTTTATCCAACCTCTCATGTTGAAATAATTTCCCACCACAAAAAGAAACAAAAAGAAAAAAGAAAACCTCCCCTCCAGGAATGGTATGAACTATGCCCCACAATGCCCCATGACTACCTATTCATTATTACTTCTACCACACTTTTGCTTTCATCTATTTCTCATTTATATTTAGAAAGATCTTACTGGGCTCTTTGTCGTCAGTCAGTTGCTGCTACTATCCCTTGCTGCTGCATTTATTCATTCCTGAATTTCTGTTGTTTAAAGCATATAAAAAGTAAAAAAATTCTCTTCAATTCAGGTTTTCTTTCTAAAAAATGTTTCAAGTGTCTTTTTATTATTAAATGTCTGACTGTCTAAATGTATGGTTAAGTTCATATGTTATGGTCTGTCACTATGCATTTTAATCTGAGTTTCATTGTCCTTGATACATTTTCTTGTGGGTAGAGAACATTCTTGAATTATTTGAATTTTCTTCCTTTGTATTTGAAGGTTTTTAGCCTGGTCATTTACAGAATTTGTTTCTGAATTAAAATTTTAAATTGAACCAGTGCAATTCTTAGCACTTGCAAGTGTGTCGGCGGGGAGTGGGATGGGGAGTGGAAGTGTATTTTCCTGGAGGTAATCTATGGATTCTTTTGCATGTTATTTCATTCTGGGCAGTTTTCATCTATTGTTTCCTACATTTGAATGCTGAGGTTTTTTTTTGCCTTGTTAAGTTCTGTACAAAGACCTGTGACTCTTCAGTTGTCTCTACACATCCCATTTTCAAGATCAGTATGTTTTGTTTGCCTGGTTACTATAGCTTCTTTTAACCTTACTGCTTTTTGCTTTTCTTCTTTTAGATTGCCTTTCATTTCAATTTATTTGAATTACCAATCTTTTTTTTTCTCTCTCTTTTATTTCTTTGGTGAGATTGTACACCACAAATTCCGGTTTTTCTATTCTACCCATTATTTTGCTGTTCTAGTCATGAATTCTGCTTTCTTAATTCTCATTTCTTTTTTAAACAACCATATTATTTTATGACATTACCCTCAAATATGCTGTTTCATCAAGTACTGGATCATATTCTTTTGTTTTGCAGTTTTTATTTATAGATTCCTGAACTCATTTACTAATCCTGGAGACCACATTTCCTTCACTTGTTATTGTTTTTCCTGTTGCTTTTTATCTGTTTTCATTCAAAGAGTTGGAATTTTCTCCTTCCTGAAAACTTTAGTATTTCAGGATTTCTCCCTATATCCATTTCTTCCCCACTTTTCCCTATTTACTTTCCGACTCGCTTTTCCCTTATGGTGGTTTCTTTGGAGACTAGACTTCAGAGCATCTCAGGCTGGTCTTATGCTGAACATGATTGACCAGGCTATGTCTCTGCCCTAACCAATTTTCTGTTTTCAGAACTGATCTCAGCTAGATGTTGTGCTCTTTAGTTCATATTAACTAGAATGCTACATTTCCCCAACACCACCACATACCTACACAGCGTGCTTTCATTTATACTACTTTGTACTACTCTGGTCTGGTGATAGCTGTTTAGAGACCTATCATTCTGATACAATGGGGTTGTCTGCCTTGGCATTGGCATTCCAGAGCTTTGCACCAATAAGTATTGCACCATTTTCTAGAGTTGAGGTGTCTATGGCAGTGGAAAGAAGGTAAGGAAACCAGAGCATGTGGGTGGGTTTTGTTGTAAGCCTATGTCAGGTACTTGGGTCTGCTGGGGCAGCTCAGTGCTACTAGCATGGGAGGTAGGGAAAAAGTGCTGAGTGGGCTCAGAGTCAGTGAGTGTCAATTCATGGCTTGTAAATATCCTAGATTATGGAGGTAGCTAAAATTATTTTACCTTTGCTGTGTAATTTCTTTTTTGAAGAGATTTGAGAGATCATGAGGACCAGATAAAATATCTAGTTCCTAACTTTCTTTGGACTTGCTTTTCTAAATACAGTTAGCTAGACAAAAATATAACTAATCAGTATCTTCATAACTTAAAAATTGTTCACATTTCACTATTTTAAAATGCTTGTGTATATCTCATTCAGTTATTTGAACCATCTCAAGTGTCCACCTCTATCATTATGTCCATTTTATTGATAAGAAAACTGAGGACCAGAGAGGTTCAGTGACTTGCATTGTTCAAACCCCTCGTAGATAATTATAATAGCTAATCTTTACACAGCATCTACTTTATACCAAGCACTATGCTGAGTGATGTACAATTTATACCACATTTGATCATCACAACAACCCTAGAAGGTAGAGATTGTTGCTACTTTATTGTATAGGTGAGAAAACTGAATGTAATAGAGATAAAGTAACTTGCCTAGGATCACACAGCTAAAACAGATCTTAGGTCAGATTTGAATTCAAGTGTACGTGCCTTCAGACGAAGAAATCTATCTGTTGAGCCACCTAGCTGCCCAAATGTGTTTGGTGTGATTTAAAATCTAAGCTTCCTTAATTGTAGTCCACCACTCTGTCTAGAACATTAAACTGACTCTCTCATTAAGCTTTGGAAGCTATATTAGCTTGTATAGAATATCAGTGTAGAAGTAGAAAAAAAAGCAAATCACAAATTTGAATGAAGTAATATATATGTATATATATGAATACTTAAAATGTCATCTTTTGCAATACTCATCAGTCTAATTTAATAGCTTTTGTATAGTCCTAAGCAAACACCAGCTCCATCAGCTAACCTTGTTTCAATATTGATAATTGAATTAGAATCTTCATTAATAAATTATCCTTACCTTGTAACTCTATTTAAAAGGTGTTCATTTTATTTCTCACGTACTATAGTCATTTAATGCTCACATTAAATTAAATAAGATAAAACAACCTTTAAATTTCAAAATTATTTTTCTTATTTGGGCACTAAACTACCCAGTAATAAGGAATTTTCTTAGGATATGACTTTATATTTATTGCCATTTCTTCTAAGGTGTTAGTTAAGTAACTCATCCTTTAGGAATTTTGCTACATAAAATCAGAAAAGATCTCTCATATTCTTGGAAATAAAATAGTAAATCACTAAAAGCAACATAAAGACTTTTTTCCAAACATTTTTTCCCTTCCTTGACTTCAGCACATCAAGCCTGATTAATTAGGTAGGTAAAACAGACAAAAACTGAAATACTAATAAACAAAATATAATTCAGTGATCAATCTTATACTCAAAGGATGACTAAACATAATGTATTCAAGAAACAATTATTTTATGTGTCCATATGTAGATTCACCTCTGTAGGCCATCACCGGAATACATCCACAACAACCTAATTTTATTAGTAATCAGTCAAACAATAAGTATTTATTAAGTATCTATTATGTACCAATCACTTTGTTTGGTGCTGGGGATACAAAAAGACAAAATATGGTCCATGTCCTCAAGAATCTCACAATCTGATGGGGAAGACAATAGGCAAACAGAGATAGACAGAGAAAGCTGTATAGAGGATAAATAGGAGGTAAGTGGATTTAAGATGGATTTGAGAAGGCTTGCTGTAGAAGGTGAGATTTTAATTGCGACTTAAAGGAAGACAGGGAGGTCGGTAGATAGAGCAAAGAAGGGACTGCATTCCACATACGGGAGATAATCAGATAAAACGCTTGCAACATGAATATTTTTAAAAGTTGGAGAATAAAATGCAAGGAGACTGGAGGCAGGGGTGGAGCCAAGATGGCAGAGTGAAAGCAGGGACTCAAAGGAGCACTCTCACAAATTCCTACAGATACTTTGAAAAGTGAATCTAAACAAATTTGAGAGTGGCAGAACCCATTAGGAGACAGAATGTGGCAGATTTCTATCACAGAAGAGTATGGAAGGTCAATGTGAAGGGTCTGTTGCACTTGTCTGGGAGTACACAGAGAATGAGAGTCTACAGCCCACCATAATGGAGCTACAGTGAGCTTCCCTGGCAGTGGTGGTTCTCAAACCTCTCAACACAGGATGGGTTCTGTCAGAGCTCAGTGATACAGAAGTTCAGGGCCTATGGAAGTGGCAGCAGCTACTCCTGGAGCTATCAACTAAAAGATTAATCTTTGAAAGTCACCTACTTGAATTTCCAAGAGTTAAGATGGAGAAGCATCCTTAAGTGCTCTCATCTCCCCTTTATTGACCTTGAAAAGCCCAGAGAAGATTGCCTCAGGAAAAATCCTGAAATAGTAGAGCCAGCAGAAATGTTCCTGCAGTCTTTTAGATCAAGAAGATAAGGAGATCACCAGGAAAGGTATCCCTTGCTGTGGATGAAGAGGATCAGATCAGGCTGAGAGGCATGTACCCAGGCCCACCTCAGCAGACCAGCAGGAAATCTTGAGCCTAAGGGGGATGGAACTATCAACAACCTATACCAGGTTACCAGACGTGCCTTTATACAACCAGGGAAATTGGCACACACCAGTGTAGACAGGTGTCCACCACTGGCTGAGTATACCTGTGATCTAGCAAAACCCTAGTGTAGGAGAAGACTTCCAGCAGCCATACCACCCCTTCCCCAAACCTCATGTTCTGAGCTTTAGTGTAACCACAGGGAAACTCAGAAAGACTACACCTGGCTTTGACCTTGGACACACCAGCCAGCTCCAGCTCAGCACCAGGTGAGCAGCAGCATTATATAGCTTCTAGCAGACAGAATCAGAGGTCATAGCACAAAAAGCCAGTAACCAGGCCCCTAACTCCTAGAAGAAGAAGCTTGGGACTGAGGCCCCTGGGAATCAGAAGCAGAGATTGACTTTAAAAGCTGGAAAAAGGACAATCAGCATGGGTAAAAAACAAATTAGAAAGATAAAGACCAATAAGTCTTACTATGAGGACATGGAAGATCAAAATATGACTTCAAAGGGAGAGAGCGTTAGCACTATACTCACATCTGAAACCTCTAAAGGAAATATGAACTTGTCTCAAGGCAAAAAAGTATTCTTGGAAGAATTATTGGAGCATTTTCAAAGTCATTTGGGCGAGGCAGAAGAAAAATTGACTATTTTAAAAATGCAGTCAACAAAATGCAAAAATTAATCACTGAAGGGGAAAATTTTTTTTTTAAAAAGTAAAGTTGGCCAAATGGATACAGAAGTAGAAAACCTAAGAATAAAAAAACAACTCCTTGAACAGCAAATTGGCTAAATAGAAAAGGAGGTACACGAGCAAAATGAAGGAAACAATTTGTTAAAAATTAGAACTGGGAAAGTACATGCTAATGATTGTATAAGGCCTCAAGAATCAGCCAAACAAGATTAAAAAAATGAAAAAATAGAAGAAAATGTGAAATATCTTACTGGGAAAAAAGCTGACTAGGAAAATAGATCCAGGAGAGATAATCTTAGAATTATTGGTATACCAAGAAAGTCATGATGAAAAAAAGAGCCTGGACAATATCTTCCAAGAAATCATATAAGAAAATTACCCCAAGTTCCTGGAAAAAGAAGTAAAAAGAGTCATTGAAAGAATCCACAGTTCAACTCCTGAAAAAGTTCCCAAATTGAAAACTCCAAGGAATATTGTAAGCAAATTCCAAAATTTTCAGGTCAAGGAGAAAATACTGCAAGCAATCATAAAGAAACAACTCAAATACTGAGAAACTACTGATGGTATCACTTCTATATTAAAAGATCGAAGGGATTGGAATATGATATCCTGTAAGGCAAAGGAACTTGGACTACAACCAAGGATCAACTACTCAGCAATGTTTAGCATAATCTCTCAGGTAAGGAGATGGACATTCAATGAGATAAGCGACTTCCAGACATTCCTGATGAAAAGGACAGTGCTCAATGGAAAATTTAATCTGCAAATAGAAGACTCAAGACAGTAATAGAAAGGTTAAAAGGGGGAATATAAGAAAAAAAATACTTTGTTATTCAATGAGGGCAAACTGTTTACATTCCTACATGGGAGGATAATCCTTGTTCATCTTGAAAATGGTGTATTTATCACAACATTTACAATGGATATACGTAGACAGAGAGTATGGCTATAAATTAACTGATGTGGTGATATAAAAGCTAGGTAAGTGGTGAAAAGGGATTGTAATGAGAGAGGAGGATAGGAGGAGGCAGAAAGAGGTAAATTCCATCATATAAAGAGACTCAAAAGCAATTATAGTCGAGGGAAAGAAGGAGGAAGATAAGCATAGTTTGTGCTTTATTCTCATTAGATTTGGTTCAAGGAAGGAATAACATACTCTGATAAGTATAGAAATATAACTTGCCCTACAGCAGGCAGTAGGAGGAGAAAGGGGGAAAAGAGAGAGTGATTAGAAAGGAGGGAAGAAGTAGTAAGGTAAAAGGAAAAGAAAAGGGAAGAGTCATAAAAGGGAGGGAAAATTGAAAGAAGCAGTGGTCAAAAGCAAAACTGTTTTAAGGAAGGGAAGGGGAAAAGGACAAATAAAAGGGAAAAAATGGAAGGAAATAGGATGACAAGAAAGACCCAAATAGTAGTCATAACTATGAGTGTGAATGTAACGAACTCTCCCATAAAACATATGCAGAGAACAGAATGGGTTTAAAGTCACAATCCTAAAATATATTGTTTAAAAGAAACACATTTGAGACAGGGGCATACGCACAGTGGAATGACAAAAAGCCAAGTACAATATATTATGCTTGACTTGAAGTAAAAAAAAATTAATAGGGGTAGCAATCTTCATCTCAGACAAAGCAAAAGCAAAAAATATATCTAAGCAAAAAAGATAAGGAAGGAAACTATATCCTGCTAAAAGGCACCATAGACAATGAAGTGGTATCATTACCATACACACACACACACACACACACACACACACACACACACACACACACACATATATATATACACACATATAGATAGATAGATAGATAGATGATAGATAAATAGATAGATAGAAAGATAGATATCTGTATCTATATCTATCTATATCTATATACATACACACCAAGTGGTGTGGATCTATCTGTCTATCAGTCTATCTATCTATCTATCTATCTATCTATCTATCTATCTATCTATCTATCTATCCATCTATACCTCTCTCTATATCTATCTATCTATACCTATATATCTATATATCTATATATCTATATATCTATATCTATATCTATATATCTATATCTATATCTATATCTATCTATCTATCTATCTATCTATCTATCTATCTATCTATCTATCTATATATATATATATATATATATATATATTTATTTATATACGTTCACACCAAGTGGTGTAGCATCCATATTCTTAGAGGAGAACATAAGGGAATTATAGGAAGAAATAGATAGCAAAACTATACTGGTGGGGGACCTCAACTTCTCCATCTTTGAAGTTGAAGATATAGCCTCAAAGTAAAAAATAAATAAATAAATTATGGAGGTGAATAGAATATTAGAAAAGATAGGTATCATAGACCTGTGGAGAAAATTGAATGGGGATATAAAAAAATTTATCCTTTTCTCAGTGGAACATGGTACATACACACAAATTAATGGGGCATAAAAATATGACATTCTAGTGCAGAAAGCAGAAGTTTTAAATGCATACTTTTCAGTTTATGATGCAATACATATTATATGTAATAACAGACTATGAAAAATAGCTTAAAAATTAATTGGAAGCTAAATAATGTAATCCTCAAGAATGAGTTGGTTAAAAAAAAATACAAATCATAATGATGATTAAGAACATCATTCAAGAGAATGACAATAATGAGACACGTACTGCAAAGGCAATATTCACACCCCTACTGAGACTTTGTATGTACTGGCATATTTCTGAATGGCAAAGTATAACAGACTTTTCATATGGAAGACCAAAGAAAAATATTTATTCAGACACCAGGAAGTCAAATTCCAAAACAAGAAAGATATCCATTATAGTAATCAAGAAGTCAATATACATTAAGAAAGAGAGGGACAAAACCATTTCCAAATATCCTTCCAGTCCACCCTGTTCCTGGAGTCTTCTCACTAAGAAACATTTAAGAAACTAGCAGTGCTGAGTGTTTTCTCCAACTTAACTGCTCTCACCAACTTCCTCCCAGTCCTGCTCCACCCTTCTCTTTTTACCCTTTCAGCAAGCTCCTCTCAACATATCTGAATTAGGCTTTCTTGTGATTTAAGCAAATCACATGGGTCTATTACATGACAACACTCCAAAACTTATGGGATGTAGCCAAAGTGGTTCTTAGAAGAAGTTTTATATCACTCCATGCTTACATGAATAAAATTGAGAAAGACAAGGTCAATGACTTGGGTAGGCAACTGAAAAAGCTAGAAAAAGAACAAATTGAAAATCCCAAAGTGAATACTAAATTACAAATACTAAAAACCAAAGGAAATATTAATAAAATTGACACTAATAAAGCTATTTAACTAATAAATAAAGCTAAGGGCTGGATTCATAAAAACAAAACAATAAATTTGATAAATCATTGGCCATTTGATTAAAAAAAGAAAAAAAGTCCAATTACCAAGATCAAAAAAGAAATGGGTACATTCACTTCCAAAGAAGAGGAAATTAAAACAGTAATTAGGAATTATATTGCCTAATCATATGCCCATAAATGTGACAATCCTAATGAAATAGATGAAAATTTTTAAAAAATATAGAAAATTCTCTGACTTACAGAAGAAAAAGTAAAATACTTAAATAACCCTATCTCACAAAAATAAATTGAACCAACCACCAATGATCTCTCTGGCAAAAATTCCCAAGAAACTATGAATTTATAAGTAAATCCTATCAAATATTTAAAGAACAATTAATTCTAATACTATATAGGCTTTTCGGAAAATTGGTGAAGGAATCCTACCAAATAATTTTTGTGGTACAAATATGGTACTGTTACTTAAAACAAGAAGAGCCAAAATAGAGAAAGAAAATTATAAATCAATTTCCCTAATTAATATAGATACAAGCAATTTCAATGAAATATTAATAAAAAAATTTCAACAGCTTATCACAAGAATAACAAACCTCGATCAGGTAGGATTTATACTAGGAATGCAGAACTGGTACAATCTTAGAAAAACTATCAGCATAACTGATCATATCAACCACAAACCTTACAGAAACCATATGATTTTATCAACAGATACAGAAAAAGCGTTTAGCAAAATACAATACCCATTACTACTGAAGACATCAGAGGATATAGGAATAAATGGATCCTTACTTAAACTAAGTAACATGTACCTAAAACCATTAGCAAGCACTATATGTAGTGTTGACAAGCAAGATTCACTTCCAATAAATAAGGCTTGAAACAAGGATGGGTATTGTCACCAGTGTTATTCAAAGTTTGTGCATAAACAAAACCAAAGTAACCAAATTAGGAGGAAAGCAAGATGAGGAAAGAACATTTACAAGTAGTGTCTCCGATAAAACCTCATTTCTTTATTTTTATTTTAATTTTTCTTTATTGTGTATTTTCAGAATTTCACATTCACTACCATACAACCTAGATTTTTCTTTCTCTCCCTACCCCTCCATCCCCCCCAAATCATCCTGATCTACCCAACATAGCATACAATTTTATATGGGTTCTACACATACATTCCTATTAAATACATTTCACCATAATCAAGTTGTATAGAAGAATTAAAACTAATGAGAGAAATCATATAACAAAACCAAAGCATAACACAAAAGAAAATAATCTGCCACAATCTGTGATTTAATTCCATAATTCTCTCTGTAGATGTGGAAAGTTTTTTGCCTGAACAGATCATTGAGGATTTTTTCAATCATTCCATTTCAATGAAGTTCTAAAACTACCAGAAGTTGTCTTCTCACTGTGTTGTTATTGCTGCGTACAAATTTCTCCTGGTTCTGCTCCTTTCTTTCAGCAACAGATGGTATGTCTTTCCACCCCTCTCTGAAGTCTTCCTGTTCATCATTTCTTATAGTGCATTGGTAATCCATTGCATTCATATGTAAAGGAATTGCCAACCCCCAGCCCTCTTGGATGGCGTTCACTAGTCACAGCTCAGGTAAACTGAGGGAAGACTGGTAAGGCATGAACAAGATGGCGCTGGGAGGAAGGGTTTCGCCCCTGTTTATTAAAAGATACTTCCTGGAAAGTAGGAGTAAAAACTTGCTTAAATTGGAATAAAATTTGCTCGAGCTGTTTACGTAACTAAGGCCATAAAAGTGCATGAACTAGCTGGAATAAACAGAGTTGTTCACCATCTCAGTCTCCTGCCTCATTCATTGCTCACAGTTTGCTCCGCCAAGGCTGATGGGTACTGCTGGTCAGAGTAAGACCTGTTGGCATGGGGGCGCCGGACCTAAACCCATTCATTCATATACCATAATTTATTCAGGCATTCCCCAGTTGATGGGCATCCACTTGATTATCAGTTTTTGACCACCATAAAGAGTGTTGTTATAAATATTTTTTTACATGTGAGACCCTTTCCCATTTTTTTCATCTCTTGGGAATATAGTCCTAGAAGCAGTAATGCTGGGTCTAAGGGTATGCACAACTTTGTAGCCCTTTGGATATAGTTCCAAATTGCTCTCCAGAACGTCTGGATCAACTCACAGCTCCACCAGCAATGAATTAATGTTCCATCTCTCCCATATCTTCTCCAACATTTCTCATCATCCTGTTTTATCATGATAGCCAATCTGATAGATGTGAAGTAGTATCTCAGAGTGGTTTGGTGCCAGGCCTAGAGGCCTGTGTGGGCTACCCGAGTCTTCTTACCTCACCTCCGAGGTCTTCGGTTGGCCAAAATCAGATGCTCATATGAGAGAAAGGACGTTCCAGAGTCTAACAAGGGTTGAGCTTTATTTCGGGGTCTCGGTTACAAGTGCAGGGGGATCTTCCTTAGGAGGAAGAGGGGGAGATTTCCTAAGGAGGCTAAGATCTTAAGGGATTGGAAGTAGAAGTACAAGCGGGGAGAGAGGGGGAGGGGAGAGAGGAAAGAAGAAACGCGGAGCCTACTGTCCTCTTGGCTCCTCACGTGCTAAGAGAGCTTTCAGGCTTCCTCAATCTTACTTAACCTTCAGCCGCATAGTTTGCATCTGAATACCGTGCTGTTAGGTAACTAGGTGTGCCCAGATCCGGGACAATCTCGAGGGCGGGGAGATCTCTCTCCCATCACGTTTCTCACGGGAAGAGGTGGAATTACTCGAGATAGCTCAGTTCACCTCGATTCCCTGCCATTTCCGGGGGGGGGTCTCATGAGAGCTCTAAGATTTAGAAGCTCCCACCTTTACCCGCCCGAGACTGTCCACACGGAATTGAGCTTCCAATCCCAACATCTCCCCTTCTTTGTTATGTGCGGAGCGCACCTGGCTCTAGAGCAAACAGTGGCTGGAGGCTGAGTGGATTAGGAAGGCCTTTAGCATATGAGTACCCTACAACAAGACTTCATTCACACAGAAATCTGCAGCTAGCACAACTGACAAAGGGAGGCATCAAATAAAACAAAGATGAAACTAAATGGCTGAGTTACAGCAGGGGAAGTGCAATCAACTGGTCCCAAAGCATTTTTTAAGAGGAGCAGCTGGTGCTGGCGCCTTACACGTCACCACCCCCCTTAATCTTGCAAATGGATCTATACAGGTGGAAAATTGGTCACCTCCTCCCCCCCCCCAAGTGTCTGAGTCTGTGATATCAAAGTCCTCATTCAGCTGGCGTAAAAAGGATGCCTAGATTGAAGGCTGTCAGCGGCAGTGTCTGCAGTTGTGACGAGGGCTGCTTTCTCTCTGGGCAGTAAAGTTAAAGCTGTCAGCAGCAGACTCAGGTGGTGCATGATCCTTCTCCGGGGTCTCCGGGCTCTCCGGGGTCTCCGCCTCCTGCGTCTCCGCCGTCTCCGACATTGGTTCCCACCTACGGATCCTTCTAATGGGAATCCACGCATGACCTTTTCCTATGGAGACACAAACATACCCTCGACTCCATATTAGTATCTTAAAATGTCTCATAGCTGGAGTAGTATGTGAGTTCCTTGAGACAGCTGTATCAAGCTCTGATTGTATTAGGCGATCTCTATCTCCCCTTCTTTGTTTAGCGAGAATCGCCTTTAAGGTAAAATTGATAAGAATGCATAGTGGCTGTTTATTTTGGTATAGCTGCTGCCAGGTACTTACAAATGCTTGATTAACATCTGTAAGGAACCTGAACTTTACGGATTTTTTCTTTATAACAAACACAGGAGCATTCCAGGGTGCTGATTGCTCCTTAACCAGTATTTGTAATGCCTGGAGTTTTTCTGGAGTCAGGGGCCATTGCTCCACCCAAATCGGGGTGTCTGACTTCCAATTCAAGGGTGGGGACTCCAGAGCAACAGCAATGGCCCTTACTAAAAATTTGATAACCTCATCCCGAGGCGGCTAATAGCCATTCCGGCAATCAAGACATAATCGGAGGCTGAGTACTGTAACTGATTTCCTGTAGCCTCAAACTGCCCTGTTCCTGTAAATTGCTGATAAGCCTGGGGGGCCTGAGCCCCTAGCCCACTGGTAGTGCTCTTTACCCTCTGAGAAAATTCTGATACCCAAATCACATTCTGCCCAGGGGTAAGGCAGGCTCTGGCTAAGCTCTTCCAGTCATTAGGAGTCAGAACGAACTGACCACTGAGAGTTTCAAGCATGGCTATGACAAAGGGTGAATTAGGGCCATGCTTGGTACAAGCCTCTTTAAGAGTCGCCACTCTCTTCCACTCTATGGGTATGTGGCTCCTTCGAACGCCACCGGGGACACTGGGGTCCGCTATTTCTAGCACAGGAAATGTCCCTACATCTTCTCCATTCTCTATAGCCTTTCTTATTCCTTTTTCCAAACTGGACTGTGGCCCTGAACTGTCTGACCAATGGAGCAGGTTATAAGGAGGCGCGGAGGGAAGGCATGGCGTATTCTCCCCTGCCTCGCCTTTTCCATCTGCTAGATGAAGCTCCGAGTCTATTTTTTCTTTACGCTCCTTAACTTTCCGCTTAACTTTCTGCTTGCCTGGACTCTCCGTCCCTCCCGTGTTCTCCCCTCCCCTCTCTCCACTTCCACTCTCATTCCAATCCCGCCCTGGCCTCTCTGGACCTTCCAGCAGGCTCTTAATTACACCAAATATCAGGAAATCTAAATCCTCCAGCTCCCCAGGGTATTGTTGCTCATAAACAATCATTTGCTCTCCAACCGCTCCCCATTTTTGTCTTGATATTCCTGCCTGCTTGAGCCAAGGAGAAACTTTCCAAATCCTTTTACAAAATTCTCAGAGGTCATCTAACTCTATTGTGACCCCCGCCTTCCTGCATTCCCTGTGAAGTTTCTCAGCCCAGACCTCTTGTTCCTCTGGCTTTATTACTGGCAATAGATTCGCCATCTCTGCCCTTTTCCCATGGGTGTGGGAAGCTTCTCTCACTCTTTCTCTCCTTCCGAATCTAGGATTCGGGACTCGCTTCTTTCACAGCCCCTTCCGGGTGTTCCCCAAAAACACCCAGGATATCTGTGCTCCTGTCCCTGTTCGGAGACGCCAACTGCCAGGCCTAGAGGCCTGGGGGGGGTACCCGAGTCTTCTTACCTCACCTCCGAGGTCTTCGGTTGGACAAAACCAGATGCTCATATGAGAGAAAGGACGTTCCAGAGTCGAACAAGGATTGAGCTTTATTTCGGGGTCTCGGTTACAAGTGCAGGGGGATCTTCCTTAGGAGGAAGAGGGGGAGATTTCCTAAGGAGGCTAAGATCTTAAGGGATTGGAAGTAGAAGTACAAGCGGGGAGAGAGGGGGAGGGGAGAGAGGAAAGAAGAAAAGCGGAGCCTACTGTCCTCTTGGCTCCTCACGTGCTAAGAGAGCTTTCAGGCTTCCTCAATCCTACTGAACTTTCAGCCGCATAGTTTGCATCTCAATACTGTGCTGTTAGGTAACTAGGTGTGCCCAGATCCGGGACAATATCGAGGGTGGGGAGATCTCTCTCCCATCACGTTTCTCACGGGAAGAGGCGGAATTACTCGAGATAGCTCGGTTCACCTCGATTCCCTGCCGTTTCCTGGGGGGGTCTCGTGAGAGCTCTAAGATTTAGAAGCTCCCACCTTTACCCGCCCGAGACTGTCCACACGGAATTGAGCTTCCAATCCCAACAGTTTGGATTTATATCTCTCTAATCTATAGAGATTTAGAGCGTTTTTCATACGACTATGGATAGTTTTAATTTCTTCCTCTGAAAACTGTCTGTTCATATCCTTTGATCATTTATCAGTTGAGGAATGACTTGTATTCTTGTACATTTGACTCAGTTCTCTATATATTTTAGAAATGAGGCCTTTATCACAGACACTAATTGCAAAAATTCTTTACAAGTTTTCTGCTTCTCTCCTAATTTTGGTTCCATCAGATTTGGTTGTGCAAATACTCTTCAGTTTGATGTAAACAAAATTATCCATTTTGTACTACATAATGCTTTCAATCTCTTCTTTGGTCAAAAATTCTTCCCTTCTCCATAAATCTGATAAATACACTATTGCTTCCTCCACTAATTTGTTTATAGTATCACTTTTTTCACCTAAATCATGGACCCATTTGAACTCTATTCTTGTGCACTGTGTCAGCCTTTGGTCTATGCCTAGCTTCCGCCACCATTTTATCCAGTTTTCCAGCAATTTTTGTCAAACAATGACTTCTTATTCCAGAAGCCAGGATCCCTGGATTAATCAAACAGTAGATAGCTATATGCTTTGCCTACTGTGTCTTGAATACCTAACCTATTCCACTTGTCTCCCCTTCTGTTTCTCAGCCAATAGCAAGTGGTTTTATAATTGCTGCTTTATAATACAATTTGAGATCTGGTAGAACTAGGCCACCTTTCCTAGCATTTCTTTTCATCAGTTCCCTTGCTATTCTGGACCTTTTGTACTTCCAGATGAATTTTGATATTATTTTTCCAGCTCTAGAAAATAATTATCTGAAAGTGCGAATGGTATAGCAATAAATAAGTAAGTTAATTTAGGCACTATTGCCATTTTTATTATATTGTGTTCGCCCACCCATTAGCAACTGATGCTTTTCCCCTTACTTAGATCTGACTTTATTTGTGTGAAAAGTGTCTTATAATTGTGTTCATATAGTCCTTGGATTTGCTTTTGCAGGTAGATTCAAAAATATTTTATAGTGCCTACGCTAGCTTTAAATGGGATTTCTCTTTCCATCTCTTGCTGTTGGACTTTGTTAGTAATATATAGAAATGCAAAAGATTTGTGTGGGTTTATTTTGCAACCTGTAACTTTCCCAAAGTTGTTTATTATATAAACTAGCTTTTTCCTTGAATCTCTGGGATTCTCTAAATATATCATCATATAATCTGCAAAGAGTATTCACTTAGTTTCTTCTTTGCCTATTATATTCCTTCAATTTTTTTCTTCTCTAATTGTTACAGCTAAAATTTCTACTGCCATGTGGAATAACAGTGGTGATAATGAACATCCTTGTTTCACCCGATCTTATTGGAAATGCATCTAGCTTGTCTCCACTGTATATAATGATAGCTGGAGGTTTTAGGTAGATACTGCTTATCATTTTATGGAAACATCTTTATTCCTATTCTCTCCAGTGTCTTTAATAGGAATGGGTGTTGCATTTTGTCAAAAACTTTCTCTGCATGTATTGAGGTAATCATGTGTTTTCTTTTAGGTTTGTTGTGGATATAATTAATGATGCTAATAGTTTTCCTAGTATTAAACCAGCCCTCCATTCATGGTATGAATCCAATCTGATCATAATGTTTTATTCATTTTGTTAGTCGCTGCACCATTTTTGCTAAAATCTTGTTCAAAATGTTTGCATCTATATTCATTAGAGAAACAGGTCTATAATTTTCTTTTTCTGTTTTGTTTCTTCCTGGTTTAGGTATCAAAATGGTATTTGTATCATAAAAAGAATTTGTGAGGATTCTTTCTTTCTCAATTTTCCAAAATAGTCTATATAGCATTGCAATTAACTGCTCTTTAAATGTTTGATAAAATTCACTTGTAAATCCATCCTGCCCAGGAGATTATTTCCTAGGGAGATCACTGATGCATTGTTCAATTACCTTTTCTGAGATGGTATTGCTTAAGTAGTCAACTTCCTCTTCTGTTAATCTGGGCAATGCATATTATTTTTAAAATAATCATCCACCTCACTTAGATTATCAAATTTATGGGCATAAGGTTGGACAAAATAATTTCTAATTATTGTTTTAATTTCCTCCACATTGGAAGTGAGTTCACCTCTTTCATATTTAATATTGGTGATCTGGTTTTCTTCTTTCTTTCTTTTTTATTCAATTTACCAATGTTTTATCATTTTTTTGGTTTTTCATAAAACCAGGTCTTTGTTTTATTTATTAGTTCAATAGCTTTCTTAATTTCAATTTTATTCATCTCTCATTTGGTTTTCAATATTTCTAATTTGGAATTTACTTGGAGATTTTCAATTTGCTGTTTATTGAGCTTTTTCAGCTCCATACCCTATTTATTGATCTCCTCTTTCTCTATTTTATTGAAGTAGGCATTCAAAGATATAAAACTTCCCCTAAGAAGTTCTTTTGCACTATTCCATAAGATTTGGTGTGTTGTCTAATTATTATCATTGCCTTGAATGAAAGTGTTCATTGTTCCTGTGGTTTGCCGCTTGACTCACTTTTTCTTTAGGATTACATTATTTAGTTTCCAACTAATTTTTTCTCTAGCTTTCAATGGTTTTTTATGCAATATGATTTTTATTGCATTATGAAATGAGAAGGATGCGTGGACTATCTCTGTCTTTATGCATTGGATTGTGACCTTTTTATGCCCTAGTACATGGTCAATTTTTGTATATGTGCCACATACCACTGAGAAAGAGGTATATTCCTTTCTATCCCTATTCAATTTTCTCCAGAGATCTATCATGCCTACCTTATCCACAAATTTTATTCACCTCCTTATCTTCTTTCTTGTTTATTTTAAGCCAACCAAGTTCAGGGAAGGGGAATTTGAGGTTCTACTGTAATATAGTTCTCCTCTAAGAATTTGGATTTTATATCACTTGAACCATATATGTTTAGCAATGATATTGCTTCATTTTCTATGGTGCCTTTTAGCAGGATATAATTTCCTTCCTTATCTTTTTTAATTAGATCTATTTCTGTTTTTGCTTTGTCTGAGGTTAGGATTGCTACCCCTGCTTTTCTTACATCATATGAAGCACACTATATTCTGCCCCAAACTTTAACCTTTACACTGCGTGTATCCCCCCATTTCAAATGTGTTTCTTCTAAACAACATATTTTCGGATTATGGCTTTTAATCTATTCTGCTATCCATCTGCGTTTTATGGGAGGATTTCTCCTATTTACATTCACAGTTATGATTATTATCTGTGTCTTTTCCACCATCCTCTTTCTCACCGTTTGTGCTTTGAATTCTCCCTTCTCCGTTCTCCTCCACAGTAGAGTTTTAATTTTTAAAACCACCTCCTGCAGTCTTACTTTCATTCGTTCAGTGCCCCTCCTGTTTTATGCTCTTCAAGTTTACTACATTTCCCTCCCTTTTAGCCTCCCCTTCCCTTTATTTCCCCCTTCCCCTCCCATTGCCTTAAGAGCTAGTTAGATTTATAAACTTAATTAAGTTTGCTGCTCTCTCCCTGAACCAAATGAGATGAGTACCTCTCAAACAATGTTCATTTCCCTCCTCTCTTTCTCTCTACTCTAATATAATTTTGTATTCACTTCTGTGAATGAAATTAACCATTTTCTGCTTCCTCCTTTTCACATCTCCTGTTACAATTCCTTCTTATGCTTAAATCACATTTTTATCATCACATAGTTTACTTTATGTCTTTTCTTTCTATCTCTATATATTCCTTTTACATTTCGTAATAGATATACAATTCTCAATGTTAACAAGTATCATCTACCCTTAATGGGAGGTAAAGGGTTTGCCCAAACTGAGTAACAACTTTTCTTTTTCTTTCTTTACCTTTTTATGCCTCTCTTGAGGTCTGTGTTTGAGGATCCAATTTTCCATTGGGTTCTGCCCTTTTTATCAGGAAAATCTGGAAATTCCTTATTTCATTGAATGGTCATCTCCTTGCCTGAAACGTTATGTTGAACTTTGCTGGATAATTTTTCCTTGGTTGTTGTCAGCTACTTTGTCTTGCAGAACATGGTATTCCAATTCCTTCAATTATTTAATGCAGAAGCTACAAGGTCCTGTATGATCCTGACTGTAGCTCTTTGATATTTGAATGATTTCTTTGTACCTGCCTGTAGTATTTTCCCCTTTACTTGATAGTTTCAGAATTTGGTAACAATATTTCTTCATGTTTGTAGTTTGGGATTCCTTTTGGGAAATTCACAGTGGATTATTTAGATGACGATTTTGCCCTCTGGATCTAGCACTTCTGGGCAGTTTTCCTTGACGATTTCTTGAAAGATATTGTACAGACTCTTTTTTTCATCCTGGGTTACTGGTAGGCCAATAATTCTTAAATTTTCTCCCCTGAATCTATTTTCCAAGTCAGTTGTTTTGCCAATGAGGTATTTTTCATTTTCTTCTATCTTTTAATTTCTTAGATTTGGTTTGACAGATTCTTGATGTCTCATAGAGTCATTAGCTTCTACTAACCTGATTCTAATTTTCATCAAATTGTTTTCTTCAGTTAACTTTTGCATCTCCTTTTCCATCTGTAGAGTTATTTTCTCCAGTTAGTCTTGTACTTTCTTTTCCATTTGTCCAATTTTCCCAGTTAGGTTTTGTGCTTCCTTTTCCATTTGTTCAATTTTCCATTTAGGTTTTGTGCTTCCTTTTCCATTTGTACAATTTTTCTCTTTAAGAGCTGTTCTCTTCAGTAAATTCTTTTTTCATACTTTTAAAATCATTGGTTGTTTTTTCTTCTATTTCGTTCTTCAGCTGTTCCAGGAGTGCTTTTTGTGCATGCAAGCAGTTCATAACCCCTTCTGAAGTTTTATATGGAAATACAGTATCAATACTGACCTCTTTGGTGTTCGTGTTTTAGTCCTTCTCCCCACAGAAAGATTCTGTGGTCTTTTCCTTCCTCCTTTGCTTCTTCCTCATGATGGTGAGGCTTTGTGTGTTATGGCCACTGATTCTTTCAGCTACAAGCTACAAAACCTGGTCCTGAGCTGACTGGTATGAGAAAACAAAAGTAAATTCTGTTTGTGTTTCTCTAGATTAGCCTCAAACTAGCTTGTTAAGTGTGGTGGAGGGGTGATCTGGTCATGGGAGATCTCTTCAGCTGAGCTAGAGCAAAGGCAATCTCAGGGCTTGGTGATCCTGGGCTGCTCGAGTGTCTTCCCATTTCCTCTGGAGCACTGAGGCACCTGGTTCCTGGTGTTGGTTGGTAGGCTCCACACCACTGGAGCTCTGGTCTTCCACCATAGTAAGAGGAATCCCCTTTAGCTATTTTCTTTGCCTCAGGTGCTATGAGACTGTTTGCCCCTTCTGCTGATCCCACTGATCCAGGATTTTTCTGGAGAAATATTTTATGGTTCTTTCAAGGTCTACAAGGAGAGTGGGAGAGAGCATTTGCTGATTACTCCATAATTTTGACTCCTGGAAGTTCAAATAGGTGACTTACAGACATTTAATCTGTGGGTTGAAAGTCTCAGGAGCAGCTGTCGAGATCTGGGGCTCTGTCCATGGCTCTCACTTGCTTGGCTTCACTGGACTTACACTCTGAGTTACTATCCTGCCATGCTGCTGCTTCCTCATACCCCCCCTCCCCCTCCCCCTGGAACTTTCCTGCTTGGCCTTATCATGGCAGGGACACTGCCCTGTGTGCTTTATGCTCCTCCTCTACCTTGGAACAGATGTTTCCTGTCGACCTTCCTGTCTGTCCTGGGCTGTGAATCTGCCACAGTCTGTCTCCCATTAGATTCTCCAAAATTTGGTTAGATTCTTTTTTTAGAAGGAGTTTGTTTAAGAGCTTAGGTGAGCATTTGATCTCACTCCGACATCTTGGCTATGCTTATCATTTCTAAAATATATACAAAACTGAGTCAAATTTACAAGTCATTCCCCAATTAATAAGTGTTCAAAGGAAATGGAGTTTTTAGAGGAAGAAACTAAAGTTATCAATAGTCATATGAATATAATATTTTAAATAATTATTTATTAGAGTGATGTGAATCAAAACAACTCTGAAGTACCACATCACAACTATCAGATTGGCTAACTTGACAAAACACTACAATGACAAATGATAAATGATAAATCTTGGAGTAGATGTCAGAAAGTTGGAACACTAATTCCTTGTTAACGTAGCTGTGTTCTAATCCAGAGAACAAATGGCTACAAAAATGTGAATATCCTTTCAACTAGGCCTATCCCTCACAGGACTGTATCCTAAAGAGATCCTAAACATGGGAAGAGGACCCACATGTACTAAAATATTTGTCTGTGGTGACCAAGAACTGGAAATTGAAGGATTGCCCATCAATTGGGGAATGGCTGAACAAGTTGTGATAGATGAATGTAAGTTCGTCTCTTTTGTTTTAATTTCTTGAAGGCAGTGATTGAATTTGACCTCCTTTTGCATCACAAGTGCTTCGCACAGTTCCTGGTATCTAGTAGGCACCTTACAAATGCTCAAAAATTGCTTGTTATTTTAAGATACATTCAAATTTTACTTATCAATTCAATATTTGATTTGAATATTATTAATCTATTTTAAGCAATACAATTCTATTTTCATCTTTTAAATTAAGCTTTCAAATTTTATTTGTCATTCAATCTGTATGTGTGTATGTTTAATATATATATTTATATGTGCATATATACACACATATATAACATTGGTTTTATTTCCTTGTTTTAATTAATTTTGAGCAAAATATAGTTTTCCCATTTATCTGTCTATTTTCTTATCTTCTCTGAAATCATAATTGCTACTTCTGCCTTTTATAATCAGTTTAAAGTAAGTGATTTTACCATATCATTTGGGAAAAATTATTCAGCAAGGACAAATCATTTATTCACTTGCCCATCCTACCTTGCACTCTCATTGGCATGATAATGGAAAGTGAAAAGCTTATGTGAAGCTTAGAGAACTTTGACTCTTTATGTTTATGTCCATAGGAGGCAGAATTTATGTCAATAATTTGAGCCATATTAATCTAAATTTATTAAATAGTTTTAAAAGTCATTTTTATTTCAATTACCAAGTAGCTATTTTATTCCTTTACTCTGTCCTGGAGAATAAACCTAGAATTTATGTAACAAATAAGTGTAATCTCTTGAAACAAATTTCACATTGGACATATGCAAAAAGTTTCTTCATATTAGTTCTATTTTTTCTCCATCAGGAGATGAGTAGCAGTTTTCTTCATTGGCCCCGTATGGTATCATGCATGATTATTACATTGATGAAATTCTTAAATCTTTACTAATTACTTGTTTTTACAATACTGGTGTTATGATAAAAATCTTTCTCCTAATTTTTCTCACTTCATTCTAAACCAGTTCATACGTAGGACCCCATGTTCAGGGTAGTATCATACTCTACTGGCCCCATACCCAAACCTCTGGGATTTAACTCTTAAGGTTCTGCTTATCTATGTGTTTTGGTGTCTTCTGAATGCCTGATAAGGGAGCTACTGGTGCCTTGTTTCCTCAGGGTTTGCCTAAATATTTCTTAGAGCTCTGACTCTGGGGATTTTAGAATGATTTATTGTGTATCCTGGCTTTTTGGAAAGTTCTATCTTCCAGAATATACTGCTTCCCTTTATTGTTTTGTTTTCCAAAGCTTTAGGTCTGAAAAGTGTTTAAAAATATGATTAAGTGACCTCCCCTAGGTCACCAAACTTTCCATGTTTCTGAGGCTGATTTGAATCCAGATTTCCTGACTCCAAGTTCTGTGTTCTATCCACTATGCCACCTAAGAAATCATGGATAGAAGGATGGACAATATCTAGCTCTCTATCTAGGCAGCTAGCTAGATATGTGTCTGTGCATCCATCCATTCATCCATCCATCCATCCATCCATCCATCCATCCATCCATCTGTTTTTCCATCTAACTATTTTTCTATGCATCTATCTACCTAGCTATCTCCTTTTTTAAGAAGTTCAATTAAAAAATATAGCCTACATTTATTCAAAAAAATGTGCTAAATTCTGTGACTACTGATATTACTAGTAATTGAAATACTTGTGATCTTGTATTGGAATTTATGCTTTGAACATATTGTGCTTGGAATCTTTATGTGATTTGTAGTTTGAAGTATGACTGTCTAGAGCTCAGCATAAGCACCAGAACTAACTATGTAGATCTAGGGAACAATAACATAAATATGATAATTAAACCCATTGGAGATGATGAGTTCATGAAATGAGTGTGAAGTAGGAAGAGTGAATGGCGAAGACTTGTGGTATATACAGAGGGAGTGTGATAAGAGAACCAACAATGACCAATGTAATGGAAGTTCAGAGAATGGAGAACAACAAGGAAGAAACTCGTCAACAACGTCAAATATTGTGGACAATAGCCACTAGATTGGTCAGTTAAAAGATCTTTAGTTATTTTGGATAATATAGTTGCAATTCAGTGATGAGATCAGAATATATCTTGTAAAGTGTTGAGAACTGAATGAAAGGAGAAGAAATGATGAGTGTAGATAATGGTGTTTGGTTTATTTGTTACTGTTTGGTTTTGTTCACCCAACCCCTCAGGAGTGTGACAGTGAAATATAGGTCCAGTATAACTGTATGAGGAGACAAGGTAGAATGTGTGTGTGTGTGTGTGTGTGTGTGTGTGTGTGTCTTTACTGATAGGAGAGAATGGGGCATTTTAATAAACAGCAAGGAAGAATTCAGATGCAAAATAAAAGGGACAGAGAT
This sequence comes from Notamacropus eugenii, assembly GCF_028372415.1. NCBI lineage: Eukaryota > Metazoa > Chordata > Mammalia > Diprotodontia > Macropodidae > Notamacropus > Notamacropus eugenii. Next base: position 247,570,028 of record NC_092877.1, on the reverse strand, counting down.
GGAAAGACAGGAAGAGAGAGAGAGAGAGACAGAGAGAGAGAGAGAGAGAGAGAGAGACAGAGACAGAGAGAGAGAGAGACAGAGACAGAGACAGAGACAGAGACAGAGAGAGAGAGAGAGAGAGAGAGAGAGAGAGAGAGAGAGAGAGAGAGAGAGAGAGCATAATAGTTCAATCCTATAACTGAAAAAGAAATTAATCTTAGTGATTTGTCTTATTGGGCTTAACATTGTCCATTTGCTCTCTGACCACATTACTTTTACCTGGATAGAATTCTGAGAAATATAATGGAATAGCAGGAAGTGTCCAGGACTTTTAAAATGGAATACTTGGATGGGCATCCTCCCTCTAATACTTGCTACTAGTTAAACTATGGGCAAGTCATTCTATCTTTCTTTTTACCTTCACTTATTTCATTTATGAAATGGGTATACTTATTTGCAAATTACTTACCTTTTAAAGATGTTACTTTGAGGCTTAAATAAGATAAAGTGTGGTAACTACCTGGTAATTTTAAAAATCTATTATAATGTCTTCCTTTCACCTTACTATTGAAATTGTTAACAAGTAGAGAAAGGGGTAAACACTTTGCAAGTATTTCAGAGGAAGAGAATTTGTGACATTTTTCTGCAAAGCTAGGTTATGCCAATTGTCTAATCAATTAGAAAACTGCATGATCTTAATCGAATGAAGAATAGAATTGGGGAGGGCAGTTATATTTTCCTTTGATTTGCAGCCAGAAAGAAGAAAAAGAATCTCTCTATCAGTGGTACTCCTGCCCAGCTTTTAATGAGTGTTCAGCTTGACAAATTCTCAGTTACTGAAAAGCATTTTAATTAAATATGCACAGTGGGAAATACTGTAGCACATAACTAAAAATTTATCTTCTGAGATTAAATTATTAAGTTGTCTTACAGATCTCTCTTGATCCATGTACTAGTGATGAAAGTATAATGAGGAGAAGTCACCATATTCATGACCAATGCCGCTTTTTGAAAAATAAATGCTTATGGAAGGCTTTTTTTTTTCAAAAGTCTTATCTACATATAATTTGAGTACAGCATATGTGCATTCAAAATTGAGTGGGAAGCAGTGGTGGGATAACGATAATTTTAGATTGCTTTTATTAACATTTAATAAAAACCTTGAATGAGATATAGTTACAGCAATTACCTTCTTCTTCCAAAATATCTTGAATGAGAGACCAACTATATGATATTTATTATATATTTACTTATTTATTTTTGGTGGCATAAAGAAGTAAGAATGAAAGTTGTATTCACATACATATTGGAACTGCTACTGCTGATGAAGAGATGAAATTATTAGTAATGTATAGCAGAGGGCAAGGAGGTTGCAGCAAACTCACTGACATGTGGTTGAGATTAGTTAAGACTTAGGAACAAATCAAACCTAGCAAAAATAAGACAAACAAAGAAAGAGGAATTAAAAAAAAAACAATGCAAGTACAACTCTTTTAAGAGTTCACAATAGCATTTCTTTCTTTGTTCAATGTCTACTGGATGTCATCTAACCCGCAAACATACCGTCTTTTAATTTTTAAATTTATAAAAATTAAACAAAAAACCTCTTCCAGATGCTTGAAGTATTGCAGTTTAATTTGCTTTCAAAAATGTCTGATGATATCCTTAAAACTCATGCATAGGGAAAAACAATTCCTTTCTATTCATAACATTGTTTTATTATCTTTTCTTATGTAGTAGGGAATTTTTATCAGAAATAGTTGTGAATCTGGAACATAGCCTATACCTTTGGAGACTCATGAAAAAATTTTAATCTCAATAAGATTATAATTTTATATAACAGTTAAATAATTTAAAAAGCACAAAATAACTAATTTTTTTATGAAAATAGCTTGCACCAGAGATTTTATGTTATGGTTTAAAATTAAATCCTTCGTTCCCTGTTTTATGGAGGAGAGAAAAACAGCCTCAGGGGAGGATAGATAGATAGATAGACAGACAGACAGATAGAAATAAAGATATACATATAATGTGCCTGTATCTATGTTGGTATATCTATAGTTCTCTTTCTATGTGCTTACTAATCTTATAGGAAACTTTTTTGGATAATACACATATACTGAGATTATCTTTAAGTTTAAGGTTTTCTAAAATCTGGATTCTTTTTAAAATAAAAGATTAAAGTTCTGTGAGAAATGAAAAATATGGTTTCAATATGGAGATTTTAGGCATTTATCAATAAAGAATTGTTTTTATGAGGTTTTTTTGTCTCTGTGTTTATCCCTGCTACAGCGAAAATAAATTACTAGCCTGGTACTAAACTCCATTTGAATTTTACAATCACACCTAAAGAAAGTCCAATTAGGAAAAAAAAATGTTCAGGCAAGAATTTTCATAATATTGAATCTATTTGTAACGACCACAGTCACACTAATAATTAATATTTGGAATTGTCAATTGAAGTTTTGTGGCCATCCCCCATAATATATCTAGAGTAATGTTGTGGAGAAAGGCCATATGACACCAGAATTATCTCTTTGTGGCTGCTTAGTAAATACAAAATGAATCCAAAGTTGGAGTGAAGAAAAGAACAATGAGTTCTTTCCATAATAAATACATGTTTAAAATGAGCTGATCATATATGTTAAGGCTGAGAAATAAAAACTGTAAGTGCCCAAATAGATGCCATTGGTTGATCAGACTTTACTATGACAAACAGAAGTTTTAGTCTTACTTATCTTTTAAATTATAGAACAGGTCCGAGAATTGCCATCATAAGACAAATCTCTATGTGTGTGTTAAGAGAAGTCTTTCTTAATTTTTCTTTTAGTCTTTTGCTTGCATTTTTTCTTTTTTTTAATAATTATTTTGTTTTCAATGTTTCATCATCACTTCCACATATCATCTATTTTTTGCCCCTCCCTTTTCCTAGTTTTCCCTCTCCCTTCCCACTCCCTTCCCTAAATGGCTTGCATTCTTATATACGTTATATATTAGCATTCCTATTAAATACAATTTCACCATAGCCATGTTGAATAGAAGAATTAAAATGAATGGGAGAAATCATAAAACAAAACAAAACATTACACAAAATAAAATGATCTGCTTCATCCTGAGATCCAATTGTATAGTTCTTTCACTACAAATGGAAGGCATTTTACCACCAAATTCCCTTGGGAATTTTTTAGGTTCTTGTATTGCTGTAAAGGACTAAGTAAACCAGAAAAACTGTGGTTGTTGCTGTGTAAAAAGTTCTCCTGGCTCTGCTCCTTTAACTCAGAATCAGTTCATATAAGTCTTTCCAGGCCTCTCTGAAGTCTTCTTGTTCATCATTTCTTATAGAACAATAGTATTCCATTGCATTTCTCAGTTGATGGGCATCCCCTTGATTTCCAGTGCTTGGCCACCATAAAGAGAGCTGCTATAAATATTTTTATACATATGGGGACCTTTCCAATCTTTATGATCTCTTTGGGATACACTGAGTTTTATCAGAAAAGCTGATATCCATGGGGTTATCAAAGAGTAGATTGCTATATTCATTGACTACTGTGTCTTGGGTACCTTACCTATTCCACTGGTCTACCCTTCTGTTGCTGAGCCAGCAGATAATTACTGCTTTATAATACAATATGAGCTCTGATAGAGCTAGAAAACCTTCCCTAGTATTTCTCTTCATTAGTTCCCTTGATATTCTTGATTTTTTTTCTTCCAGATGAATTTTGATATTATTTTTTCTAGCTCTACAAAATAATTATCTGATAGTTTGATTGGCATGGCACTGAATAAGTAAATGAATTTAGGTAGAATTGTCATTTTTTTCTTATTGGTTTGGCCCACTTACAAGCAACTGATGGATTTTAAGAAACAAATTAGAGAAATAGAAAAAAAACTGGCCAATTATTTTAAAAATATGAAAAAAGAATTCACTGAAGAGAACAGCCCTTTAAAAAGGAAAATTGGACAAATGGGAAAGGAAGTGAAAAACCTAACTGGTGAAAATAACTCCTTAAAAGGAACAATTGGACAGATGTAAAAGGAGATGCAAAAGTTAACTGAAGAAAACAATTTGATAAAACTTAGAATCAGGAAGCTATTGACTCTATGAGACATCAAGAATCAGTCAAAGAGAATCTAAAGAATTAAAAGATAGAAGAAAAAGTAAAATATCCAATTGGAAAAGCAACTGATATGGAAAATAGTTCCATGAGAGAAAACATAAGAATTATTGTCTACCATAAAGCTATGGGGAAAAAAAGAGCCTGGAGAATATCCTCCAAGAAATCATCTAGGAAAACTGTCCACAAGTTCTGGATGCAGAGGGCAAAATCTTCATCAAAAGAATCTACCATTAACCTCCTGAAAGGGACCCCAAACTAAAAAACAGCAAGGAATACCGTTGCCAAATTCCAAAGCCATTAAGTCCAGGAGAAAACACTGCAAGCAACTAGAAAGAAACAAATATCCAGGGTCACACAGGACCTTGCAGCTTCTACATTAAATTTTGAAGGAACTAGAATAAGATATTTTGTGAGGCAAAAGAGCTAGGACTACAACCAAGATAAATTACCCAGCAAAGTTCACCATAATGTTCCTGGCAAGAATATGAACATTCAATGAAATAAGGGATTTCCAGAGCTTCATGATGAAAAGGCCAGAACTCATCAGAAAATTTGATCTTCAAATGCAGTTCTCAAGAGAGGCATATTGTTACACAATGTGGGCAAACTGTTTACATCCCTATAAAGGAAGATGATACTTGTCAACCTTGAGAATTGTATATTTTTTTTTATGAAATGTAAAAGGAATATACATAGATAGAGGGAGTGGGTATAAATTAAATAATGTATTGATAACCAATGTGATTCAAGGGTGCAAAGGGATTGTAATGGGAGATGTGAAAAGGAGGAGGCAGAAAGCAATAGATTCCACCACAGGAAGAGGCAGAAAAATATGTTATAGTAGAGGGAAAGAAAGGAGGGAGATGAGTATTGCTTGAGAGGTACTTTCATCTGATTGGATTCAAGGAAAGTATACCAAACTCAGTTAAGTATAGAAATACTACTAATTCTGTAGACAATAGGAAGGGAAGGGGGAAAGAAAAGGGAGGGTCGGTTAAAAGGAGGGAAGAATTAGTCAGGGAAAAGGGGATTAAAAGTAAGAGCGCTCAATGAAGGGTGGGAAGACTAAAGGAGGAAGTGGTCAAAAATTAAAACTTTTGGGAAGAGGAAGAGACAAGGAAGAACTAAAAGCATAAAGAAGGGAAAAGGGGATGGAGGGAAAGACAAAAACAGTAACCATAACTGTGAATGTTAATAGGATGAACTCTCCCATAAAACAGGGAGATGGATAGCAGAATGGATTAAAAATCATAATACAACAATATGTTATTTACAGGAAACATATTTAAAAAGGGGAGATACACATAGGGTAAAGGTGAAAGGTTGCAGCAGAATTTATTGTGCTTCAGCTGTTGTAAAGAAAAAAATCAGCAGTAGCCATCCTAAGCTCAGACACAGCAACAGCAGAAATAGATCTAATCAAAAGAGATAAGGAAGGAAACTATATTCTGCTAACACGCACAATAGACAACAAAGCAATTTCATTAATAAACATATATGCTCCAAGTGGTATAGCATCCAATTCCTTACAAGAGAAGTTAATGAAGTTAGAGGAAGAAGGAGACAGCAAAAGTATACCAGTGGGGCATCTCAACCTTCCCCTCTCTAAACTTGATAAATCTAACCTCAAAATAAATAAGAAAGAAGTTAAGGAGGTGAATAAAACTGTAGATAAGGCAGATATGATAGATCTCTTGAGAAAACAGAATGGGAATAGAAAGGAATATATCTTTATCTCAACGGAACATGGCACGTATATAAAATCTGACCATGAACTAGGCCATAAAATCCTTACAATCCAATGCAGAAAGGCAAAGATAATCAATGCATTCTTCTCAGATCATAATAAAATAGAGGTTATGGCCATGGAAAGACAGAGCAAAAATTAATTGGAAATTAAATAATCTAATCCTAAAGAATGAGTGCTTTAAAAAAAAAACAAATAAAAACAATCAACAACTTCAATCAAGTGAAAGACAGTAATTAGAGAACCTACTAATTATTATGGGATATTTCAAAAGCAATTCTTTTTTTTTTATTTTTTTTATTAAACTTTTAATTTTGGGTTACAAATTTTCTCCCCTTTTTTCCCCCTCCCCCCCCAGACCCAAGTTTTCTAATTGCCCCTGTGACCTATCTGCTTTCTCCTCTATCCTCCCTCCCTGCCCTTGTCTCCGTCTTCTCTTTTGTCCCGTAGGGCCGGATAGCTTTCTTGACCCCTTAACCTGTGTTTCTTGTTACCCAGTGGTAAGAACATTACATTTGGTCCTAACACTTTGAGTTCCAACTTCTTTAGCTCCCTCCCTCACTACCCCTTCCCCTTGGAAGACAGGCAGTTCAATATAGGCCATATCTGTTTAGTTTTGCAAATGATTTCCATACTAGTTGTGTTGTATAAGACTAACTATATTTCCCTCCATCCTGTCCTGTCCCCCATTACTTCTATTTTCTTATGTTCCTTTCCCTCCCCGTGAGTGTTGACCTCATATTGCATTCTCCTCCCCATGCCCTCCACTCTATCCTCCCCCCCTTCCTGCTTGTGCCCCTGTCCCCCACTCTCCTGTATTATGAGATAGGTTTTCCTATCAGAATGAGTGTGCATTATATTCTTTCCTTTAGTGGAATGTGATGAGAGTAGATCTCATGTTTTTCTCTTGCCTCCCCTCTTTATCCCACTACTAATAAGTCATTTGCTTGCCTCTTTTATGAGAGATAATTTGCCCCATATAACTTCTCCCTTTCTCCTCCCAATATTTCTCTCTCACTGCTTGATTTCATTTTTTTTTTTTAGTATATGATCCCATCCTCTTCAATTCACTCTGTGCACTCTGTCTCTATGTATGTGTGCGTGTGTGCATGTGTGTGTGTGTGTACTCCCACCCAGTGCTCAGATACTGAAATGTTTCAAGAGTTATAAATATTGTCTTTCCATGTACGAATGTAAACAGTTCAACTTTAGTAAGTCCCTTATGATTTCTCTCTGCTGTTCGCCTTCCTATGGTTCTCTTCATTCTTGTGTTAGAAAGTCAAATTTTCTTTCCAGCTCTGGTCTTTTCATCAGGAAAATTTGAAAGTCTTCTATTTCATTGAAAGACCATTTTTTCTCCTGAAGTATTATATTCAGTTTTGCTGGGTAGGTGATTCTTGGCTTCAGTCCTAGTTCCTTTGACCTCCGGAATATCCTATTCCATTCCCTTCTATCCCTCAATGTAGAAGGTGCCAGATCCTATACTATCCTGATTGTATTTCCACAATACTTGAATTGTTTCTTTCTAGCTGCTTGCAATATCTTCTCCTTCACCTGGGAACTCTGGAATTTGGCCGCAATGCTCCTAAGAGTTTCTCTTTTTGGATGCCTTTCATGCGGTGTTCTGCAGATTCCTTGAATGTTTATTTTACCTTCTGGTTCTAGAATCTCAGGGCAGTTTTCCTTGATAATTTCGTGGAGGATGATGTCTAGGCTCTTCTTTTGATCATGGTTTTCAGGTAGACCCAGAATTTTTACATTGTCTCTCCTGATTCTATTTTCCAGGTCAGTTGTTTTTCCAATAAGATATTTCACATTATCTTCCATTTTTTGAATCTGCGCGGTATGTTCTGAGATATCTGTCTTTCTCGAAAAGTCCAAAGCTTCCATCTGTACCATTCCAGATTTGAGAAATCTATTTTCTTCAGTAAGCTTTTGAATATCCTTTTCCATTTGGTTAATTCTGCTTTTGAAAGCATTCTTCTCCTCATTGGCCCCTTGCACCTCCCTTGCCAGCTGAGTTAGGCTAGTTCTCAAGGTGCCAATTTCTTCAAGATTTTTTTGGTTCTCTTTTAGCAGGGAGCTGATCTGTTTTTCATGCTTCTCCCTTATCCCTCTCATTTCCCTTCCCAGTCTTTCCTCCACCTCTCTAACTTGATTTTCAAAATTCCTCTTGAGCTCTTCCATGGCCCGAGCCCATTGGGTGGGCTGGGGCACAGAGTCCTCGATTTCTGTGTCTTTGCCTGATGGCAAGCATTGTTCCTCCCCATCAGAAAGGAAGGGAGGAAGTGATTTTTCTCCAATAAAGTACCCTTCAATAGTTTTATTTCTCTTCCCTTTTCTTGGCATTGTCTCCCCCTAGTGGCCTGACCTCTGAATGTTCTCCTCACATCCACCTCGCCTCCTGGTCCTCCCAGCCAGCGTTTGGGGACTGAGATTCAAATGCTGCTTCCCGCCTTAGGATTTTTGGCGGGGGCAGGGCTGTTATTCAGTGTTAAATTAGGCTCAGGTGCTGAGGTCAGGGGCAGGGCCGCCTCTCTGGCTCAGTTCCCTCAGGGGGTTTATACACAGACCTTCCACAATGGATCCAGGCTCCCACTCGTTTCCCCGTCCGCAGCCGCCTCTCAGCCCCCACCTCCCGGGGGGGGGGGGGGCCCGAGCTATGGGTGCACCACTCTCCCCTCTCAACCCGCTAAAGAGACTCTCTCACCTATCCCCGTCAGTCACCTGTTGGTGGGGGGCCCGTGCAGCTGCTGAAGATCCCGCCCCCGGATCCCTCTCAGAACTTTGTCTCTCGGAGCCCCGGCCGCCGTTGCCGCCGCAGGTCAGGGCTGGGCACCGTGTCTGCAGCGCAACAGACCTTTTGCGAGAGGTTTGCAGGTCCCTCTGTGGGTGGGGGAACCCGCGTGGCCGCTGGATCTCTTTCCCATGGTGTCGCTGCCACGGCAGGGCTGCTCTCCTCTTCCCCCTCCGGCGCCCAGTCCCTGGCGCCAAGGTCCCCCCGCGAGAGGTTTGCAGGTCTCTCCGGAACAGAAATCTCCCTCGCTCCAATATTCCGTGGTCTCTGGGTGCAGAATTAGCCCTGGGTTGGTCCCCTCTAGCCGTTCTGTGGTTTGTGTGTTCGGAGCTATGTGTATGTGCGTCTTTCTACTTCGCCATCTTGGCTCCGCCCCTTTCAAAAGCAATTCTTAAGTGAAGTTTTATATCTTTGAGTGCCTACATGAATAAAATAGAGAAAGAGGAGATAAATAAATTGGGCATGCAGCTGAAAAAGCTTGAAAAAGAACAAATTGAAAATCTCCATGTAAATACGAAACTAGAAACATTAAAATCAAAGGAGAAATTAATAAAACTGAAATTAAGAAAACTATTGAACCAATAAATAAAACTAGGATTTGGTTTTATGAAAAAAATCAATAAAATTTATATATTTTTGGTCAATTTGATTTAACAAAAAGAAAGAAAAGACCCAGGTACCAATATCAAAACCTCCAATGATGAGAAAATTTTAACAATAATAAGAAATTACTGGCTGCAGCCCAAGAGGCTAAATGATAAAATGACACTTATAATTCTTAAGAAGTTTATCATTGTTAGGCTAGTCAGAGGGAGTGTATATAAACTCTGGGAATGAATGTTAGTTGGCCATGATTGGATGATTTAAAAAAAAAAATTCACGGTTGAGAAAAAGAATTACACTGATATAAGGGGGAAGGGAGAATCATAAAGAGGGAAGTTATTTCACAAAAAAGAGGAACAAAAGAAAAAGTTTCTACAGTGGAGGGCAAAATGTAAAGTGGAAGACAGTGATTGAACCTTACTCTCATTGGAATTGGCTCATAGAAGGGATACCATATACACTCAGTTGGGTATAGAAACCTATCAACATATAGGGAACTACGATGCCGTGGAAATAAAAGGAGGGGGTGTTGTTTTTTTTTTTTTTTAGTAGGTAAGTAAAGGGGAGAGGTGGTCATAAGGAAAACAGACTTTTGAGAAGAAAAGGGGAAAAGGAGAAGGAAAAGGATAAATGGAGAAAAATAAATAGAAGGTAATACAGTTTGAAATCAAAACTGTGGATCAGAATATCATAAACTAACCCATAAAATGGAAGCAGATAGCAGAACTGAATAAAAAAAGAATCTGACAATAAGATGTTTACAAGAAACACACCTGAAACAGATACACGTGCACAGAATAAAACTAATAGGATTGAGCAGAATCTGTCATGGTTTGCATGAAGTAAACAAGTAGCTTCAGCAGTAATGATTTCAGAAAAAGCAAAAGCAAAAATTGATGAAATTTAAAAACAAAAGCAAGAAACCATGCCAAAAATATCATAAACAATAAAGTAAAATCAATTCTATACATAGATGCAGCAAATAGCATGACATCTAAATTACTAACGAAAAAATTAAATGATAAGAGGAGGACACACAAATTAAAAATATATTTGCAGTGGTATTCAAATTTTCCTTTTCAGAACAAGATTAATCTGACAAAAAAAAGCACACAAAAGAAGTAAAGGAGATGAACACAGTTTTAGAAAAAAAATATGCATTATAAACCTTTTGAGAAAAAATGAATAGGAATTGAAAGTAATAAATACTTTTCTTTTCTTTTTCCAATATTAAGGCACAAAAAATTCACAGTCAAATGGAGAAAATCAGAAATATTAACTGCATTTTTTCAAATCACAATAAAATAAATTTCTATTCAACAAAGGGTCGTGGAAACAGGTATCAATGGTTAATTGGAGCAAAAATAATCTGATACTTAAGGATAAGTGGATAAAAGAAAAATAAGTAATAAATAATTATATTAAATGGAATCTCAATGAAAGAAAACACAAAATTCATGAGATGCAGACAATGCAGTACTTAAAACAGATCTTATTTCTCTAAAAGTGTACATCACTAAAACAGAGAAATAGCAGATCAAAGAATAAGGAACATAAAAAAAAAATTTAGGAAAAAAAGTAGAAATTAAAAATACCCACTCAAACACTAAATTTGAAATGCAAAAATGGAAGGAGAGACTAGTAGAACTGAAAGTAAGAAAAAAGATTCATCTAATAAATAAAACTAGAAAAAAGGTTTAAGAAAATTAAAGTATATAAGCACCTAATTAATTTGATTTTTTTAAAAAAAGAACAGCAAATTAGAAGTATCAACTATGAAAATGGAGAATTAGCCAGAAAAAAGTCAAAATTAAATTTTTAGATTGCTTTTTCTCAATTGTATGCCAATTGATCTAACAATCTAAGTGAAATGGATGAAAACTTACAAAAAAAATAAAAGTTGCCCAGATTAACTGAAGAGGAAAAGGAATACTTAAATAAATATGTCTTAAAAGAGAAAGGGAACAAATTATACACGAGCTCTCTAAGAAATAAAAAATCCCCACTCAGATAGATTTATAAGTGAATTAGACCAAACATTTAAAGAACAATTAATTTCAGTACTATATAAACTATTTAAAAAAGAAAAGAAGTCCAATCAAATTACTTTTATGAAACTAATTAAGAGATGCTATCTAAGTCAGCAAGCTCAAAAGCAGGAAAAAAAAAAAAGAAATACATAGATCCATTCACTAATGCATAGTCCTTTTTTGTCCAAGCCATAAGTGATAGCAGCATTAACTCATTGATGATTAAGTACATATTGAGATCAGTGATGGTTTCTGAAATTTTGGCTGTCTCATGTTGAGGATCACTGAAGTAGGCTGCTACTGAGAATACCTTTTATAAATATCTCTTAAAAGAAAGTTTTGGAGGGGCAGAGCCAAGATGGCAGAGTAGAAAGACACATTTACGGAAGGTCCTCCCCACAGCCCATAAAACACCTGTAGAGAGAGACTCTCAACAAATCACGGAGCAGCAGAAGTGGAGAAAAGAATAGAGGAGATTTCCAGCCCATGGTGACCTGAAAGGCCCATGGAAACATCAGTTGCACAAGACACAGAGCCGAGCACAGAGCCAGGCCCAGTCTTGGCCAAGAAACACTGCACCATGAGACTTTTGGAGGAGGATACCTCAGGGGAAGTAGCAGGTCCTCAGATCCCTAGGGCCACAGGTACCAAAGGTCATTGAGAGGGTTTTATCAGCTGACCAGGAAGGAAGAAAAGCCTTCCCATACCTCTGGCAGCAGGCAATAGCCACAGAGCCTGCACAGCAGCTCATATGGAAGCTCCCTTGTGGGAGCATAAAAATCCCTGGAGGCATGGAAGATCCGAGTCTTACCTCAGCCCTGGGTAGAGGCCTTGGCCAACCTGGCCTTTGTCTCACACTGAATGGTGGCTCTGCCCATTCAGCTTATCTGCAAATCAGCCCCCAGTGCTGACTTGGCAACTGGAGGCCAGGTGGCTGTGGAGAGGTAACTGCTAAAATTCTGGGAATAAAAATCCCTCTCTGTGTACAGACCAGTACACACTTGACTGTGCCACTTTGGAGGAACTGAGATCTCACAGATTCCCAGAGTATGCCCTACTCTTGACAAAGAACCCAAAAGTCAAGTAACTGGTTGGGAAAATGCCCCAAAAAGGGAAAAAAATAAGACCAGAGAAGATTACTTTCTTGGTGAACAGATATCTCCTCCCATCCTTTTGGATGGGGAAGAATAATGCTTACCATCAGGGAAAGACATAGAAATCAAGGCTTCCGTATCCCAAACATCCAAAATAAATTTTCAGTGGGCTCAGGCCATGGAAGAGCTCAAAAAGGATTTTGAAAATCAAGTTAGAGAGGTGGAGGAAAAACTGGGAAGAGAAATGAGACAGATGCAAGAAAATCATGAAAAGTGGGTCAATACCTTGCTAAAGGAGACCCCCCAAAATGCTGATGAACATAACACCTTGAAAAATAGTCTAACTCAATTGACAAACGAGGTTCTAAAAGCCAATGAGGAGAAGAATGCTTTCAAAAGCATAATTAGCCAAATGGAAAAGGAGGTCCAAAAGCTCACTGAAGAAAATAGTTCTTTCAAAATTAGAATAGAACAGATGGAGGCTAAAGACTTTATGAGAAACCAAGAAATCACAAAACAAAACCAAAAGAATGAAAAAAATGGAAGATAATGTGAAATATCTCATTGGAAATACAACTGACCTGGAAAATAGATCCAGGAGAGACAATTTAAAAATTATGGGACTACCTAAAGCTATGATCAAAAAAAGAGCTTAGACATCATTTTTCATGAAATTATCAAGGAAAACTGCCCTGAGATTCTAGAACCAGAAGGCAAAATAAATATTGAAAGAATCCATCAATCTCCTCCTGAAAGAGATCCAAAAAGAGAAACTCCTAGGAACACTGTGGCCAAATTCCAGAGTTCCCAGGTCAAGGAGAAAATATTGCAAGCAGCTAGAAAGAAACAATTCAAGCATTGTCAAAACACAATCAGGATAACACAAGATCTAGCAGCTTCCACGTTAAGGGATCGAAGGGCGTGGAATATGATATTCTAGAAGTCAAAGGAAGTAAGACTAAAACCAAGAATCACCTACCCAGCACAATTGAGCATAATATTTCAGGGGGGAAAAGGGTCTTTCAATGAAATAGAAGACTTTCAAGCTTTCTTGATGAAAAGACCAGAGGTGAAAACAAAATTTGACCTTCAAACACAAGAATGAAGAGAAGCATGAAAAGGTAAACAGCAAAGAGAAGTCATAAGGGACTTACTAAATTTGAGCTGTTTATATTCCTACATGGAAAGACAATATTTGTAACTCTTGAAACTTTTCAATATCTGGGTAGTTGGCGGGATTACACACACACACACACACACACACACACACACAGAGGCGGAGAGCATAGAGTGAATTGAATAGGATGGGATCATATCTTAAAAAATGAAATTAAGAAGTGAGAGAGAAATATATTGGGAGGAGAAAGAGAGAAATGTAAAGGAGACAAGCAAAAGACTTTTTAGTGGATGGAAAAAGAGGGGAAGAGAGAGAAAAACATGAAACTTACTCTCATTCCATTCGACTAAAGGACGAAATAAAATGCACACTGAATTTGGTATGAAAACCTTTCTTACAATACAGGAAAGTGGGGGAGAAGGGGATGAGTAGGGTTGTGGGGGATTATGGAAGGGAGGCGGTGGGAAGAGGGAGCGATTTGAGGTCAACATTCTTGGGGAGGGACAGGATCCAAAGAGAGAACAGAAACAATGGGTGGCAGGATAGTATGGAGGGAATATAGTTTGTCTTACAAAACATGACTATTACGGAAGTCATTTGCAAAACTACACAGATATGGCCTATATTGAATTAGTTGCAGTGGTATGGGTGGGGAGGTAGGCATGAAGAGAAGTTGGAAGTCAAAGTTTTAGGAACAACTGTTGAGTATTGTTCTTACTACTAGGAAATAAGAAATACAGGTAATTGGGTGTAGAAAGTTATCTGGCCCTATAGGACAAAAGAGAAGATGGGGACAAGGGAAGGGAGGGGTGTTAGAAGAGAGGACAGATTGGTGATAGGGGCAATTAGAACGCTTGGTATTTTGGGGTGGTGGGAAGGGTGAAATGGGGAGAATATTTGGAACCCAAAATTTTGTGAAAATGAATGTTAAAAGTTAAATAAATAAATTTTCTTATAAAAAAATTTTTTGGCAATTTCTTCCATCTTGGTCAATATCATAGAATATACTTCTACGCATATAAATGTCTCTGTCCCCTTTGTATTCCATTTCGAACATAGGCCTAACAGCATAACTAAACACAGAGAAAGGCCAAAGATCCCTGATGCATTGTACAATGGCTTCATCAAATTTAGAATCAATTAGACATTTGGCATAAAGTACTGTGTTAGTGGGGTTCATTGCAACTTTCATCTTTGCAGTATCACTGATTAGCTATGTTGTGGATGAATGTAACATGACTTCATTTTTTCCCTTTTATTTTTAGCAATGATCATTACTTTTTTATGTTGGAAGGTTGCCACAAAGAAATAAATGGTGCTTAGTTCAATGTCTACTTTGAGTCCTTTTTTAATGGTTTCTCAGTCCCTGGATTTGCAACTCACAAATGTGGAGTTAGGAAGGGTTCCTATTGCTTTGAATAAGAGCTAAATATTTTTTTTTCAATCATAAATTTTGTTGTGGAGGAGATTTGAATCTATATGACCATTGATTACAATTGTAGTCATTATATTGCACCTGCATTTCTGTGTGGTGTCCACCATATAATAAGCACTTAAATACTTATTTCTTAACTACCAGTCTATCACACACACAAACACACGTATATACATATATCTATATCTACCTATCTATCTGTCTATCTATCTATCTATCTATTTATCTATCTATCTATCTATCTATCTATCTATCTATCTATCTATCTATCTACCTATCTATCTATGGAGAGAGAGAGAGAGAGAGAGAGAGAGAGAGAGAGAGAGAGAGAGAGAGAGAGAGAGAGAGAGAGAGAGAGAGAGAGAGAGAGAGAGATGGAGGGAGGGAGTATGTTTGTGCTTTGTTTCAAAGTGTTTTTTCCCTTTTTATTTAAATTGGAATAGTAAACATCCATTCAGTTTATGAGATTGAAAAGAATTCCCAGAGAAAGCATGAACCTCACTGACAATCTATTTTTCCCCATTCTGTTGCTTCACAGATTTCAAGAAAGGTGTTCATCTCCAAGGCCATTTTATAACAGACAAATTTAGTGACCATATTTGTGTTTATCATCTGTAGTTTCCAGCAATTATTGAGATTTAATTGCTTACACTGAGGAGTTAGGCTTCCACAAAGCTGATTGAAGCTGGTTCTGGTGTATGATTGATTGCCCCCACACATCTATCCTTTCTGACTCTATGGTTCAGTAATTTCTATATCTGAGTATTCTTTTTAACAATTGTTTGGTCCCCTATTAAAATGTAAATATTACCTAAGGCTCAAGTTGGCGCCCTCTTACAAATTACTCTTGCTCTAGTTGCACATGAACTCCATTAAGTCCTGGGAAAATGTGACCAATAATAGAAGGGATACTAATATTCTCATATCCTATAGCTTCTTATAAATCTACACTCAAGTTCTAAGGAAAAATTCCTAAGAAGTTTAATGCTGTCTCATCTCTAACATCTCTTTTAGAAAAGATACAAGTATACTTTACAGATGTTACAAAGTAGATATTAAACTAAGACAGTTACTAATATTTTCTACAACAAAAGAAATGTTTCGAATACTTTTATTTAGTGACACAATCACTCTTTGAGGATACCAAAAAGGGACTGATTTTCCTCCCAAGGCACACTTCAGTAAGAAATAAATTGTTTTATCCCAGGAAAGCAGTGCATGTGCTCCTTAAACAAAGATCAGTACCATGCTTCTGTCTAACAGCATACAAATGTCACTTGAAAAGTAAGACATTAACAGGTTCTAAGTTATTTAATACAGTTATGTGAATTTCATTAACAAAAAACTTAATTATTAGTAATAATAACATATGTAAAACAATCTAATATTTGCAAAGTACATTTCATATGTCATCATATTAATCATTATTTAGAATGCTAAATGAGAGTTGGACACTGTCATTATTGGGATTCTTTAGTGAACCACAAACAAGAATGGTTTGAATGTCCTTTAGTATTCAATACAATATACTCCATTTGAACCAGAGCATTATCAGATATATAATTGTAACCTGCAAGCATCTAAGTGCAACTATGATTTGTAGAAATTGAAAAATAAAATTTTTAAACAATATAGCTATATTGAAAACTCATAACCTCCAAGTTATGTGGAGTTAAAAGAATTCAAATATGGGGATGGATGAAATCAGAACCATATCATCTTTATTGTCCTGGATGTTTACTAGAATTATCATAGAGACTCTTTCACTTAATCTGCAAGACATACACTTTTATTCAAATGTTTAATTGAGTTGTTATTTTATCCTCTGTGAAATATCTGACAGAACAATAAATGTAAAAGATTAACAACAGGGTGGCATCAAGAACATTCATATGCTTATATTCTATTTCTATTATTTACTTATAGCATATATATATTATAAATGTTTACATTTATATATTTACTCCATCAAAAAGAGACAAGCTCAAAATGAATAATACTAGAATTCACATGTCATAAATAAAAAATGTAACTTAGTGAAGGAATGCCGTCACTGACACTTACTATAATTTATACCACCAACCAAGGTGATGAATAAGAGATCATTTCACCTTTAAATCCTATTTTTTCATATCTAAAATAGGGACAATAATATGTGTAATATTTGCCTAAGACATCAAATGCTTTGATTTCCTGAGAAAACAAAATTGTTCTCTTACTGTGATTGTACTGAAGAAAATGCTATATTAACTTCAGAGTTCTATTATAAGTATAAATTTTATACAGTATAGCATACTTTACAGTTTGAAAATGCAAAATACTTTCCTCATAGCTAAAATATTATAGAGCTAAGTTTTATATTACTCTCAGCACCTAATGTTGTGTTTTTCTTTATTG
The DNA here is from genome assembly GCF_028372415.1 of Notamacropus eugenii. Taxonomy (NCBI): domain Eukaryota; kingdom Metazoa; phylum Chordata; class Mammalia; order Diprotodontia; family Macropodidae; genus Notamacropus; species Notamacropus eugenii. The sequence goes on along the minus strand of NC_092877.1, from coordinate 247,552,705 downwards.
GGCACTTTGTCAAGTTTTTATAAATTTCATTGAATAAATACGTAGGTAAGATGTTCATTACACACTTACTATGCACACAACACTGAATAGACAGTATGAATGGAAGAAATCAAGATATTTCCTTTTCTTAAGTAACTTACATTTTAAAAAGGGAAAATAACACACAAAGTGAAATGTGTACAGTGAATTGAATGTTAAATAGTTTACCCATCAGGAGAGTGAGGTCTCAGGGTAGAGGTTTCTTCAGGGTTCTAAGGAAGAGAGTATGAAGAATAGATTGAGACATGAATAAAAAGTGATTCCGAAATTGATGATCAAGATATTATGGTTTGGTCACAGCCATAACCGATTAAATATGAATTGTTCATTCTGGATATAGCCCACATGTGATGACGGTTGGCGGATACAAAGGGTGTAGCTAGTGTCAATATTTACTGATAATTAGTGAGGTTACATCTGTTAAAAAAATAAAGTGTTTTAAAATTCTTTATCATTTGTTCTCATGACATTTAACAATGTTCCTTCTACAGGTTGATGATATAGTATCTATAGATATCTCAGATCAATGGGCTCTGTAATTAAGGGAGAAGGTTCTGTAGGTTTTGTTAGGATACATTGCAAATCTGTTGTTAGTTTTATGTTCATGAAAAAAGAATGTTATTACAGTAGTGTTGTTTTAAAAATATTCTTATTAAACTTTCATTTCAGAATGACAGTAAATGAATTGCTGTATAAGACCAGTTTCTAACTTTGTGTTCATTGTTTCTTTCCTAGAGGATAATAAGGAATTAGTAAATGTTATATTCATTTATTACTTCATTTTTCTTTCCATATTGAAGCATTTGAATCTAATCTTTGTAGGCATCAACTGCATGGATTCTTAAATGTTGAACTGGATTGACCTATTCCCAATCTTAAAACAATATAAGACAGAAGTAAAAGAGGGGAAAGAGGGTGACATAGATCACCTTCATACATTAAATGGCTTTGCTCAAGATTATCTCTACTAATGATCCAAACTTAAAATTTCACTACTCCAAGGAATGCATAGTGAAGAAACTCCTACTGCTGAAGCAGGCTGATATGACAGAAGACAAAAAAGCAACAAAAAGCCTAGAGATACCAATATTAAATAATGTACATGTCTAATATATAATTATATGTTTATAATTATATTGGTCCATTTTTAGGGGTTAATTAAAAATTATAGAAATTTTAATACGAAATTATAAATCGAAATGTTTGGATGTCACTGAGATTTAATGAGAAGTGATTGAAGACAGAGTTCAACAATGGATGGACATACTTTTCTTTAAAAAAAGGAACAAATTAGATTAAAAGGATGTGGTTCATTATATGCATGCATATGCACATACATATGTGTCATAAGTGTAAAATAAGCAAGTGGTATACTTTAAGAATTTCACCTACTACTATTCTTTCTAATTAAAACTCAACAAATATAAAAAGTCAATAAACATTGTTCAAGCATGCATTAAATAATTCAGTCCTCAATTGTTAAAAGCCTACCATGTCAGTGTTCTAAATACTGAATATATCAACATTTTCCCTCAAAACAGAAACAGCAGCAGCAGCAACAACCAACAATAACAACAACAATAACATCCCTCCTTGAAGCAACTTACATTCTACTAGGGGTAAAATTCAAGTTAAATATGTTATGATGCATACATTGAAGAAGAAGAAAACATTTACAATAGGGAGGGCAATAGGGAGTCTTTTAGGTTTTTGAGATTTTTGTGATTTCATATTTTATTTTCCCCCAATTACATGAAAAAAACAATTTGAACACTAAGTTTTTCTAAAATTTTGAAATCCACTTTCTCCCCCTCCCTTCCAACCTTCCACCCCTATGGAAACGCAAGCGATTTGATGTAGGTCATACATACTCAATAATGAAAATATATTTCCGTATTTGTTATGTGTTAAAGGAAAACAGACAAAAAACCAACAAGAAAAATAAGAGAAGTGAAGAAAAAGAATGCTTTAATCTGCATTCAGACTAGCAATTCTTCCTAGGGAGATGACTAAATTTTTTTTAAATCATAAGCCCTTATATTGTCTTGGATCATTGCATTAATAAAAAATAGCTACATGACTCACAGGGAATCATCATACAATGCTGCTGTTATTGTGTAAAATGTTCTTTGGTTCTGTTCATTTCACTCTGCATCAGTTGAAGTAAGTCTTTCCAGTTTTGTTTTGTGTGTGTGTGTGTGTGTGTGTGTGTGTGTGTTTATCCTTTGGTGAGAGTGACCTGATTATCACTTCTTAAAGCAATCAGGAGAGAAGTAGAGTTTTCTTTAGCATGGTAAGTAGGGAAGTCTGAAGAATAGATTGAAACAAGGATAAAAAGTGATACAGAAATTAATGATCAAGGTGTTATGGTTTGGCCACAGTCACATTCTATTAAATGTGAATAATCCTTTCAAATGCTGGATGTAGCCCACAGTACAGCACAATATTATTTTGCTGCAATAGTACAAAACAACTTATTAGTCATTCCCTAATTGATGGATATCTCCTCAATTTTTAATTCTTTGTCATCATTAAAGGTCTGCTATAAACATGTTTGCATCTATGGGTCCTTTTCTCAACTTTTAATCTCTTCGGGATACAGATGCAGTAGTGCTATTGTTTGGTCAAAGGGTGTGTACAGTTTTATAGCCCTTTGAGTATAGTGCCAAATTGATCTAAAGACTGGTTGAATCAGCATACAATTTCATCAACAGTGCATCAGTGTCTCAATTTTCCCACATATACCCCGACAGTTTTCATTTTTTTTTCCTATTAGTAATTTTAATAGGTGTGAGTTGGGAGCTCAAATGTGCTATAATTTGCATTTCTTTAATCAATTTGGAGTTAGAAGACTTTTCATGTGATTATGCATAATTTTAATTACTTTGTCTGAAAATGGACTGTTTGTATATTTTAATCATTTATCAATTGAGGAATGGAAATTACTTTCTTATAAAATTAATTGTTTTCAACATATTTGAGATATGTCTTTTTTTTGTTCTGTTTTGGTTTTTCTTTGTTTTTTATTTTTTATTTGTTTTCAACATTCATTTCCACAAAATTTTGGCTTCCAAATTTTCTCTCCATCTCTCCCCTCCCCCAACCCCAAAACTCTGAGCATTCTAATTACCCCTATCATCAATCAGCCCTCCCTTCTAACATCCCTTCCTTCCCTTATCCATATCTTCTCTTTTGTCCTGTAGGGCAAGAAAAGTTTCTGTGCCCTATTACCCATGTTTCTTATTTCTCAGTTGTATGCAAGAACAATACTCAACAGTTGTTCCTAAAACTTTTAGTTCCAACTTCTCTTCCTTCCTCCCTCCCTATTCATCCCCATTGGGAAGGCAAGCAATTCAATATAGGCCATATAGGTGTAGTTTTACAAATGACCTCCATAATAGTCATGTTGTACAAGACTAACTCTATTTCCCTCGATCCTATTCTGCCCCCCATTTCTTCTATTCTCTTTTGACCTTGTCCCTCCCCAAGGGTGTTGACTTATAATTGCTTTCTCCTCCCATTGCCCTGCCTTCCATCATCCCCCACCCTGCTTAGCCCTTTCTCCCCCACTTTCCAGTATTGTAAGATAAGTTTTCATGCCAAAATGAGTGTGCATTTTATTTCTTCCTTGAGTCAAATGTGATGAGAGTAAACTTCATGTTTTCTCTCTCACCTCCCCCCCTTTTTCCCTTCATGGAAAAGTATTTTACTTGCCTCTTTTATGAGAGATAATTTGCCCCATTCCATTTCTCCCTTTCTCCTCCCAATATATTCCTCTCTCACCCCTTAATTTCATTGTTTTTACACATGACCCCATACTATTGAACTCACCCTGTTCTCTCTCTGTGTGTGTCTGTGTATGTAATCCCACCAACTACCTAGATACCGAAAAAAAAAATTACAAGAGTTACAAATATTGTCTTTCCATATAGAAATGTAAACAGTTCAACTTTAGTAAGTCCCTTATGATTTCTATTTCCTGTTTACCTTTTCACATTTCTCTTCATTCTTGTGTTTGAAAGTAAAATTTTCTTTTCATCAAGAATGCTTGAAAGTCCTCTGTTTTATTGAAAGACCATTTTTCCCTTGAAGTATTATACTCAGTTGTGCTGGGTAGGTGATTGTTGGTTTTAGGCCTAGTTCCTTTGACTTCTGGAATATCTTATTCCATGCCCTTTGATCCCTTAATGTAGAAGCTGCTAGATCTTGTGTTATGCTGATTACATTTCCACAATACTTGAATTGTTTCTTTCTAGCTGCTTGCAATATTTTCTCCTTGACCTAGGTGCTCGGGAATTTGGCCACAATGTTCCTAGGAGTTTCTCTTTTTGGATTTCTTTCAGGAGATGATAGGTAGATTCTTTCAATATTTATTTTGCCCCCTGTTTCTAGAGTATCAGGACAGTCTTCCTTGATAATTTCGTAAAAGTTGATGTTTAGGCTCTTTTCTTTTCTTTCAAGTAGTTTCATAATTTTTAAATTGTCTCTCTTGTATCTATTTTTCAGGTCAGTTTTTTTCCACTGAGATATTTCACATTATCTTCCATTTTTTCATTCTTTTGGTTTTGTCTTGTGGTTTCTTGGTTTCTCATAAAGTCATTAGCCTCTATCTGTTCCATTATAATTTTTAAAGAACTGTTTTCTTAAGTGAGCTTTTGAATCTCCTTTTCCATTTGGCTACTTCTGCTTTTTAAGGCATTCTTCTCCTCATTGGTTTTTGGACCTCTTTTGCCAATTGTGTTAGCCTATTTTTCAAGGTGTTATTTTCTTCAGCATTTTTTGGGGTCTTCTTTAGCAAGGTATTGACCCACTTTTCATTCTTTTCTTGCATTTCTCTCCTTTCTCTCCCCAATTTTCCTCCACCTCTCTTATTTGATTTTCAAAATCCTTTTTTAAGGTCTTCCATGGCCTGAGACTACTGAACATTTATTTTGGATGTTTAGGATACAGAAGCACTGACCTTTATGTCCTTCCTTGATGATAAGCATTGTACTTCCTCCTCTGAAAGGATGGGAGAAGGTATCTGTTCATTGAGAAAGTAACCTTCTATAGTCTTCCTTTTTTTCCCTTTTTTGGACATTTTCCCAACCAGTTACTTGACTTGTGTGTCCTTCGTCAAAAGTAGGGTATACTCTGGGGATCTGTAAGATCTCAGTTCCTCCAAGGTGGCACAATCAAGCGTGTACACTGGTCTGGGAGAAAGAAGAGATTTTTGTGCCCAGAATCTTAGTGGAGTTTCCTCTTCACAACCACCTTGCCTCTAGTTCTGCCAAGCTGGCCCTGGGGGCTGAGATTCAGATAAGCTGCAGGGGCAGGGCTGTCATTCAGGGTAAGGTAAAGATCAGCTGCTCCAGGGCCTTTACCCAGGGCTGAGGTAAGAATCAGCTGCTCAGTGCCCCCAGGGGTTTTATGATCCAACAATGGATGCAGGCTGCTGTAGGAGCTGCTGTGGGAACTGCTGCTGCCAGCATGATTTGGCTTCTGCAGCCACTGCCTGAGGCTGGAGCTATGGGAAGACCCTTCTCCCTTCTCAGCCAGCTGAAAAAATCGCTGTCACTTACCTTTGGTGCCTGTGGGTTGAGGGATCTGCCAATCGCTGCTACTGCCACTGAGGATGCTGCCCCCAAGGCCTGCTGGGGTCCTCCTCTCGGAGCCCTGCCACACTGCCAAGGCTGGCCTGGGCTCTGCTCCATGTCTGGTGGGGCAGGCATTTCCCATCTCCCTTTCAAGTCACCCTGGGCTGGAAATATTCTCCACTTAGTTGTTCTCCACTTCTGCTGCTCTAGAATTTGTTGAGAGTCTTTCTTTACAGGCATTTTACAGACTGTGTGGGAAGAGCTAGTATATGTATGTTTTTCTACTCCACCATTTTGACTCTGCCCTATATAATGTCTTTATTAGAGAAACTTGCTGCATTTTTTCAACAGCCATGATTTCTCTGTGTTTCTCTCCATCCTGTTTTCCTCTATCCTATTCTATCTCTTCTTTTACTCTGTATGTCCTCAAAAGTGTTTTGTTTCTGACTTTTACCTCCCCTGATCTGCTCTCCCTTCTATCATAACCCCCCTTCTCTTATCCACTTCCCTCCTACTTTTCTGCAGGGTAAGAGGTTTTTCTTCCCAACTCAATGTGTATATTATTTCCTCTTTGAGCCAATGACAGTAAGGTTCATATTCTCCAATTCAGCTCCCTCATCTTCACCTCCACTTCAAAATCTCTTTCATTCCTCTTTTATGAGGACTATTTTACTTCATATCACTGCTCCATTTTCCTTCTCCCAGGGCTTTCCACTTTCCAGCCCGTTATTTATTTTAGATAATCATCTCATTACATTCAAGTCACACGTGTTCCCTCTACCTATACGCTTTTAAGTTCCTTAACAGCAAGAAAGATTTTAGGAGTTAAAGGTATCATTTTATCATGTAGGAATGTTAATCATTTAGTTAAATTGAAAAGCTCATGATTTTACTTTCCTCTTTACATTTTTATGCTTTCTTGTATCCTATGTTTGAAAGTCACATTTTCTATTCAGCTTTTGACTTTTCATCAGGAACAATTGAAAATCTACTTCACTGAATTTTTCCCCTGAACGACTACACTAAGTATTTGTTCTTTTTGGGGGGGGAGGGGGGGAGGTGATTATTGTTTGTAATTCTTCGTCTTTTGCCTTATGAGATATTCTAAACCCTCCCATTCTTTTATGTAGAAACTACTAAATCTTTTGATATCTGCACTGTGAATCTGGACTTGTGATATCTGAGCATGATATCCATCAAAAGTTTGAGTTTTTCCTTTTTGGCCATTTGCAGGATTTTCTCAACCTAGGAGGTCTGGAATTTAGCTAGTATATTGCTGGGAGTTTCCCTTTTGGAATGTCTGTTTTAGAGGAGATTAGAAGGTTCTTTCAGTTGTTATTTTTCCCTCTGATTCAAGAAAATAAAGGTAGTTTTCCTTGACAGATACTTTCAGTAGGTAATCAGTGAGTTCTTTCAATTTCTATTTTTTCCATAAGATTTATATAAGAACCCTTTTCCTTTATAGTTTCTTAACAGTTGAAGTACAGGATCTTTTTTTCATCATCACATCAAGAAGTTCAGTTTTCTTTTTTATATTAACTCTATTGTACCTCCTTTCTAGGTCAATTGTTGTTGTTTTTTTCCCAATTAGATATTTCATATTGTATTCTATTTTTCATTCTTTGATTTTTAAGTGTTTCTCATATCAAAAAGTCTTTAGTTTCGACTTGTCCAGTTATATTTTTAATATTTGTTTGGTTTTTCTTTCCCAGTTCCAATGTGTAAGGAATCATTTTCTTCATTGAATTTTTCTTCAATTTCCATTCCAACTAGCCAGTCTATTTTTCAAGACATTCTTCTTCTCATTGAATTTTTCTACTTCTTTTACCATTTTGCCTATTGTGTTTTCAAGTTGTTTTATTCTTCAGTATTTTTGTGTTTTTAGGTGAGTGTACATGTGTGTGTATGTGTGTGTGTATGCCTTAGCAAGCTCTTACCTCTTTTTTCATGATTTCCCTCACTTTTCTCTTCCCAATTTTTCCTATGTCTCTCTTACTTGATATTTAAAGTCCTTTTTGAGATCTTCCATGGAATAAGACAAATTCGTATTTTTTTCTTATGGCTTTTGACTTTGTTATCTTCTTCTGAATGAGTATTTTGGTCTTTCTTGTCACCACAATACTTTCCAATAGTCAGAACTTTTTCTGTTTTTGGTTCATTTTTTCCAGCTAAGTTTTTTTGCTTTCAACTCAGTGCTAAAATGTTATTCTGCTTCTGGACTGGAGTGTGTATTTTCCCAATCCTCAGGGCCTTGTGCAGCTATTTTCAGACCTAATTCTGGGGTTCTTTAAAATCTCAGTTCTTCCAAGGTGGTAGGATCTAAGGAGAAGAGTGTCTACTTGTCCTCTGGCTTGTGCTCTGGTCTGTGAGGCATGACAAGCATTCCTTTCTGCCTTGGAACTATAACCAGTCTCCACTCCCTTGTGGCCACAAGGTCTGGTATACTTGTGCTACTCCCTTGCTTTGGTCAGCCACTCAGGACTGTGACCCAAATCAGAGTATGGACAATACAACAAAGTTCTGAGTAAAGTACAAGCAAAGGCACTCCCTGCAATCTCCTTCTGACCAGTTGTTCAGCTCCTCCACCATCTGTATACTGAGATCTCTGGAAGGAGCCATTTCTACTCTTGATATTTGAATTGTGATTTAAAAAAGGAATAGATCTACTATGAGCCTATATAGCTATAACACTGTTGTTCTTGACTGTATATTTTTTGTGTAACAGATTTTTCATTTCCTATATTCCTCATTTTACTTTCTATATGTTTTTATTCCCTCCTCACTATCGCTATATATTCTGTTGCCCATGTTTCTGTCTTTCATTGGGTAACTTGTCCAAAATCAAATGAATTATCCCACCTTTAGCAAGTAACAACTTCTCAGGGTCACATGTTCTTGGTATATAAAATATGCAGTGCATAAGATACCACTGAAGATTCTCTGTAAACTCAAATTCCATGATCTATTAGCAGGTAACTTGCACATTGAATCAAGTGTCTGGCCTGGATTCAGGAAGAATTGTCTTCCTAAGTTCAAGTCTGGTTTCAGATACTTGCTTTCTCTGTGACCCTACTTAACCCTATTAGCCTCAGTTCCTTATCTGTAAAATGAGCTGGAGGTGGGAATGGCTAACCACATCAATATTTTTTTTTTTTTTTGCCAAATAGAGCCCAGAGGGGTCATGAAAAATTGGACACAATTTAATCAACTGAAAAAAAATCTTATGAGCATGTTCCTCATTCAGATTTCATTTCTTTCCTTAATGTTTCAGGCTTTCTTTTCTTTCTTTAGTGTTTTTTTCACTTTAGAGAATACTACCACAATGACTTGACCAGAAAACATTTAGACATTTCTTTCTGGTATTTTTTTTTATATCAAATACTCCCCATAAGTCATTATTTCACTTCTTTTTACAAATTTATAGTTGTTAAAAACAAGATTTTTTGTACCTCCTTTTTTCCATTGGCTAATTTTGCTTTTTAAGAGATTCTTCTGCTCTTTGGCTTTTTACACTTCTTTTATCATTTGGTCTAGCCTTCTTTTTAAGGTGTTATTTTTTCAGTTTTTTTGTCTCTTGCAAACGTTTGCCTCTTTTTTCATGATTTTCTTACATCACTGTCATTTCTTTTTCCATTTTCCCCTTCTTTAACTAAAAACAAAACAAAACAAAACAAAACAACTATGGTGCATAGTGAAGGCAGAGATTTGTCTCAGCTCTCACCAGAAGTCTTCCAATTGCAATTGAATAATAATTCTGGACAAATTGTAGAGTGGCAGAACACACAAATAAAAGATGGAATGTAATACTTTTCTATCCCCAAACAACTTACAGTGTCATCAGGAAAGGTAAGTTGCACCAGGGTGAGAGAGGAATACAGTTTAGTGTAGGCCAGGCCAGCACAGAACTGACCTGAACAGATCAAGAACAGGCTGCTGGGTGATTAAATCAGGGGCAGCAACGGTGATTTTCAGAACTCTCCACCCACAGAAACCAAAAACAACTTAGAAGATAAGAAAGAAAGGTGTGTCTTATGTGGGTGAAAGAGGGGCTAGTGCAGGCCACACCAGTAAAATGAGGGCTCAGTAAACCAAAAGCAGACCTGAAGAGCCTCTGAATTATGAATGGTAGCAGCTGCTTCCAGAGTTCTCAGCACACATATTGTAAATGAGTTGAACAACTAGTCAGAAGGAGATTACAGGGATTTTTTTTTTTTACTAGCATTGAGGCAGGACTCTGTTGTTTTGCACATGCTCAGATCTGGACACCCATCCTGGGTGGCAATCTCAGCTTGAGAAACAGCACTAGCACAGCAGCCATAGTAGAGAGGTAACTATCCTTACAAATCCAGTGCAGAAAAGTGTGTTTGTGGTGAGTCACAGACCAGATCACAGGTCAGAACAGAAGTAAACACCTCTCCTTAGATCATACGACCTTGGAAGAGCTAAAAACTTATGGGTCCCTAGAACTGTTGTTGCAAATAACTGGACCAAACCACTGAAGATTTGGATAGTGTGCCCTCCATCCTGAAAGCAGAGACCTAATTTAGGAAATAATTAAAAATTGGATAATTGTCTAGGAAAAATGATCAAACAAGAGAAAAAAATTCTGACCACTACGGTGACAAGGAAGATCAAAATCGATACATAAAAGATATCAAAGTCAAAGCTTCTACATCCCAAACCTCTAAGAAAAAAATATAAGTTGGTCACAGGCCATGGAATAGGTCAGAAAGGATTTTGAAAATCAAGTAAGAGATGAAGAGAAAAAATGGAAAGAGGAATGATAGTGATGCAAGAAAGTCATTTTAAAAAGAGGCAAAACTTTGGAAAAGAGACAAAATAAAATAGTGAAAAAATAACACCTTAAAAAGCAGACTAGACGAAATGGTAAAGAAATGCAAAAAGTCCAAATGGAAAAGAATCCCTTAAAAAGCAGAATTGGCCAATGGATAAAGGAGGTACAAAAGCTCACAGAAGAAAATAATTCTTTAAAAATTAGAACTGAGGAAAGACAAACTAACAACTTTATAAAGAATTAAGGATTAAATCAAAATCAAAAGAATTAAAAAATGGAAGGCAATGAGAAAATATCATTGGAAAAACAATTGAATTTGGAAAGAGATCCAGAAGAGAAAAATTAAATATTATTGGACTACTTGAAAGCCATGATAAAAAATAAAAGAATCTAGACATCATCTTTCAAGTAGCTGTCAAGGAAAATTACCCTCTTATTTTGAATCAGGGCCTAAAATAGAAATGGAAATAATCTTCCAATCAACTCCTGAAAGAGATCCAAAAATAGAATCTCTCAGCAATATTTTAGCCAAATTCCAGACCTCCTAGGTCAAGGAGAAAACATTGCAAGCAACAAAAAAGAGGCATAGTAAAGAGCCTTAATCAGAATAAAAGTTTTTAAAGGATTTTATATTAAAGGAATGGGGGTCTTGGAATATGATATTCCAGAGGGCAAAGAAGCTAGAACTGTAATCAAGAGTCACCTATCCAGCAGAACTGAGCATATTCCTTCAGGAGAAAAAATGAACATTCAATGAAACAGAGGATTTTCATGCAATGAAAAGAGCAGAGTTGAATAGCAAATGTGTCTTTCAAATACAAGACTCAAGAGAATCTTATAAAGTTAAACAAGAAAGGGAAATGATAAGGGACTTAATAAAGTTAAACTCTCTACATTTTTGCATGGGAAAATAATACTTCTATTTCATAAGAACATTCTCATTATTAGGGCAAATAAAGATACTGTGTGTGGGTGGGGTGTCACAGGAAACAGTTGAAAAGGAAGAGACAGTATTTTAAAAATTAAGTGAAAGGGTGTTAAGGGAACGTACTGGGAGAAAGAAAATAGAAGAGGTAGAATACAATAAATTATCTCACATATGACAGGCAAGAAAAATCTTTTCCAGTGGAGTGGAGGAGGGGGGGATGTTGGCTGAGGTGAGTAAACCTTATTCTCATCAGAATAGGTTCAAAGAAGGAATAACATACACACTCAATTAGATAGAGAAATTATGAAAATAGCAGAAAGGTGATAGAAAGGAAAGGAGATTGGGGAAGGGGGAAGACAAAAGCAAAACACATTTAAGTATGGACAAGGGGAAAGAAGAAATAAAGAATTGAATAAAAAAGGGGAAAAATAGGATAGAGGGAAATACAGTTAGCAACAGAAATTGTGAGCAAAATTTTGAAGCAACTTTCTTTGATAATGAAATTAGTCAAGTTCATATAAAAAAAACTATTCCTCAATTGATAAATGGTCAAAAGTTACGAAAAGTTTTCAGATGAGGTAATCAAAGCTATCTATAATAATATTAAAATATTCTAATTGACTATTGGTTGGAGAAATGCAAATGAAAACAATTCTGAATTACTACCAAAAACATGTTATGTTAGCTAATAAGACAGGAAAGGAAAATGACAATTGTTGGCAGGAATGTGGAAAAAATGTGAAAAAATTAATGCATTATTGGTGGGGTAGTGAATTTATTCAACCATTCTAAAGAACAATTTGGAGTTATGCTCAGAGGGCTATAGAGACATGAATACCCTTTGATCTAGCAGTACCACTATCCAAAAAGAGATAAAAAAGAACAACAAAAAGAAATTGATCTATATGTACAAAAAGTTGTGTATAGCAGTACTTTTGTGTTTTTTTATTTTCTCATTTTTTCTTATTTTATTTGTTGTCAGTGTTCTACAATCACATCCCAATATCTTAGATGCTTCCCCTCCCTCCCCTTTCTTCCAAGCTCCCACCCCCTTCCTTCCCTAGGACAGCACACAATTTTATATAGGCCCTACACATACAGTCCTATTAAATATATTTTCACCTTAGTCATGTTGCATAGAAGAATTAAAATGAATGGGAGAAATCATAAAACACACCAAAATTCAATATACAAAAGAAAATGATCTGCTACATTCTGGAATCAAATTCCATAGTTTTTTTCTCTAAATGGGAAAGCATTTTGTCTTAAGAGACCATTGGGAATTTTTTAAGTTGAAGTCTACCAGAAGAATCCTCGCACACTGTGATTGTTGCTGCGTATAAAGTTCTCCTGGTGCTGCTCCTTTCACTCAACATCACTTTATACAAGTCATTCCAGTCGTTTCTGAATTCTTCCTGTTCATCATTTCTTATAGCATGATAGTATTCCATTACACTCATATAGCACAATTTCTTCAGCTATTCCCCAATTGATAGACATCCCCTTGATTTCCAGTTTTTGGCCACCACAAAGAGAGCTGCTATAAATAATTTTGTACATGTGGGACTTTTTCCCATTTTTATGATTTCTTGAGGATACAGTCCTAGAAGCAGTATTGCTGGGTCAAAGAGTATGCACATTTTTTGTAGCCCTTTGTGCATCGTTTCAAACTGCTCTCCACAATGGTTGGATCAGCTCACAGCTCCTCCAACAATGAATTATTATTCTAACTCTCCCACTTCTCCAATATTCATCATCGTCCTGTTTTGTCATATTAGCCAATCTGATAGGTGTGATGTGGTATCTCAGAGTTGTTTTGATTTGCATCTCTCTAATTAATACTTACTTAAAGCATTTTTTCATACGACTATTGATAGTTTTGATTTCTTCCTCTGAAAACTGCTTGTTCATATCCTTTAACAATTTATCAATTGAGGAATGACTTGTCTTCTTGTACATTTCACTCGGTTATCTATATGTTTTAGAAATGAGGCCTTTATCACAAGCACTAAGTGCAAATATTCTTTGCCAGTTTTCTGATTCCCTCCCAATCTTGGTTGCATTGGGTTTGTTTGTGAAAGAACTTTTCAATTTAATGTAATGAAAATTATTCATTTTGCATTACATTATGTTTTCTATCTCTTGATCCTTAAAAAAGTCTTCCCTTCTCCATAAATCTTATAAATACACTGTTCTTTGCTACAGTAATTTGTTTATAGTATCAATCTTTATGCCTTGATCATGTACCCATTTGGACTTTATTTTTGTGTAAGGTGTCACAAATTGGTCCATAACTAATTTCTGCCATACTGTTGTCCAGTTTTTGCAGCAATTTTTGTCAGTCACTGAGTTCTTATCCCAGAAGGTGGAGTCCTTTGGTTTCTCAAACAGTTGTTTACTATAGTCAATGACTACTATATCTGACTTACCTAATATATTCCACCGTTCTACCCTTCTGTTTCTTAGCCAGTGCCAAGCGGTTTTGATAATTGCTGTTTTATAATACAAATTGAGAACTAGAAGAGCTAGGTCACTTTCCTTAGCATTTCATTTCATTAGTTTTCCTAATATTCTGCACTTTTTATTCTTTCAAATGAATTTTGATATTATTTGTTCTAATTATAGAAAATAATTTTCTGATAGTTTGTTTGTTATAGCACTGAATATGTAAATTAATTTAGGGAGAATTGTCATTTTTATTAAATTGGCTCTGCCCACCCATGAGCAACTGATGTTTTTCCACTTACTGAGACCTGACTTTATTTGTGTAAAAAGTGTTTTGTAATTGCGTTCATATAGTCCCTGGATTTGTTTCAGCAGGTAGACTCCCAAATATTTTATAGTGTCTGCCACAGATTTAAATAGGATTTCTCTTTCTGTCTCTTGCTGTTGGTAATATATAGAAATGTAGAAGATTTATGTGAGTTTATTTTGTAACCTGTAACTTTGTGAAATTTGTTTATTATTTTCAGTAGTTTTTTTCACTTGATATTCCAGAAATCTCTAAGTATATCATCATATCATCTGCAAAGAAAGATAACTTAGTCTCTTCTTTGCCTAATCTAATTCCTTCCATTTATTTTTCTTCTCTTATTGCTGTAGCTAACATTTCTAATACCATGTTAAATAATAGTGAGGATAATGGACATCCTTGTTTCACCCCGATCTTATTGGATATGGATCTAGCTTATCCCCACTGTATATAATGATAGCTGGAGGTTTTAGGTAGATACTGCTTATTATTTTATGGAAAGTTCCATTTGTTCCTATGTTCTCCAGTGTTTTCAATAGGGATAGGTGTTGTATTTTGTCAAAAGCTTTTTCTGCATCCATTGACATAATCACTTGGTTTCTGTTAGTTTTGTTGTTGATATGATCAATAATGTTAATAGTTTTCTTAATAGGGAACCAGTCCTGCATTCCTGGTATAAATGCTACCTGATCATAAAGTATGATTCTCATAATAAGTTACTGTATTCTTTTTGCTAAAAATTTATTTAAATTTTTTGCCTCTATGTTCATTAGAGAAATGGGTCTATAATTTTCTTTCTCTGTTTCGGCTCTTTCTGATTTAGGTTCAAAAGCATATTTGTATCATAAAAAGGATTTGGAAGGACTCCTCATTCTTTAATTTTCCCAAATAGTCTACATAGAATTGGAATTAAACGTTCTTTAAATGTTTTGATAAAATTCACTTGTGAATCCATCTGGTCCTGGAGAACTTTTCCTAGGGAGTTCATTGATGGCTTGTCCAATTTCTTTTTCTGAGATGAGTTTATTTAAGTATTCAACTTCCTCTTCTGTTAATCTGAGCAATTTATATCTTTTAAAATAATCATCCGTCTCTTTTAGATTGTCAAATTTATGGCCTTCTCTTGGGCAAAGTAATTTGTTATTATTGTTTAATTTCCTCTTCATTGGATATGAGTTCACCTTTTTCATTTTTGATATTGTCAATTTGATTTTCTTTTTTCTTTTTTTAAATAGATTTGACCAAAAGTTTATCAATTGTATTTTTTTTTCATAAAACCAACTCCTAGTTCTATTTATTAGTTCAATTTTTCTTAAATTCGATTTTATTCACCTGTCCTTTGGTTTTCAGTATTTCTAATTTGGTATTTACTTGTGTATTTTCAATTTGTTCTTTACTGAGCTTTTTCAGCTACATGCCAATTGGTTGATCTCTCTTTCTCTCTTTTGTTCATGTAGGAATGCAAGGATATGACAATTTCCCCTAAGAACTGCTTTTGCAGTATCCCATAAAATTTGGAAGATTGACTCGTTATTGTCATTCTCTTGAACAAAGGTGTTGATTGTTTCTATAATTTGTTGTTTAATCCACTCATTCTTTAGGATTAGATTTTTTAGTTTCCCATCAATTTTTGGTTTATGCTTCCATGGTCTTTGATTAAGTATAAGTTTCATTGCATTATGATCTGGGAAAGATACATCGACATTCTGTGACTTTTTGCATTGGATTGTGAGGTTTTGGGGGCCTAGCACATGGTCAGTTTTTGTATATGTGTAATGTACCACCGAGAAAAAGGTAAATTCCTTTCTATTCCCATTCATTTTCTCCAGAGATCTATCATATCTGCCTTATCCAGCATTTTATTGACTTCCTTAACTTCTTCCTTGTTTATTTTGCGGTTAGATTTATTAAGTTTAGAGAGTTGGAGGTTGAGGTCCATTACTAATATAGTTTTCATATCTGTTTCTTCCTCTAACTCCCTTAAGTTCTCCTTTAAGTATTTGGACACTATGCCACTTGGAGCATATGTGTTTAGTAATGAAATTTCGTCGTTGTCTATGGTGCCTTTTATCAGGATATGGTATCCTTCCTTATCTCTTTTGATTAGATCTATTTCTGCTTTTGCTTTTTCTGAGATTAAGATTGCTACCCCTGCTTTTGTACATTAGCTGAAGCACAATATATTCTGATCCAACCTTTTACCTTTAACCTATTGGCATCTCCCCTTTTCAAATATGTTTCTTGCAAACAATGTATTGTTGGATTGCAGTTTTTAATCCTTTCTGCTGTCCCTCTCTGTTGTATAGAAGAAGTCATCACATTCACATTAATGATTATGATTATTCTCTCTGCCTTTCATTGCATCTCCTTTCCCCTTGTTTATGCTTTTAGTACTCCCTTTTCCTTTTCCCTCCATAATAATCTTTTAATTTTTGCCTACTGTTTCCCTCAGCCTTCCCTCCCTTCTTTCTGCCCCCCTTTTTATTCCCTTTTCCCTAAGTATTTCTTCCCTCCCTTTTAGCTTCCTCTCCTTTTACTTTTTCCCTTCCCCTCCTTCCCCTGCCTATAGAGCTACTTGTATTTTTATACTCAACTGAATTTTTTGTTCCCTCGTTGAATCCAATCTGATGAGAGTACCTCTCAAACCGTACTCATCTCCCTCCCTTCTTTCCCTCTACTGTAATATAATTTTATGCCTTTTCCTGTGATGAAATTTATTTTTTCTGCCTCCTCCTTTTCACATCTTCTATTACAATTCCTTCTTAGCCTTAAATCTCATTTGTTATTGTCACATCATTTAATATATACCCACTTCCTCTATCTATGTATATCCCTTTTGAATTTAATAACAAATATTCAATTCTCAAGATTAACAAGTATCATCTTCCCTTATAGGGATATAAAGAGTTTTCCCATATTGTATAAAAGTCTTTTTTTGTCCTTGACTACCTTTTTATGCCTCTCTTGAGACTTACATTTGAAGATCAAATTTTCTATTGATTTCTGGCCTTTACTTCATGAAGATATGGACATCTCTTATTCTATTGAATGGCCATCTCCTTGCCTGAAATATTATTCTCAACTTTGCTGGGTAATTAATCCTTGGTTATAGTCCCACCTCCTTTGCCTTATGGAAGATCATATTCCAATTTCTTTGATCTTTTTTTTTATATTTTTAAATCATTTTTCTTCTATTTCTCTAATTTGGGTTTTAAAATCCTTCCAGAGATCTTCCAAGAAGGCTCTTTGTGCTTCATACCAGTTCATATTCCCTTCTGAAGTTTTAGATGAGAGTACTGTCTCAATGTTGACCTTTTTGGTATTTGTGTTTTGGTCCTTGTCCCCCAGAAAGATTTTATTGTCTTTTATTTTCTACTTTGTTTCTTACACATGATAATAACCCTATTTCTGGCTTTTAAAGTAGATCTCTGCATCTGTGTCACAGGGTCTCTGTCCTACAGTTCCTGTGCCTAAAATTTGAGGCTTTCTGTGTTTTGGCCTCTGGTTCTTTCAGCTAGAAACTAAAATGCTGCTTATCTGGTGCTGAGCTGGCAGGTGTTTGAAAGCAAAGGTCAGGTAAGGTCTTTTAGTGTTTCCCTGTAGTTATACTGGAGTTAGGTTGTTAAAGGTGGGAGAGTGGTGATCTGGATGTTGGAGGCTCCACTGATGAACTAGAGCATAGCAAGCTCAACTGTCTGTGCTACCCTCTTCCCAATTCCACTGAGGTGCTGAGGCATGCCTGGGGTCCTGGTTTTGGCAGTCGTTGGCTTTACCCCCTGGGGTTCAGGGTCTTCTCACAGTTGCTTGAGGTGGGGCTGTCTGGGACAGCTCTGATCCACAGCCACAGCAAGACAAAACCTCCTTATCAACATTTTTAGCCTCACGTGCTGAGAATGTATTTACCCCATTCTGCTGTTCCCACTGTTTCAGGGTTTTTCCTGGGGAGATATTCCCTGGGCTCATCAATGTTAACAGGGGGAGGTAGATAGCAATTACCCATCACTCCACCATCTTGGCTTCTGAATCCAGAAATATCTATAGCACTACTTTTTTGATGGAATAGCATTGGAAATTGAGTGGTTGTCCATCTATAAGGGAATGACTGAGGAGATTCTTGTAAGTGTTTATGACAGAATGCTATTATCCTTTGAAAAATGATGACATGAATGCTCTAAGAAAAACTAGGAAGTACTTTTATTAGTTAATGCAAAGTGAACTGTACTACATACAAAGCAACAGCAATAATGTAAGATGATTCAGCTTTGAATAACTTAGCCATTCTTAGTAATACAGTGATCCAAGACAGCTCTGAAGGACACATGATGAAAAATGCTGTTCATCCCCAGCAAAGGCTGATTGTGTCTGAATGCAGATTGATGCACATTTTCTAAACTTTATTTTCCTTGAGGTTTTCAAGGAGGTTAGGGGGAGGTATACCTTTTCTTTTATAATATGACTTCTATGGAAATGTTTTCCATGACTACACATGTATAACATGTATTGATTGCCTTCTCAATGAGGGTCAGTGGTGGAAAGAGAGGAAGGGAGAGAATTTGCAACTCAACGTTTTAAAAACAAATGTTAAAAAATTGCTTTTATATGTAACTTGGTGAAAATAAAATACTACATAATACTGGGAAAAAAATAAATATAAAGGGGATTTAGATAGCAAATCATGTAAGAATCCTGACCTTATTCTTTTGCCCTACCCTTTGTGTTATCTTTCTCCTTGGATTTCTTATATTTACTTATCTATCTACAGCTAAAGAAAATTTAATTGCCTAAGTGTTTTAACTTACATAGATTGTCCAATTCTTGATGACAGGGGATGCTTCATTTTTAACATTAATAAATATTTTTGATTGTTTGAATAAAAATATTATGAAAACACTGTCAAATTAATTTCTTCTCATTCTATATATAATTTTCCTTATAGATATGGATTGCACTTGTGATTTCATGGGTGCTAGAAAATCCAATGTTAAAAAAATCACTCCCTTGATCATCCCTTCTTCTCTTTGATCAATTGTCTTAGAAAGTTGTCTTGAATAATAAGTTGTTGCTACTTTGTATCACCCAGACAGCTTCTGTCAAGGGGGAATGCCATGTTTTGCCTGCCTTCAAGATCTGTTGTTAGTCCTTCTGCCTTTCACTCTTTTTGTCTTCACCATTTCTTCACCTCTACACAATTGGCTCCCTTAGAAGTGTAAAGGCTACAATAACTACCTTCACCTTTATAATTTTATTTATTTTTTTGAAAGAACATTGGACTTAGATTCAAAAGTCCTGTGTTCAAAGCCAGCGTTCTCAATTTCTTAATTAAGGGAACTTGAGCGAGTCCCTTAAATTCTCAGAACATAACCTTACTCATCTGTAAAATTAACATGCATGCCCATTCTGTGAAGTTCAAATAACATAACAAATGTGAAAGTGTTTTGTTATCATTAAATACCATAAAATTAAAACCTATCGAGGCAGTAAACATAGATCTTACTGGTAGTAAAGATGTGAGTGGGAGATGGTTGATTATATTTCCTTCAGGAAGCTCACAAATAAAGTTCATGGTCTAAAACCAATATGCATATATATATATATATATATATATATATATATATATATATATATATATATATATATATATATATATATATATATATATATACTGCATGTGACACTAATTTGATTTAAACTGGTTTGACCTGATGGAAAAAATACATGCATATTATATTATTTGAATCTTGACAATAAAAAGCAGTACCTATGCCATGTTTCACTTTGATCTTTTAATAGCAGGAAAAATGTTGCTTTGTTAACTGTCATCATTCAAATTTTGTATTCATATTCATAATATATATTTTAAAATATATAAAATTTTAATTACTGATCATTTACATTTAATTGTTATTTAAATATATGCCAATTTTTTCATAGTATTGGCATGAATGCTTCAGCTTTCATTGAATATTTTATAGTATCATTGTAAATATCCCTAGAGTTTGCTAAGGCAGGGTTCATTTTCTTGGTTAAAGAAAAATAGCAACAACAACTATGACAACTATGACATCAAGCAATAGATAATTTATTAATGATGTTTTCAAAATGGTGACAAATTCAATACAATTCAGTAGTATATTCTGAGTTATAATGATTGTTAAAAAATAAATTTCCAGAGGCAGAGCCAAGATGGAGTAAAGGTAAGGACTTGCCTGACCTCTGTCCCAAATTCCTCCAAATATCTTTTAAAAAATGACACTGCACAACTTCTTTACTGGCAGAACCCACAACAAAGACACAGAATAAAACAAGTTTCGAGTTGAAGACAACCTGAAAAATTGATTGGAAAGGTCTGTTGAACCAAGTCGAGAAAAGACTGTAGTTTAATGCCAGCCACCAGCACAGACCTGACCCCAATAAGGCCAGAGCAGACCTAGTAGACTGAATTAATGGCAGCAGTAGTGGTTTCCAGACTTCTCAGCCCATAGACTCCAGAGACAACTTGGTAGGTCAGTAGGAGGACTCTGTCTGTCCTGGATGAGAGAGGGGTACAGTTCAGCAAAGGCTATACCAGCACAGTCCTGGCCCAAGCAAAGGTCTTGGGAGGAATTGAATCGACATTGGACATGGGCACTGCCATTTCAAGTGTCTGCTTCTGCAGCTCTCAACAACAGATTGCATGTTTGGAAGTCACCTTTTTCAACATCCAGGAGCCAAGATGGCAGAGTAATCCATAAGTTTCTCTCACCCTCACTTATTGTCAGTGAAAGACCCAGAAAATACTGCCAACACCAGAGCTCCTGAGTGCCTTGACATAGTCAGGGGAAATAGCAAAACCACCATGGAGAACCATCATGTACACCCACAGAAAGGCATCCACCAGAAGCTGAACCTACCCATACTTTAGTGCAGTCCTGTCTAAGTAGGTGACCTCAAGTGGCTACAACAAAATAATACCCACCCTCCTTCTTGAGAGCTTCAATATAACCCTGGAGATACAAAGAAAAAAATGCATCTAACCTTGGAACCCACCAACCACTACCACCAGCTCCAGCTCAGCAGCAGGTAAACTATCCGACCTCTATATCCTACAGGTGCCAGCACCTGAGGCCCCAGCACACAATGCCAGTAACCAGGCCCTTAGCCCCCAGCCTAAGAAGCATATGACAATGCCCCCTGTGCCTCAGCAGCAAAAGCAAAATAAATCTAATTAACAGAGATATAGGAGAAAGCTACATACTTTTAAAAGACTCCAGAGGAAATGAAGTAATATCATTAATAACCATATATGCCCCAAGCTGTATAACGTAGAAATTCTTAGGGGAGAAGTTAAGAGAGTTATGAGAAGAAATAGACACCAAAAACTATGCTAGTCGGACAACTCAACCTACCCCTCTCTGAGGCAGATAAATCTAACCACAAAGTAAATAAGAAAGAAGTTAAGGAGGTTAATAGATTCTTAGATAAGTTAGAAATGGTAAACCTCTGGAGAAAACTGGGGATAGAAAAATAATGCACCTTTTTCTCGGTGGTACATGGTACCTACAAAAAACTGACCTTGTACTAAGGCACGAATCCCTCATATTCCAGTGTAGAAAGGGAGAAATATTAGATGCAACCTTTTGAATCATGATACAATAAAAATTACATGTGTAAAAGAGTCATGGAAAGATAGACTAAAAGCTAGTTGCAAATTAAATAATAAAATCCAAAAGAATGAGTGAGTCAAATAACAAATCACAGAAACAATCAATAACTTCAACCAAGATAATGACAATAATAAGACAACATACCAAAAATTATGAGATGCTGAGAAAGCAGTTCTTAGGGGAAGTTTTTTATCTCTGAATGCTCACATAAAAATAGTTAAAGAGAAGATCAATGAATTGGACATGCAAGAAAAAAAAATAAAAAAAGAACAAATGGAAAATCCCCAGTTAAATACCAAATTAGAAAAACTTACAACCAAAGGAGAGATTAATGAAACTGAAATAAACAAAGCTATCAAACTAATAAATAAAACTCAGAGCTAATTTCAAGAGCAAGAACTAATGTCTGGAGAAGTTAAATATCTTCCGCAGTGTCACAAAGCTGAATATATGAAATGAAATTCAAAATGAGGTCGCCGTACCCATTATCACAGTGAAACTCTACTTGTTCAAAAACTCCCATTCCATCTCATGTCCTTCAACATATTGTCCTCTCTATCATCTTTGCTCTTTCATTTACTACAATCTCTTCCCCTCTGTAGGCTAATTATTTACAATCTGCAAGCATGCTTTTATCTATCCCACTCAAAAAAACAAAATGAAACAAAAAACCCTTCCATTCCCATTGTCTTGACATCTCTCTTTTCTCATTTGTAGCTAAACTAAAGATATCTTACAAAAGATAAGAAAACTTTCTCTTTTCTCACTTTTGTCTTGACCCTTTTACGATCTGACTTTCAAACTTATTATTCTACCAAAACTTTTCTCTTCAAAATTACTAATGATCTAAATTATTAAGTTAATAAATCCAGTGGCCATTGCACAGTCCTAATTATTTTTGGCCCCTCTGGAGCCTTTTGTACCACTGATTACTCTCTCCTCTTAATACTCTATGTTCTCCAGGTTTATGAAACTTTGCTCTATCCCTGCTCTCTTTTATTCAAAAAAAGTCATATCCTATTGTCACAAACTAATAAGATTATAGCCTAGAGAAAAATTGTTATAGAGTAACCTTCATGTGGAAGGGTAGAAATTATTTGTTCCTATCTAATGGCCTTTAGGAAAACATCATATGTGTTATCTATTGCCCAGAAGGAGACTCGAGGCAACTTTGCATCTGGAGTTTATAACCATGGCTATAATGAGAATGTCTGAAACCACAAATAGTATGAAAATGTTGTTTTTTATGTTATTTACAAAGCAAACACAAAATGATGAAAAGTTTCCTAAATACATAAAGCACAGAGCAAAAGAGAATGCCAGAATTTTAACTAATTCCTTTTGGTTGATCATGCATAATTTAATATGTCAATCAAATAGGGCTGTTAACACAATATTTTTTTGTAGGCAAATTAAAGAGCACATTCTTCAGATTGGATTGGATCTCAGTTAAGATAAATGGGCCAACCTAAGCAGTCAAAAAACAAAATCTACCAATGAATTCCAGTCTAAATTAGGAATATTGTACACAAATTATAACCTTAAATACTAAATATCCTAGGATTAAAAGAAAAAAATTCCCCTTCCTTTTAATTTGATAGTTAAACAGTTATTTTATCAGGATTTGAAAATAAAATAAATGAAAATGCCAGACATGTTCACTTTTACTGAGAGGAAATTGCTTCTCAAAATATGATGGAGTTGAGTAAGATTTAAAAATCCTGATCAAAGAATATACTGGTGTTTATGTGAAGTGAATATTTAGGAAAATCTATATAAATAAACAGACATATTTGGTAAAAGTTAACACCATGTTTTTAAGTTTCAGTACTTTGACTTATGTAGGTGAAGTGTAAAAAATATTTTAAAGCTAAGTTCTTTCCAAAACCTATTTTACATTAGAATTATAACCAATACTTTTTATGCTATTTTGAAATGTTATACGTTGATGAAATCTTGATAGCTTAATATTCTCATTTGCTCTTTATTGAATGACAATGCATGAAAGTAGGCAGTGCTTAAGACCAGTGTTGTAATCGCTAGTGCATTTAAAATATATCAGTACCATGCTTGGTAGGACAAAGAACAAGTTGCAGTAGAAGCCCAATTAAAAGAGAGAATGTGCAAAGTGCTGCCAGACAACGTTGGTTGAAATGTTCAAAAATAAACTTACTGTCAGCCACAATTCCAGTCACTGTTTATTATAGGAAAACTGAACCCAAGGGAGGTTACATTTATTACATTTTTTTCTATGTTGAAGAGAATGAGAATTCAGTCATGAATAGTTATTTTATAATGGAAAGAAACAAGGAAATTTGGTGAGACAAAATAAATGCAAATATAAAGACTTACAAAGTTTAATGCAAATTATTAAAATTGCAGTTAATTTTATTTGGAAATTATTATAGAATACTAAATCAATAGCTATTTATATTATTGATTCAAGGAGAGAGAGGAATAAGAAATTAGAACAAAAGTCTTTAACTTAATGACAGATTTCATGAGACCTGCTAATTGTGTAGAAACAAATAATGTATCTCTGTTTTCCATAACACCAAACTGACATTTAGTATTTTCTTCAGATATTAAATGTATATGTATGCATAAACATAGATGTGTATATGTGTATACATACACACATAGGTGTGCATATGTATATTCAAAAAGATATTCATAGGATTCATTAAACTGCCACATTGGTCCATGTTTATTCACACATGCAGAGATTTAAGGACCCATGCTTAGAGGAACAATAAAGTGTGTGCATGTAGATCCAGAAAACAACAGAAAAAGGGTGAAGGCAAGTAAAATTCACTTTGTTTTATCACTATAAAATGAGAAAATTGTTAGCAAAATGGTAGTTTCATTTGAAGTCTTTAATTATAACTTTATTCCTCTTTTTCTCTTTTCTTCAAAATTGTTTGAGAATGAAGATTAAACCCCTATGATAAAAAATAAAATCTTATAAGTTGGATCATTTGTAATCCTTATTTTTTTATATCGAAAATTGATTGTTAAAAAAATAATAATAATATAGAAAAGACCTAATCAGACCATCACTCTATGATAGTGCAGTAAAAAAGATGTAAGAGGAATGTAAAAATTAAAGAGTTGAGTAGAATCAGCAATTTAAAGTTGGATGGGATCTTAGTCATTATATTTCTCTGAGTCTCAGTTTTTTCATCAGGTAAATGGGGAAATGAAAAATCAAACCTTACTCTTTTTCAAATTAGGCATAACAAAAACTGGATCATTAGGGATGAAGTAAATTGCCTAAGATGACATACATAATAACATGTTAAATAGCACATCTGGCTTTAGATCCCAGATACTTTTTTAAAACTGAGGCCTTTCCACTGAGACACATTAACAATACAGAGTATTCTTTTCTTTATTTTAATTTTTAATATTTTATTTTTAAACATTTAAAAAATGAGATCTGATTTCTCTCACTTTCTACCACTTTTCTCTCACTCATTGAGAAGGCAAGGCATGTGATATTATTTATACACGTGAGGTCACATAAACATTTGCATATAAGCCATGTTGGAAAAAAGAAGCAAAAAAAGTAAAAAAAAAAAATATCCTTCAATTTTCACTCCAGTTTCTTAAGTTCTCTTTCTGGAAGTGAATGGCATTTTTTCATTATACATCTTTCAGATTTGTCTTGGATTACTCTATTACTGAGAACTGGGGTCGTTCACACATGATCCTCATCATATATTGTTGTTGGTGTGTACAAAAATCTCCTGCTTCTACTCACTTCATTCTGCATCATTTCATTGGAATATTATCAGGCTTTCCTGCAACTATCCTGTTCATTACTTCTTTCACCAAAATAATATTCCATCAATATCATATAGCACAATTTGTTCAGCCATTACCCTGTTGATAGGATTGCCTTTAATATCTAATTCTTTTCCAGCATATAAGAGCTCTTTCAAATATTTCTGTATATATATATATATATATATATATATATATATATATATATATATATATATATATATATACCTAAAACCTAAATCAACAGATGGTGCTTCCATACCATCTGATAGTAAGCAACACATACATCATAAATCAACAGAGAGATGCATCTGGTTCATCATACATATGTAGTTACCATAGAGAGAAGCACCAACACCTTGGTTTTCAAAGTCAAGGGCTTATGGCTTCCAAGAGTCTCATCTGGCGCACAAAGTTTCTTCCAAAAATTAAGCCCCAAAGTATAACCTCAACCTCAGAGTATTTATACATTTTTTAGAGTAACAAGGCATCACAATCCTTGAATAACAGTGTCTCATTAACAAAAGGTATGCGCTTTTCTTCAAATCTTCTCAGGCCAGTTAATGGGTTGGGAAGTTCTTTAATCATATTAAAATAATTAGCAATACAAATAAATATACTATTTCTAGTTAAAGAACTTGTTTCTGTACTTCACTTCTAGTAAAGACTCCTGATTATTAAAGGCAAAATTCATTCAGAAGCCTTTGGTTATACTAAAATAAATAAAAAGTAAAAGATCATACTTTGCTTCCCATCACAATAGATATGACAGGTACAATTTTAAATGCTCTCCTAATTAGTGTGTATCACTTTTTATATCTAAATAACATACTCATTTTGATCTTATCTTGGTGTATGGTATGACATGTTGGTCTATATATAATTTCTACCAAACTGCTTTCCAGTTTCCTCGA
Organism: Notamacropus eugenii; assembly: GCF_028372415.1. Lineage (NCBI taxonomy): Eukaryota > Metazoa > Chordata > Mammalia > Diprotodontia > Macropodidae > Notamacropus > Notamacropus eugenii. The sequence goes on along the minus strand of NC_092877.1, from coordinate 247,526,272 downwards.
CAATTTTTCTCAAACAGTGAATTCTTTTCCCAAAAGATGGATCTTTGGATTTATCAAACACTGGATTAGAATATTCATTAACCACTGTATATTGCGTACTTAATCTTTCATACTAATCTGCCACTCATTTTCTTTGTCAGTACTGGACTATTTTTATGACCAGCATTTTGTAATTCAATTTGAAATCAGTTATTACTGGACCATTTTCTTTCACTTTTTTTATCAAGACACATTTTGTTGCTGACATGTTTTTCTTCTATATGAAATTTTTTATTAATTTTTCTAGCTCAAAATGTTTTTTGCTAGTTTGACTACCATGATATTGTGTAAGAGAATAAATTTAAGAAGAATTGTCATGTTTTGTTATGTTTGCTCAGACTAGCCACGAGTAATTAAAATTTCTCTGACTGTATTAATCTATCTTTTAGTTTAAAAAAGTGTTTCTTTTTAATTGTTTTCATTAATTTCTGGGTTTGCCTTGGCAAGTAAACACAAATATTTTCTATTTTCTGTAGCTATTTTTAATGTCATTTCTCTTTGTGTCTATTCCTGCTGTACTTTCTTGGCATAGGATATTTTTAACAAGGACAAAGAATTAGAGAACAAATTTTAATAGAACTCATCCTATTTCCTCAGCACTTCAACTATTTTGTGTTTCTTTTTTACTCTTATCAGGATGTTTAACCCATTATACTGAGTTGATGATGTTTTTAATCCTAGAGATGGAAAAGCAATCTGGAAAACACCTTAAAGCCATTTTAAACTTAACCACTCTAAATGTAAATTCATTACCTCCAACCCTTCCCAACCTTTTTCTATTATTCCTAAGTCCATCACCATATGTCTCTACTTCCAATTTCAGTGTTATTAACTTTGATTCTTACTTTTCTCTCACCTTGTACAATCAATCCATTTTCTTTTTTCTCTTTTTCTGAGTTTTAAATATTTATTTATTTTTAATTTTTGACATTCACTTTCACAAAATTTTGAGATCCAGGTTTTCTCCCCATTTCTCTGCCCCCCCCCCCAATAAAGCCTTGCATTCTGATTATCCTTTCCTTTCATGTGCTCTCTTCCATCACACCCCTCTCTTCCCTTATGCCCATCTTCTCTATTTTCTTATATGGCAAAATTGATTTCTATACCACATTTCATGTATATCTTATCTCCCAGTTGTATACAAAAAGATATTTCAACATTTGTTCCTAAAACTTTGAGCTCTAACTTTTCTTCCTTCCTCCCTTCCCACCCATCCCCACTGAGAAGGCAAGCAATTCAATATAGGCTATATATGTGCAGTTTTGCAAAAGGCTTCCGTAATAGTCATGTTTTGTAAGACTAACTTTATTTCCCTCCTTCCTGTCCTTCCCCCCAATTATTTCTATTTTTTTCTTTTGTCCTTGTCTCTCCCAAAAATTGTTTACATCTAATTACTCCTTGCTCCCATTTGCCCTCCATTCTATTATCCTACCCACCCCACTTATCCCCTTCTCCCCTACATTATTGTAGTGTAAGATAGATTTTCAAACCAAATTGATTGAGTATATTATTTCCTCCTTAAGCCAAATGTGAAGAGAATAAGCTGCACTTTTTCGCTCTTACCTCCTCACTTTTCTTCTCCATTAGAAAAACTTTTTTTGACAATTATACGAGAGATAATTTGTCCCATTCCAATTCTCCTTTCCTCTCTCACCCTTTGGTATTATTGTGTTTAGATATCACCCCTTCTTTTTCAACTCACCCTGTGCGTTCTTTCTCTCTCTCTCTCTCTCTCTCTCTCTCTCTCTCTCTCTCTCTCTCTCTCTCTCTCTCTATATATATATATATATATATATATATATATATATATATATATATATATATATGTACATATATGTATATATATATGTATATGTATATGTGTGTGTATAATCCCACCAACCACCCAAATATTGATAAAACTTTCAAGAGTTACAAAAATTATCTTTCCATATAGGAATGTAATCAGTTCTACTTTAGGAATTCCCTTATGATTTCTCTTTTCAGTTTACCTTTTCCTGCTTCTTTTTATTCTTGCGTATGAAAGTCAAATTTGCTATTCAGTTCTGGTCTTTTCATGAAGAATGTTTGAAAGTCCTTTATTTCCCTGAATTTTTTCCCCTGAAGTATTATAACCAGATTTTCTGGGCAGGTGATTCTTGATTTTAATCTTAGTTTCTTTGACTTCTGGACTATCATATTTCAAGCCATTTGATCCCTTAATTTGGAAGTTGCTAGATCGTGTGCTATCCTGATTGGATTTCAGCAATACTCAAATTATTTCTTTCTGGTTGCTTGCAATATTGTCTCCTTGACCTGGGAACTCTGGAATCTGGTTACAATATTCTTAGGAGTTTTTTTTTTTCATATCTCTTTCAAGAGGTGATCAGTGAATTCTTTTAATATTTATTTTGCCCTGTGGTTGCATAATATCAGGGCAGTTTTCCTTGATAATTTCAAGAAAGATGATGCCTAGATACTTTTTTTTTGATCATGGCTTTTAGGTAGTCCTATAATTTTTAAATTGTCTCACTGATCTATTTTCCAGATCAGTTGTTTTTCCAACGATATGTTTCACATTATATTCTATTTTTTTCATTCTTTTGGTTTTGTTTTGTAATTTCCTGGTTTCTCATGAATTCATTATCTTCGATCTGATCCATTCTAATTTTTAAAGAACTGTTTTCTTCAATTAGCTTTTGAACCTCCTTTTCCATTTGGCTAATTCTGTTTTTTAAAGTACTCTTCTCCTCATTGGCTTTTTGGACCTCTTTTGCCAATTGAGTTAGCCTGTTTTCAAAGGTGTTATATCCCATAGCATTTTTGGGGGGTCTCTTTAGCAAGCTATTGACTCTCTTTTCATGATTTTCTTGCAACACTCCAATTTCTCTTCCCAATTTTTCCTCCACCTCTCTTACTTGATTTTCAAAATCCTTTTTGAATTCTTCAATGGGCTGAGATCACTGCACATCCACTTTCCAGGTTTTGGATGCAGAGACCCTTAACTCTCGATCTTGCTCTGATGGCATGCATTGCTCCTCCTCATCTAAATGGATGGAAGGAAATGCCTGCTCACCTAGGAAACAACCTTGTATTGTCTTATACTTTTTCCCTTTGGGGCGTATGTTCCCAGCCAGTTACTTGACTTTTGATTCCTTTGTCAAGAGGAAGGTGTGCTCTGGGGACCTGTAACTTCTCAGTTCCTCCAAGGTGGCACAATCAATGCAGAGGACTTTGCTCATCTTCTGGCCTGCACTCTGGTCTGGAAGCAACCAAAAACTTTTCTGCCCAGAGTCACTGAGTAGTAGAATTCCCGTCCCACATCTGCCCCCAACTCTACCATACAAACTCTCTTCCTCCTCACCCCAGGACCCCACTCAGGCCTGAGATTAAGATCAGCTGCTTAATTCCCCCAGAGTCTTTAGGCAGAGGGCTCCAAAAATGGGATGGTGCTGATGCAGTGACTTCTGCTGGTATGCCATACCATGTTCCCTTTTCATCCAAATGACAAAGCTTTCTCACTCACCGTTGAAATTTTCTATGGCATTTGTGGGTGAAGGGATCTTAGAACCACGACTGCTGCTGGGGATTCTTCCCCTGAAGCCTGTTCTAGTCCTGTTTCTACCATTGCCAGGTGTGGGGGCCAGGATGGGCTCCATGGGCTGCACTCCACTCTGTGCCCCTTGTGATAGACCTTTCCTGTCAGCCTTTCAGGCACCTTGGACTGGAAATCTCTTTCACTCTGCCATTTTGTGGCTTCTGCTGCTCTACAATTTGTTACAAGTTATTTTTACAAATGTTTTATTGGCTGTGGGGAAAGAGCTAGAGTATGTGGGTTTTTCTACTCTACCATCTTGGCTCTGCCTCTACTCAATCTATTTTCAAAGTTTATCACTTCTCTTTTCAAAGTATCTCTTGATTTTGCCTCCTTCTTTGCTCTCACAGAAACAGCACACTAATTTGGCATATCATTGACTCTCTTGGATAATTTCAACAAATTCTAATTGGATTTTTGGCCTAAAATTTATTTCCATCCCAAACCATCCTCTACACAGTTATCAACATGATTTTTCTAAAAAGTAAATATTCCTGCGTCACAAATCCCAACCATTCAAATCAATCAACTGCTTTAATTCTTTATTACCACCAGTAGCAATATTTTTATTTTCTTTTTCATTTAAAGGTCTTTATAACCTGGGCATCTCTTGAATTTCCAGATTCCACATACTTTCCTATTTTCCATGATTTCTATGATCTAACTATACAGCTTCTCCATCCACCCTTCTCTGCTTCTTTTTGCTAGTTATCCTTCATTTGTATACTACTCTCCTTCCTGACTTTCAGCTTCTTTAGATCCCTGAATTCCTTTAAGAATAAGTTCTAATGTCAACTTCATTAGAAGCCTTTTCCTAGTCTTTCCAACTCTTGAGGCTTTCAAGTTATCTTCAATTACTTCATGTATGCACATATATACACACAGAGAAACATGTGGATATGTGTGTATGTATATATGTATGTATACACTCATATTTATACATGCATGTGCATATCTATACACACATGCATATATACATGCAAACATACATATATTAATATATACTCCATTATACAGAGATAGATATAGATATGCATGTATGTTTGTTTTATGTATGTAGGTATAAAGAGAGCGAAAGAGAAGTAAATTGTATGTGTTGCCCTTTCCATTAGAATGTGTGCTGCTTGACAAGTAAGAGTATTTTTTTCCTTTATTTGTATAGTATCCTTTCTGTTTTGCAGAGATCCTGGAACATAGTAAGCAGCTTATAAATTCATGCTCATTGTTTGATAGGTTCATTCTTCTGAGCTAATTCTTAAAGATTTTCAAATTAAGAAACAAAATCTCTCTAATATTGCGATATATAGAAAGTTCAAGTAATGTAGTTTCTGGGTAATTAATCATTTTATTAATTATACTAAGAGGTAATGAAAGAGGTCAGTGTCATTCTCAAATGGCAAAGACTCCATATGGAATCCACTCAATGCCTATATGCCCTTGGAAGTATGGGTATTGCTGAAAGTAGAAATCAACTCTTATTGATTAATAAACAATGAGAGAATGAATATTATAATAAAATGTAGGTTTATTCTAGTGAGGGGTTGGAAGATGTGACATTGATCACTCAGTATTGATGAAAGAGACTTATCTCCTATTCAGACTACTCCTTCATCTAGTGCAATCTAGACAAAAAGGAATCCATCCCTACTCATACTGGGCTGATTAAAATATTATGAGCTTGAATATGCCAGATTAAAATCTCTTTGCCTTTTGATCAGATCTGAGTATTCCCAATTTTGCCTCTGTTTGAGCTTTCTTCTCTTTTTCATATCTGCCTTTCAAAGACTGACTGAATACCCTAAAGGGAATGAGTGTGTGTTCATCCTTATTTGATGAAGAAGACCACGCCATTAGAGAAATGATGACATGACTTGCACTTGACTTTGTTTTGAGTGAGGGAGGGCTATGCAGGTCACCAGCCTCACTTCTTCTCCAGAGCCATCTGAAGCCAGTGACCAGGTATTCATCAGTATGACTGGAGATGACCAAAGATGAGGCTTTTGGGGTTATATGACTTGCCCAAGGTCACACAGCTAACGAGTATCCAGTGTCTGAGGTGAGATTTGAACTCAGTTCCTCCTGACTCCTGCACTGGTCCTCTATTCACTGCACCACCTAGGTGCCCCTAAAAGGATTGGGGAAAGAGAAGGGAAAAGATGTGAGTACTAATATAATAACTTGCTATTAATATGAGAGAAAAATTATTATTTCTCTCAATATCTACTTAAATACTCAGTATCATTTCTGTTATTTATACTGACTGACTGAGCTTTTCCCCTAAAAAAGGATTCATAATCATGAACTGAAGTGCCAGAAATTCTAATAACCACTCATGGGTTCTGGGGTGATTTGCAAATGCTCATTTCAAAAAATAATTCTCAGATCTCTGGCGTGTTTCCCATTAAGAGAGAGCCAGTGGACAAAATTAGCTCTTGACAAAAGCATTTAGTAAGATGATGTGGCTACTGTAATAGCTATAGATATTCTCCATAACCCTTAGTTACATCTTCTCAGACATAGACAGTATCCATCAGCACAAACTTAGAGTACAGTGTTTGGGAGGTACACATATAGGGAACACCAGTGGTCAAGGTAATTCACAACTCTGTGATAGGATATTTCTTCTAACTCATACTGTTCTTAGAAAGCTCCCTTTAATGTGCCCTGTCTCTTCTGGGTAATTTATTAAATTTGGCTCCTGAGGTGTTACCCTCTCTGTATTTCAATTCCTGGTTGCTTCCTTTTTAGATAGTGGTCCTGTTCCTCAAAGTTTGTTCTATCTTTGAGTGAATGCCTCTTTGTGACTTGAATATTTCTCTATGCTACCTAATGAATACAATATATTCTACTGGTCTAGTACATCCTCTTCAAAATGATTTAGTTGATTAGAGAGAAGGAGAGAGTAATCATCCTCTCTTCTCTGATGTCCCATAAAAGGGTTCCTTTCATACATTGTTCTTAATCTGCATTAGCCTAAATCCTTCAATTCTTACAGACTTAGCTATTTTAATTCCTCTAAAGGAGTATCTTATTTTTGTTTGTCCATTGAGATGGCTTCCTTTAATTCCACCAGAGACTGTTTCCCAATTTGTGAAATAATAATAGGATATTAACATTTTACTAAGAACTTATTAGAACATCAACAACCCTATTATCTACTCTTCACTTTCTGTAACTACATCAAAGGGTGGAGGATTTTCCCTTTCTTCTCTATATAGTAAACTATCTCATTTCTTGGTATCTGGAAGTTGAATACAGACAATAGTTGTGTTATATTCAAATTAATAGGTGAAATTTAATTGAGATAATCTTAAAATTGTCCAAAATCGTAATATTTCATCATAAAGTATATGCAAATGAGCTTGAGAGTAGGTTAAAATTATTAAAGATGTTAACTTTGTACCTAACGCAAAGCTTGAATATAGTAGAAATGTATTAAATAATTGATAAACTCAATTGAAACTTCAACTATCCAGATCTCCACTAACATGTTAGAAAACTGAGATCTTTATTACTGCTATTTGTAACTTTTGCTAATTTGATCATGTTAAGAGTATTTTAATCAGTCCAAGAATGAGCCAACCATTATTTTCTTAACTTATAAATTACACCAGTGATCAAATGGTAAGACATATTTTTAGATACTTTATGATATTCCCAGACAGAAGTTAACACTAGGTTTCATCAAGAAGGACAAAACAAATATAACAAATCAAAAATAAACACTCCAAAATAATTTGAAATACTTAAATCATATGCAGAAGTTTCAAATTTTCTTAAGCAGAGCAATCCTGATGCAAATATTAACTTTTAAAAAAAAGTTATGTCTCACCACAAACCTTGTTCTATGTCACTCTCTGTTCACTTAAAAATACAGATCAAAATGGTTAGTAAATATGATAATGAAACTCAGAACTGTATGTCAACGAATACATTCCATTCAGTTTACAAGATAGGATTTTGTTTTGTTTTGTTTTTATACATACCTATAGTTTGGAAAGAATAAGAATCTTTAATAATTTCAGTGTTGTTCAAACATAGTTTAGGGTTCAGATATTCAGAAGAATATCAATTTGCTTTTTTATTTAGGTACCTTTTTCCATTTGAAAGTCCTTCCTAGAAACTCTATTAAGGGGAAGAGCACATGTTGGCATTCATTCCTGATTCTCCAGCCTTAGCTAACTTACCTTGACATAGGTATAGTCTACCTTTCACAAGTGCTTTTAAGCTGCCCTTTCATGCTATTTGAATGCAGAGGTTGTTATTGTATTCATGTATCCCCAAGTCAATATTCACAGCACTGATGGTGACAATAAATATGCCAATGTAGATCTCGCTTGCAAAATATAAAAGACTCTCCATATGGAAGGCAGAAGAAAAACATTTCTTTAAACACCAGAAAGCAAAATCAGTCAGGATGACAAAGAAATTAATAAACATCGTCACAGCAGAGAGCAAAGTCATTCTCAAACCTCCCTTCCCTCAGACAGGACCTTGGGTTTGAGTCAGTTAGTCTATGTTCCATCTCCTCTGACCTGACCCCACTCATTCACTTCTTCCTGCTTCCTCTCCACCCTTCCTGTTCTACCTCTTCAACAAGCTCCTCCCACCATGTGTGACCCAGGCTTCCAGGTGATCCAGGTAAATCATATGGACCTATTAATTAATGAAAAAGATCTTTTAAATTACCATTACAATTGCCTCCACTTGTATTTTCAGCATATAGCTCAATGGTTGCCACATAATAAATCTTAATACATCCTTTTTGTCTTGACTTCTTGACTAGTTAATGTTTGAGTAGTATGGAGGCTACATTAGTGGCATTTTTTATTTTAAAATGCAATTCAGAAAAAAAAAACAAATGATTGCTTCCTTGTTGGTTGATTTTTTTTTTCTTCAAATTACTGGTTAAAATCTGACTCCAAGACTTTGAGTAGTTGTAGATGATAAGCTATCTTTAATGACTGTTTTCTATCTCTAAACATAGGTGGGATTTATTCTGTTAACAAACGTTTTTTACTTCAAAGGTAAAGGTATATTTATGTGATATTTTAAGTTCTTTTTCTAGTTTATCTAGTGAGTCACAGTATACCACAGTTGCCAAAGAACTAAAGCTGTGGGTCATCCAAAGGATAATAGAGACTCCAGTGCTGTAATTGTGTAAGCTGTATCATATTACAAAGTAAGAATTATACAAGAAAAATGCCATAAATTACTCATCACAAAAATGTGCAAGTGGAAAAAAAACGCACACATCATGTAACTAGAAAAAGAGCTAAATGATTAACAGCCATGATCTTCATTGTTATCTATATGTTATCAAAAAGTTTAGAGCAAGACCCCCAGTATATTGTTTGAGCCATTTATGAAAAATTTACTGGGTAGTAAGGGCAAGAGTCACAAAAATTTATAATGCATATATTGGTGGTTAGGTTTTTATTTGAAGGAAGTAATCACATAGATGAAATCTTAGATCCATTGAAATAATCTATTTTTATTATTATTTACAATTTAAGGAACAAGAGAAGATTTAAGGTATAGAATATACTTCATAAAGCATTTAATTTAGAATGGGGTTAACTAATTCAATGTAAGTCTCTCAGTAGCAAAAAGAAAATGAAAAATCAGTAGAAGAAAACTTTCTTGGGGGGTAATAATACATTCACTATGAACAGAATTGAAGAGAAAAAATTATTTTTTCAACAAACAAAAAAAAACCTTTTTCTGAAAATATGTTTTTGAGATTCATTTTATATAATCAATTATCACTTGCAAGAAGAAAATCCAGAACTTTTCTGTGTCATTCTATTACTGAATCTCAGTATGAGTATTTATAATGATGTCTAAGAAGTGATTTCAATAAACAATATGCTGGTTCAGGATCAAGCTTTAAAAGAACAAAATAAAGGGTATCCAGATGTCCAGAAGGCAAAATATAGGGGGATTCTCCTTTAACTTTGCAGGCCTGGTAAAAGTTTACCTTACCTTATATATGTTTTCAGAACAAAGGGCATAAAATGCATTTTAAACTTATATAGGCAATAATATTGAAAAGCATTACTCTAGAGATTCTTGTTCAGTCTAAGGAAGTCTTAGTTTAAATGTGTGTTTGTGTTTGTGTGTGTGTGTGTGTGTGTGTGTGTGTGTGTGTGTGTGCATTTTATATTTGGAGTTCCCCAAATTCTAACCTTGAATTAAAGTTAAAACCCAGCTGCAGCAATTTGTGAAATCAAAGTAGTGGAATTAATTCATTAGGAATCTTCTAAGGAAGCTTTAGAACAATAACTTTAGCTTCTGTTTTCTAAGTTTGGCTTCCATTGTGGTCCAAATAATCATTAAAGATTACACACTTAGAGGTGGAAAGATATTAGAGGATAGTTAGTCTAATCATTTCATTTTAGAGACCACAAAACAAGTCCAGACAGGTAAAGAGATATTTTTGTTTGCCTTTATATTTTAATTTTATTTTTTCTCAATTTTATGTAAAAAATTCAATATTCTTTTTAAAAATTTATTTATTTTTAAATATATAACTTATTTTTCAGTTCTCAAAATTCACTTCCACATGAATTTGAATTCAAAAATTTCTTTTCATCTCTCTCTACCCTACACCCTAGGACAGCATGGACCCCATCCACCCCTTCCTCCAGTCTGTCCTCCCTTCTATTATCCTCCCCTTCTTGCATCCCCCTCACCTCTGTTTCCCTGTAGAGCAAAATAAATTTCTATACCTCATTACCTGTATACCTTATTTTCCAATTGAATGCTAACGCAATTTTTAACATTCGTTATTAAATCCTTGATTTCCATATTCTTCTCCTTCCTTCCTTCCTTCCTTCCTACTCACCCTAATTGAGAAAATAAGCAATTCAATATAGGTTATACATATGTAGAAATGCAAAACACTTCCATAATAGTTATGTTTTAAAAGACTAACCACATTTCCCTCTGTTCTATCCTGCCCTTCATTTATACCATTGTCTCCCTTGACCTGTCCTCCTACAATAACGCTTGCTTCTGATTATCCTTTTAAAAATTTGCTTTCCCTTGTATTATCTTTGCACTTCTATCCCTTTCCCCCTTGTATTCCTGCAGCATAAATATATTTTTATATATGAGTGTGCATTATTCCCTCCTTAAGCCAAATTCCAGGAGAGTAAGGCTCACTTATTTCCTTTCATCACCACCCTCTTCCCCATTTGCTACATTTTACCTCTCTCTTTCTCTTACACCTAGTACATTCCACTCAAATATAAATTTTATTTTTTAAGTGTTCTCCCTTCTTATTCAGCTGACCCTTTGCCGTCTGTTCATGTATATATACATACATGTGTGTATACAGATATACACACTCATATAAACATATATTTATATATACATATATATCACACATTTGTACACAAAAACACATGCATATATATACACATACATGTATATATTTACATACCTTCACATATATAATATACACATACATACCCATGTGCATCTACACATATATGTATACATACATATATAGGTGTGTGTATATATATATAGATGCACATACACACATACATATTTGTGTACATATACATGTATACATACATGTAAGTATACATCTATATATGTTCCATCTAACTACCATAATACTGAAAAAGGTATCATGAATTACTAGTAATATCTTTGCATATAATAAGGTAAACAGTTGAACTTTCATGAATTCCTTACAGCTTCTCTTTCCTCTTTACCTTTTCATGTTTCTCTTGATTCTTGTATTTTAAAGTCCAATTTTCTATTCAGCTCTGGTCTTTCCAAGTGGAATGTTTGGGTGTCATTTATTTCATTGAATAACCACTATTTGCTCTGAAGTATTATTATCAGTTTTGCTGGGTAAGTGATTCTTGGCTGTAATCCTACTTCTTTTTCCCTGTGGAATAACATAGTCCAAATCTTCCTCCTTTTTTTTTTGGTAATTAAATATTGTAGGGACTTTCCATGAGGGCTTTGCAATGCAGATTGTTGGGAAGGTCAATCCATGGCACAGATTCTGCTAGATACAATTCCTTTCAGAGCTGATCTGAAACCATTATGTCTGAAAAAGTAACATGTTTCCTCATAATAGTGGTCAAGTACAAGGTTTTGGAAGTACCATGGTAGTTACATGAAGCTTCAACATACTTTCAGAATTTGCTTGTCGATTCTGACTTAATTAAAGATTGGTTAGTTAGTCCAGGAGGGGATGTGGCTGGAGCTGGAGCTGAGGGGTATGTAGGACTTTGCAGTCAGGAGATACTTCAAGTGCTTAAACATCCCCAGAATCTTCAATGCCAGCAACGGGATCAGTGCCTTTTTTCATTCAGAATCAGTGAGTTCTTTTTGTACTTCTGCTATACCTGCCATCTGGAGGGACTCTTCCTTGAAATGCTCATCTAAATCAGAAAGTCTCAGGGGTCGTCCTTATCCATCACTTTCCACCATTAGGAAAGGGGAGTAACCTTTCTGGAATAAAGGTTATACTGATGGAAGATTAGTGGATGGTGGTCTGAATGAAGTCACTATAGAAGTCAATGTTTTAAAGCCTGCTAGTCTAATTAATTGTAATTCTGGTCTGGGATAAGCCATAGTTTCCCCTGGTAACTCAGTTCTTTGTTGTACCAAGGATGGGATTCTTTATTGTTATCTTATGAGTTTTGGGGTGAATTAGCCCTTAAGTTTTTCAAGTAAATCTTTTTTTTTTATTTTTAGAAACTTCATTTTGCTGATATATATTGATCTCATCTTTCTACTGATGGAACACTGATATGATATCTTCATCTTCCTTTGAAAGTTTGAAATTTTTGACATCTAGCAGTTCTCAGAACCACCAAAGCTTACTTTCAGCTTCGCAAGCTGACTTTTTGAGAACCTGATATTTCTCATCCAGGTTTACTCCAATAAGTGTGCTCCCATAGGTGGAAGCCACATCTATTGCATTAACTGAAAGTTGTGGATACAATTCATGTTCTAGCTGGTTTAGCCCAGCAAAGTTTAAAAGCCTGGCATGTGGAATATATTCCACATCTGGAGATTTCCTTGACGGTACACTAGAAACCATCTACTTGATTTCTCAAGGTCCTGCCATGTCCTGAATAATGTATCTCAGTCTCATCAGTACTATGGAGTAAAATATGATCTAGCATGATTTTAAGGATGAATAACCAGCAAAGCAGGCCTGAACTAATCATGTGGTGATAATTGAGTATGTGGCATTGTGACTTGCTTCCTGGTAAAGGCCTTGGTGTATAATAATAATCTTTAGAGGAAAACTCTGCCACATTATCGTGAATATGATTTTCATAGTGGCTGTGGATGTCCAGGTTTGTGGGAACTCTATAAGGACTTGCTCTGAATGGATTCAAATCTAGTGCATCACTTTTTCACTATATACATGCTCTCCCACAACAGTCTTCAGGAGAAATAGACTGCAGAAAGTGACAAAGAAGTCAATCCTCCTTTTGGTGAGTTCTCTCTGAGGAACTGCTTGTACTGCAATTGTGATTATTCACTTCCAGAAATTGACTCAGTTTTGCTCTGTTATCCTGACTGAAGTGGTGGATTGAATATCTGTGTTCAGAAAGATATGGAGTCACTGGACTTTCATTGTGCTTCCCTATGTCACCCTAATAAAAATAGACAATTGTCTAGGTTACATCTGCAATGAGTCCATGATTGTTCGCATGATGATGATGACTTCTACCTTGATTTTGAGTGTATTGTTAAAGTTAGTGCAGAACTTATTCTTCTTTAAAAGATGTTTAGTTTGTTGTTCCTATCTCCACTCTGAAAATGATAGTAATCTAAGTTAGATCTTCCTCTTCCTCTGCCCTCCAATCTTTCAGTGAAGAAACTGTTCAATCTTATATTTTACAGACTTTGTCTCTGTGATATTAGAATTGTTTCTTTTTGACTGCTTGCCGCATTTTTTTCCTTGACCCAGGAGGCTAGAATTTGGTTATAGTATTCCTGGGAGTTTTCATTTGAGTATCTCTTTCAGGTGACCAGTGGATTCTTTCAGTTTCTATTTTACCTTCTGATTCTAGAATATCAGGAGTCATTGGCTTTCATTTGCTCAATTCTAATTTTTAAGGAATTATATTTTTCAAGGAGCTTTTTTACTTCCTTTTACATTTGGTGAATTCTACTTTTTAAGGAACCCCTCCTCTCAGGGGGACTTTTGTACCTTTTTTTGCAATTGGCTGATTCTGTTTTCAAGACATTATTCCCTTCATTGATTTTTTTTTAAATTTTTGTGCTGCTTTTACTATTTGGCCAATTTTATTTTTTTTAAATGGTTGTTTTCTTCAGTAATTTTTGGTATCTCTTTTACCCAGATGCTAACTCTTTTTTTTGATCTTATTCCATCACTCTCATTTTGCACCCCAATTTTTCCTTTCCATCTGTTACTTGATTTTTAAAATCTTTTTTGAGTTCCTCATTGACATGAAGCCAATTCATATTTTCCTTTAGTCTTCGGATGTAGGAGTTTTTTTAATGTGCTGGCCCCTTGTGACCAAAAGCTCCTTTTGTTAGTACTCCTCCTTGAGTGGGACTGAGACCCAGGACTAGGATCCAGACATGAATAGGTAATACAGCAGAGTCTTGCCTTTGATGAGAGAAAAGGGACTCCTGTAAATCTTATGATCCATTTTTCAATCACCTTACCATCTGTGGAACAACAGGTCAGAAAACCACCACTGCTGCCAGTAATTCAGTCACCCCCAAAATCTGTTCCTGGTTTGTTGGGGCCAATCAGTGCTGAGATGGCCTAGACTGAGCTGCATTCAACTCTCACTCTGGTAAAACAGTCTTTTATTACTGACCTTCTAAGTTACCTGGGGCTGGAAAAATATTTTGTTCCATCTTTTTGAGGTTTCAGACACTGTAGAATTTATTTAGAGCCATTATTTGAAGGTGTTTTCAGGAGTTAAGACATTTGAGGGAGAGCTCATGTGAGTCCCTGCCTTTATTGCATCATCTTGGTTCTATCCAAAGTAGATGTTTTAAATTGTATTAGGCTTCCCATTCATTACTCTAACATTCAAATTAATATCTTAAAATACTTATGATATGATGGTGAATTCCTTATTCTCTAATTCAGTTTCAATTTCCATATGATTATTTGAGTAACAGCATACATATGACCATCACTCCCCAATAGTGTGGTTTTAGAATCTGTTCATTATATACTCTCTAATATAGCAATAAATAATTGCCTCATCTAGCACTGAGTCAACTGGGCAGGCACCAACCTTATCAGGTACTCTTGCTGGAAAGGACTAGGAAGTGACAATATGAATTAGGGGGGAGAGTAGAACACCAGCTCTCCTCTGTCTACAACTCCAATTGCACTGGAGGATTACACATTTTACCCTGAAAAAATTCTTAACAGTTTTGGGTGGAGTAAACTCAAAATCACCTAAAATCTCTCATGTTTGCCTCAAAATAATTATGAAATAGTGACAGCAAATAAATTCTGAAATGATAGAACCAGCAAACAGAGAAGTTTGAAACTTTACTGATTGGCAGGAAAGTGGTGTCTCATTCAGATAAAAGGGAAAAGTTCAGGACAGGAAGTGTCCTGGCAAGCCAGCAGCAGGCCCAACCTTCTTGGAAAAACAGCTGCCCTGGAAAGGAGATCCAGGAGAGATAATTTAAGAATTACTGGACTACTTGAAGTCATTATTCAAAGGATGTCTGAACATTAGACTTCAAGAAATTATGAAAGAAAACTGCCTAACTATCCTAAAACAAGGCAGCAAAATAGACATTGAAAGAATCTATTAATCACCTCCAAAGATTCCAAAATAAAAATTCACAGGAACATTGCAGTCAAATTCCAGAGGTCCCAACTCAAAATAAAAACAGAAACAAACAATTCAAATATCGGGAAGCAGCAATCAGATAGATGTATCCAGAATTTGACGGTTAAAACATTAAAAGATCTGATGTCATGGAATATATGTTGGAAGGCAAAGGAGCCAGGACTACAACCAAGAATCACCTGTCTGCCAAAGCTAAACACAATTCATCAAGGGAAGGAAAGTGTATTCAATGAAATAGAAGGATTTCAAGCTTTCCTGAAGAGAAGACTAGAGATCAACGTACCCACTCCCGAAACTGGTTCTCAATATCATGTTTCAAGAAAAGAATAAAGAGGTAAAAAAGGAAGAGAAAACACAAGGAATTCAATAAAGATAAAACATTTATGTTTATATATGTGAAAACGATGCTTGTAATTCTTAAGAACTTTATCAGTAGTACTGCAGATAAGACTATTCATATACAGAGGGTGTGCCTATAAGCTGATTTCAATGTATCATGCAAAAATATTTAAGAGGGAAGAAAGAATATTACACTCAGAGTAGGAGAAAAGGAGAGGTAGAAGGGGATAAATTATCACACATGAAAAGGTGCAAAAGACCCATTACAATGGAGGGGAAAATGAGAGTGTGTGTGGTGGGCATTACTTGAACCTCATTCTCATAAGAACTGGTTTATATATGGAGTAACATACACAATCAGCTGGATATAGAAATGTATCTCACTCTATGGGGAAGTATGAGGGGACGTAGGTAAATAAAGAGGCTGTGATTGACAATATGGAAGACAGACTGGGGGAGATCCTTCATACAAGCAAAATATTGGTGAGGTGGGATAAGTTTAAAGGAGAATGAGAAAAACAGGATGAAATATAGCATGGTGTAAAATACACATTTAGTCATCATAACTGTGAACATGAATGTAAGGAACTCTCATAAAACAGAAGCAGATAGGAGAGTGATTTAAAAACCAAAATCCTACAGTATGTCATTTACAAGAAACACATTTGAAAGAGAGAGATAAACAAAATATAAAGGTAAAAAGGTGGAACAGAATATATTATGCTTAAGCTGAAGTAAAACAAAAAAAGATGGTGGTAGGAACCGGGATTTCAGACAAAGTAAAAGTGAAAAAATGGATATAATTAATAGATGCAAGGAAGGAAACTATAACCATATACAATGAAATAATAACAATACAAATATATGTGTACCAGATGTTAAAGCATACACCTTTTTAAAGGAGAAGTTAAATGAATTATAGGAAAAAAGAGACAGCAAAACTATACTTTTAGGGACCTCAACTTTCCCCTACCAGAACTAGAAAAATTTAACTATCAAATGAAAAAGAAAGAAGGTAAGGAGGTAACCAGAATTTTACAAAAGTTAGAAACGACAAATCTCTGGAGAAAATTGAGTGGAGGTAGAAAGGAATTTGCCTTTTTTGCAATTCTCAGCATACACACAAAAACTAGTGCATAAAATCTCAGTATCAAATGTAGAAAGGCAAAAATATTAAATGTGTCCTTTTCAGAGCGTAAAGATAGATTAAAATTAATTGAGAATTAAGTAATCTAATGCTAAAATTATTGGATCAAAGAGCAAATGAAATGGAAAAAATCAATAAGTTTATTGAAAAAAATGACAATGGATTAGGCATTCAATAAAAGAAAATAAATGAGACAAAAAAAAACAGATTAAAACTATTCAAATGATAACAAATTAAAAATCCTTAAAAACCAAAGATGAGATAAATACAACTGAAAGCAAGAAAATTATTCGGCTAATAAATGAGAGGAGCTGATTTTGTAAAATGAGCAAAAGGAGAGAAGGACCACTAATTTGATTTTTAAAAAGAAAACTAAATATTAAGCATAAACAATGAAAAGAGAATTTAGGAGATATTTTGCCGAGCTAAACACCAGTAAATCTGACAATCAATGCAAAATTGACTAACATTTCCAAAAATGTGGGTTATGCAGATTAACAGGAGGAAATAAAATACTTAAATAAAATGCATAAATTTACAGAGCAAATAATAGTTTGCCTGTCAGATCTGTGGAGAAGGGAAGAATTCATGTTCATAAAAGAGATAAGTGAACATTATAAAATACGAAATTAATAATTTTGGTTATTGATTGGTATATTGATTTTTTGAAAAGTTTTTTTCAAAAAAAAAACAAAAAAACAATGCAACCAAGATTAGAAGGAAAGCAGAAAGCCAAAAAATTGCACTACAGCAAATGAGCCTGATAAAAGTCTCATTTCTCAAATATATAGAAAACTGAATCAAATTTATAAGAATTCAAGTTATTTCTCAATTGATAAAGATCAAGGGATATGAAAAGGCAGTTTTCCAATGAATAAGTCAAATGAATCTATAGTCATCATATGATGAAATGCTATAAATCACTATAGATTAGAGAAATTAAAATTAAAACAACTTTGAAGTACCACCTCACACCTATAAGACTGGCTAATATGACAAAAAAAGAAAAATGATAAACATTGGAGAGGATGAGGGGAAATTAGGACCCTAGTGCACAGGAGGTGGAGTTGTAAACTGAACCAACTACTGTGAAACATAATTTGTAACTATGTTCATAGGGTAATCAAAGCATACATACCTTTTGATCCAGCAATGCAACTACCAGGTCTGTTTCCAAAAGAGATCCTAATAAAAGAGATAAAGGACTTACATACAAAAAAAAAAAAAGATATTTATGGCAGTTCTTTTTTGCTGTTTTGTGGTGGCCAAATAAATGGAAATTGAATGGATTTCAATCCATTAAAGAATGCTAAACAAGCTGTGTTATAAAAATGTAGTGGAATATTGCATTATGAGAAATAATAAACAGGCAGATTTAAGAAAAACGTGGAAAGATTTGCATAAGCTGATGCAAGTGTAATGAGAAGAACCAGAAGAACACTGTACCCATAGTGTGATGATCATCTATGAGTGACTTCTCTCTTCTCAGCAATACAATGGTCAAATGACAATTCCAAAGCATTTATGCTACAAAATGCTGTTCACATCCAGAGAATGAATTCATGGACATTGAATGAAGATCAAAGTACATTATTTGCACTCTAATTTTTGTGGGTTATTTTCCCCTTTTGTTCTGTTTTTTTTCTTCATAATATGAGTAATATTGAAATATATTTTACATCATGACACATATGAAATCTATATCAAATTGCTTGCCATTTTAAGAAGGGTGTAAAAAAAGTTGGACCTCAAAATTTTACAAAAATGAATGTTAAAAATTGTCTCTACATATAAAATTGGAAAAAGTAAAACACTATTAAAATAAAATGAAATGACCCATAGTGGGATTGGGGATGTAAATGTCAGTAGGTTTGCAGTTTTTGAGTGACTACGAAGTAGTACAGTATTCAACATTCTCCCATTGCTTTCTGTGGAACAGTTCATAAGCCAAAACGACATTCAGTGTTTACATTGTTCCCTATTATATCAATCAGGTTGAAAGAAATTTGCATTTAAAGTACCATAGAACTGATTGTAGATATACATGTAGTCATATCCCACTCCATTTATTCCCTTAACTTTTATCTATCTGAGTCTTCCTCAAAGGCTTGGATTTGGTGAAGTAAGCAGCTGATTTACACCACTGACAACAAGAGTGGTAGAGTTGCTACTCCAAACATCAGAGGAGAGCCCCATTATATCCCTCCCTTCCCTTTGTTCTTTTTCTCTTTCCCTCTCAAAAGATACAAAACAAAATAGAGCAAACAAAAAACTTTAGGGGAAAAATCTCACACTATAATCTTTATACCAAACACACTTTCTCTCTTCACAGATTAAGAAGAAATAGAACTCCCGGTGTCATCAGCAACTCAGGACCTCTTCAATACAAACAGTTCAAACTCTACCATATGGGCTCTTAGCAAGTTATGGTATAATCTCTACCAAGATATCAGGAGCAGCTGAGCAGGTGTCTTTATTTTTTTTTAAAATTCTCACTACACCTATACATATAGGTATAGTTCCCCACATGTTACCATATTTATGTGAAAAAGCTTACAAGTAACAGAGAAGCTCAGAAGGCAAAGACATACAATTGGGGATATGAGTAGCCAAGGCTTTTAATAATTTTAAGGCAACATCTTTCCTGCAACCTCTTGGTACATCTGATGATGTTATTTATTACCCCATTCAATCACATCTGTTGGTCTGGTGATGTTGTCAAGCTGCAAGCTGGTTTCATCACCATCTGGATATTCTCTCTTACCCTTTGCTGCCATCTTCTTGCTTCTGGCCTGAGATTCTCTCAGTTTGTCCTTTAGGGAATTGCAGCTACTATAGGACTTTCCCAAGAAAGCATATTTATGTAAGGTCATTTAGTTCAGAATCTCAGGGGCTATATTGGTTCCATTTGGACATAAATTTGCATTTCATATAATTTCAAAAGCAAAGGATGCTCCAATCCTGAAATATTTCAAGAATCCAATTTCACCATGGAAATTCTGTTTCCCAAGGCACAATTTACCAGTCTCATGATTTATTATAAGACCTGCGAATCAAAGAAAATGCACAAATTTGTAACTTGGGGGCATAGTTCCAAATTGTTTTCCACAATGGATGGACCAATTTCAAAATTCTACACAGAATATCAGTTTTCCCACAACCCCTACAACATTCATCATTTTCCTCTTTTGTAAACTTTGATAATCTGAAGGATGTGAGATGAAACCCCAGAACTATTCAAATTTTCATCTCTCTAAATTTTAGAAAATTTTATATGATTATTGGGAGTTTCTCTTTCTTTATTTGAAGTGTCCTTCTGCAGATCCTTTCTCAATTCATCTATTAGGGATCTGTTTTTTGATAAATTTTCTTATATATTTTGAATAAGAGATCTACATCAGAGAAAGTGGGTACACTTTCTTTACTCATGTATTTCCCTTTTAGTTTTTATTTTTGTTTTCTTTTTTTTGCATTTCACATGGTTTATTTTTTTTTCCCTTACAGCCTGGGTCATTTTATTTATTTATTTTTTTAATTTAACTTTTAACATTTATTTTCATAAAGTTTTGGGTTATAAACTTTCTCCCCTTTTATCCCCCCCCCCCAAACCCAAGCATTCTAATTGCCCCTGTGACCAATCTGCTCTCTCTTCTATCCTCCCTCTCTGCCCTTGTCTCCGTCTTCTCTTTTGTCCTGTAGGGCCAGATAGCTTTCTTGACCCCTTAACCTGTATTTCTTATTTCCTAGTGGTAAGAACATTACAGTTGATCCTAACACTTTGAGTTCCAACTTCTTTAGCTCCCTCCCTCTCCACCTCTTCCCTTTGGAGGACAAGCAATTCAATATAGGCCAAATCTGTGTAGTTTTGCAAATGATTTCCATACTAGTTGTGTTGTATAGGACTAACTATATTTCCCTCCATCCTATCCTGTCCCCCATTACTTCTATTCTCTTATGATCCTTTCCCTCCCCATGAGTGGCGACCTCGGATTGCATTCTCCTCCCCATACCCTCCCCTCTATCCTCCCCCCGACCCTGCTTGTGCCCTTGTCCCCCACTCTTCTGTATTGTGAGATAGATTTTCCTATCAAAATGAGTGTGCATTTTGTTCTTTCCTTTAGTGGAATGTGATGAGAGTTGACCTCATGATTTTCTCTCGCCTCCCCTCTTTATCCCTCCACTAATAAGTCTTTGCTTGCCTCTTTTATGAGAGATAATTTGCCCCATTCAGTTTCTCCCTTTCTCCTCCCAATATTTCTCTCTCACTGCTTGATTTCATTTTTTTTTTAGTATATGATCCCATCCTCTTCAATTCACTCTGTGCACTCTGTCTCTATGTATGTGTGCGTGTGTGCGTGTGTGCATGTGTGTGTGTGTGTGTGTGTGTGTGTGTGTGTGTAACCCCACCCAGTACCCAGATACTGAAATGTTTCAAGAGTTACAAATATTGTCTTTCCATGTAGGAATGTAAACAGTTCAACGTTAGTAAGTCCCTTATGACTTCTCTTTGCTGTTCACCTTTTCATGGTTCTCTTCATTCTTGTGTTTGAACGTCAAATTTTCTTTTCAGCTCTGGTCTTTTCATCAAGAAAATTTGAAATTCCTCTATTTCATTTAAAGACCATTTTTTCTCCTGAAGTATTATACTCAGTTTTGCTGGGTAGGTGATTCTTGGTTTTAGTTCTAATTCCTTTGACTTCTGGAATATCCTATTCCATTCCATTCGATCCCTTAATGTAGAGGGTGCTAGATTTTGTGTTATCCTGATTTTATTTCTACAATACTTGAATTGTTTCTTTCTAGCTGCTTGCAATATTTTCTCTTTCACCTGAGAATTCTGGAATTTGGCCACAATGTTCCTAGGAGTTCTCTTTTTGGATCTCTTTCAGGTGGTGTTCTGTGGATTCCTTGAATATTTATTTTGCCCTCTGGTCCTAGAATCTCAGGGCAGTTTTCCTTGATAATTTCATGGAAGATGATGTCTAGGCTCTTCTTTTCATCATGGTTTTCAGGTAGTCCCAGAATTTTTACATTGTCTCTCCTGAATCTATTTTCCAGGACAGTTGTTTTTCCAATAAGATGTTTCACATTATCTTCCATTTTTCCAATCTTCTTGCTGTGTTCTGTGATATCTGTCTTTCTCATAAAGTCCTTAGCGTCCATCTGTGCCATTCTAGTTTTGAAAGAACTATTTTCTTCAGTGAGCTTTTGAATCTCCTTTTCCATTTGGCTAATTCTGCTTTTGAAAGCATTCTTCTCCTCATTGGCTTTTTGAACCTCTTTTGCCAATTGAGTTAGGCTAGTTTTCAAGGTGTTAATTTCTTCAACATTTTTTTGGTTCTCCTTTAGCAGGGAGCTGATCTGCTTTTCATGCTTCTCTTTCATCCCTCTCATTTCTCTTCCCAGTTTTTCCTCCACCTCTCTAACTTGATTTTCAAAATTCTTTTTGAGCTCTTCCATGGCCTGAGCCCATTGGGTGGGCTGGGACACAGAATCCTTGATTTCTGTGTCTTTGTCTGATGGTAAGCATTGTTCTTCCTCATCAGAAAGGAAGGGAGGAAATGTCTGTTCTCCCAGAAAGTAGCCATCAGTAGTTTCATTTCTTTTCCCTTTTCTGGGCATTCTCCCCAGCCAGTGACTTGACCTCTGAATATTCTCCTCACACCCACCTCGCCTCCTGGTCCTCCCAGCCAGCGTTTGGGGACTGGGATTCAAATGCTGGCTCCCACCTTAGGGCTTTTGGTGGGGGCAGGGCTGCTATTCAGTGTGAGAATTAAGTTCAGATGGTCAGGTTAGGGCAGGACCGCCTCTCAGTCTCAGTTCCCTCATGGGGTTTATGTACAGACCTTCCACAATGGATCCAGGCTCCCGCACGCTTGGGGAGCCCCTGTCTGCAGCCGCCTCTCAGCTTCTATCTCCCGGGGGG
Organism: Notamacropus eugenii; assembly: GCF_028372415.1. Classification (NCBI taxonomy): domain Eukaryota; kingdom Metazoa; phylum Chordata; class Mammalia; order Diprotodontia; family Macropodidae; genus Notamacropus; species Notamacropus eugenii. Next base: position 247,503,407 of record NC_092877.1, on the reverse strand, counting down.
GCCCGAGCCAGGGGGGCACCGCACTCCCCCCTCGACCCACCAAAGTGACTGTCTCACCAACCCCCGTCACCTGTGGGTGGTGGGGCTTCTGCTGCTGCTGGAGTTCCCATCCCTGAAGCCTGCTCGGGTCTGTACCTCTCGGAGCCGCGGCCGCCGCAGGTCTGGCCTGGGCTCTGCGTCTGCAGTGCAACGGACTTTTTGTGAGAAGTTTGCTGGTCCCTCTGGACCTGCGTGGCCTCTGGAGATCCCGTCCCTGTAGGCCGCTCGGATCTTTTCCTCACGGTGTCACGGCCACTGCAGGGATGCCCTCTGCTCCCAGTCCCGGGGCCCAGTCCACAGCGCGAAGGACCCCCCGTGAGAGGTTTGCAGGTCTCTCCGGAACAGAAATCTCCCTCGCTCCAATATTCCGTGGCCTCTGGGTGCAGAATTCACCGTGAGTTAGTCCCCTCTAGCCCTTCTGTGGGTTGTGGGTTCAGAGCTATGTGTATGTGCGTCTTTCTACTCCGCCATCTTGGCTCCGCCCCCTTCCTTTTAGTTTTAACAGCTTTGCTTTATACAAAATGCCTTTTTAAATGCAACAAAATGTATTGATTTTGTTTTTATGATCTTTTCTAATATTTTGTTTAGTTAAGAACTCTTCCCATATCTATAATTCTGAAAGGTAATTTCTTCCTTTATTATTATGTCACATTTTATATATGTCATACTTTCATTTATTTTGATGTTTTTCTTTTTATCTAATTTCTTACTAATTTTAGTAGAAACTGTCAGAGCTTGAACCACACTGAGTTCATCATTAGTCACACATATATTATATTAATTATTTACATCTTGGTTATACACTAAATAGACTCACAAATAAAAGAATGTCATTCTGAAAGGTGTCAGACCACCTAATCAGTTTAATTGGTTGCAGGAGAATCAACACATGTATGTGCATAAGAAGTCATGAGCAGGGATTCCCTTATAAGATGACCATACTTTAGAGCAAAAGTGCTTTGCAGCTTAAACAGCAATTGCCACTGAATGCAGAGCAGTTACAGAGTTAAGCTTGAAGTTTCCAGGAGCTGCAGACACTGATGAGAGCCACAAGGGCTATACGACCTACAAAGGGATGATAAACAAGAAACATCACTTTGAGAGTGCAGTTAGAAGTATGAGCACTTCCAAGTGATCAAAGGAGCAAGTATATCACAGAGTGAAGCAAATGAGTGAAGAAATACAAACACTATATTTCATCAAGGTCTGCCATTCCATCAATACTGATGTTATGTTACCTATTAGTACTGTAAGTTTTGTGAGGACTATAGCTGAATCAGTTAGTGAAAGAGAACCTAAGATTACATGTTCATAAAATATCTAGTGCTTCACTAAAGAAACTTAGACATGAGTGCTCTCTCTATTTTTTCCTTGGAACTAAGAAAACATTTAATTGGAGGAAGGAGTAATGGAGAGAAAATTACATAAATATGAAGCATATTCTAATGTTTTTAATAAAGTTTTCAATGTAGGAAGAACACTTATTGTTACTACTACTCTTTAGAAAGTAGTCTCCAAGATTGAACCATTTTATTCATCAGAGGGGAGAAATCTAAGGTTTCCAATAACAAGTTGGCGACATTTAAAAAGCAAAGAAATCTTGATCTTTGAGAATTTATGACAGAATTGACCAGTCCAAAAAGCATAGAAGAAAAAAAATAAATGTGCCCACCATATAATGCTCTACTCATTTTTATTTATTTTAACCAAAAAATATTTAAATTCAAATAATCAAATGATAGTTTCCTTTTATTATGGTATGATTTTTTGAAAAATCTAAGATAAAGTTCAGATGAGATTAAGATGTGATTATGTAGTAACCCCAAATAATGAAAAGGACCAAAAGCAAAAGAGATTTAATATGTGTTGTTTGTAGTTCCTCTTCAGTATTCAATGCTTTCACCACTTGTTTCAAATCTCATTCAGTAATTGGAAGGGGAATCAGTCTGTAATTGGTAAAGGAGGATGACATAAAGTGCTAGTGGGTCAGGATGCCTTTTTATTTCATATTGTCCAAAAACCATATTTAAAAGCATCTTAAATAAAAATCTTAGTGAACACTGTATTTCAGAAATTTTATTCTCATACATATAAAGCATATATTTTAATTAGTTTGCAGGAAAAACATCTCAGATCCTTCATTCTAGCCATTTCTGTATGGCAAGGACAATTCAAGGAAATTGGCAGTTTACTAAGACTTATGAGGCATGGTTGTAATTCTGAATCATAAATGTGAACTTTTTGAAAATTTCATTAATTTCTCAAGAGATATCATTGAGCTCTACCAAAACTGGCAGTCAAGAAAAATATTTAGCTACTCTCCCTTGAACATTTTCCTTTGAGAATTGAAAAAAAAAGACAAAAGCCTTTAAATTGGTTTGTTCATTTATAGATATCAGCAGTTTTAGTCCCATTGTTGAATTCTATTTAATTTTTTTTTCATTATATTAATGTAAAACTTGCACATTAGGCTCTGTTATTTCCAACCTGTCAAAAGATGATAAGTGATAAGAAAGCATATAAACTTTCTGATTTATTGCCAGTGAATCAAAAACAAAACAAAACACCCCCTCCACAAAAAAGTAGACTAATTGAAAAAGTTAATCCAATTTGCTACATTCCTAGCTTACTCCAAGGATGTCACCAGAAGGATTTGGGGACAGGGGAATGTGAAACAATAATTTAAATTATTCATTTGTACTTAGGCAAAGCTAATTGTTTCCTGTAATTATTCTACACCCTGACCACTTGGAAGGTAGAAAGTAGGACCTCATATCCCTAGTTAATCTTGTCAGAGAGATTAATTTGAGAGATAATATTTCAACTCCATCTAGAAATGAATTTATCATTCTACATCTGAGGATTTTAATAGACTTTGATAAAAATCAACACTTTTGCTATCAGTTTTGCTATTATTAATTCCTGGAAGGAGAGAATATACCAAATAGAGTTCACTTGAAAACAGATTATTTTCTTGAAAAAAAGGTTGTTATATTTTCCCAAGTATACTCTGTTTTACGTCGCTTATAGTCAAGTATGACAAAAATTTACAAAGGTGAAAACCCTTCTGCTTTTGAAATCAAGTCAACTGTTCTGATGGCGCTGGCCCTGGTAGAAAATCTTTTAGATATGCCAACATAGATTCTTAGTTTATGTCTTTCACCTAATAAGGGAAGTCCTCTTTATAAAACATGAAGAAACAGTGACACAATGTTGCACTTTAGGATACTTGGATTTGTACATTTTCTTACAGACGAAATTTGTTAACTATTTTTTGTTTCAGTAAAATGTCTATTGTGACAAGTAGGTTTTCACGTAGAGAGCTGGTGAAGGTTTACTGAGTATCTAATAGAGTTTTTTCATAGTTTTCAGGGCAGGGGCTTTCAGTAAAAGAAGAATGTAATATTTCAAAGGTGATATGAATTTTTAATGTCTTCACCATCCCATAGATAAATGAGAAACACATTTGTCTGAATTCACTTTTAGTATTTAGATAAACAGAATGACATATTTCCTCTGGTAAGATTGGTGAACAATAGGAATTTTTTTTTACAACACATGCCATGTGAAACTTTATATGACTTCTTATGATTGCAATCTCTTACCTATGTGAGTCAATATTGTGAAAATATTGTGTCAATATTGTGAAATGCATGGAGTAGACATAACAGAAAAAGTTAACTATAGTTCAGTCACATTGGTAGAAAGAGGACTATAACAAGAGTGCTCGTGGCTGGAAGTTTTAGAACACGAGGTTACTTATTTCATGAGTCATCTGTGATTTCCAGGGGAATAGTCAATGAATAACCATTAAGCCAAAATGCAATCAGAGAGTTGTGTAGAACTGAGTTAAGAGTAAACTAGGACATTACCTACAGGTGGGATCAAGATCACATATGTGTGTGTTTGTCCTTTGTTGATGAAGAAGACCCTGCCATCAGAGAAACGATAACATGACTTGCACTTGACTTCGTTTTGAATGAGGGAGGGCTGTGCAGATCACCAGCCTCACTTCTCCTCCAGAGTCATCTGAGTCTAGTGACCAGATATTTATCAGGATGACTGGAGATTACCCAGGATGAGGCAATTGGTGTTAAGTGACTTGTCCAAGGTCACACAGCTAGTGCGTGCCAAATGTCCGAGGTGAGATTTGAACTCAGGTCGTCCTGACTCCTGCACTGGTGTTCTATCCACTATAACACCTAGCTTCCCATAAGCATCAAGATCAGATAGGGAGCAGAAGTACTAAACTGGCACGGGCATTGTATTCAGAAACAATCCAACAGTAGTGTGTGAGCAAGTTGTATGAATGACATCTTTCCAATAAGTAATTTTGTTTAGCTTTTTTGTTTGTTTGTTTGCTTCTATAGAGTAGAGCAAGAATGTAAGCATGATAATTGTACTTCTAGATTCTGCCTGGGAAATGACAACTGACCTTAAACATAGTGTAGTAGAAAAAGGGTTATGTTTAATTCAAATACAGGGTTAGAATTTTGCTTTTGTCACCTCTTTGTGATTTTGAATTAGTTTCATTGGGCCTCAGTTGTCCTAGTCGGTTGGACTCAATGATTTCAAAAGTTCTTTGTAATTTAATCTATGATTTTAATCACCTGACCTGCTGGGTAATTTTGGAAAATGTTTGGGTATCAGGGGTGATGCAGAAGGTGGAAAGTAACTCTTCAAGCATCATTTCCTCAAGTGCAGTTAATATCAGAAGACATAATGACCTCATGGTATAATCAAAGGTAAAGGCCTTTGTGACCCTCATTACCTTGCATTACTAGCCATCTCTATGGGGGTCTTGTGAGAAAATCCTAGGGCCTGGCATTTCCCGAAAAATATATTTTAATCATATATAAAATACTTCCATGTAAGTTGGATTTGCTCTTGCCAAATTCTTTGAAATTTTGTTCTAGATGTTACTGTACACTGGAAACACTGAACTACTAATAATAGTAGAGGTTATCAAGTAGACCTGAAGAAAACTTCGGTCACATATTACATTTTCACCAAAAAATCGTGCTCTGAGATGAAGTTCTAACAGAAAACATTCAGTGAAAATATTGATGAGCTACATGAACTTAATAAAAATAGATTTATAGATATTTAGATTGTTTATAGAAATCAGAAAAAAATGATGCACTAGTACATGAAGAACCCAAAAAACTAATCAAAAAGTGAGCACATTTTTTGGCAGATAAACAGTTTATTGTCTCATGTTCTAGCTCATGTTTTCTATTTTCTGTTTCTATTTCATATAAAATTTTGAGACAAACCTCTAGTTGTGACACACATTTAAGTCCACTGGCAATGGATTCCTACTCATTAAAAATAAGTTTTATGGGGCTATTCTGCTGGAGAAAATGAATGACAGGAAAGAAAACCACATACTGAATGATGAGCTGAAATGGAGTGAGCAAAAAACAAGTAAGGCAGAGAAACAATACAAAAACTCTGTTGTGAGGCAAGCCAAGTCATAATGGCATCATTGTTGATGGCTTAGAAATGACAGTAGAAAACAAACTATGCTGAGCTTGGACACAGCTGAATTGAGGGAAGTCAATTTATGCAAAAAAGTGTCATGCAGTGCTCCAGGCAGAGATGCAAGCTGAAACAATGACAGGTCCTTTACGCAGTGACCAGACTTTTTGACTATAGTACAGGTCATAGATATTCTTCATACACAGAGCTGTAGGTAAACATCCGTCCTTTTAATCACCCTCAATTAAAAATAATAATAAAACAACCAAAAAATGAAAACAAAATACTAGAGCATGCTTCAGGAGGTTGTAAAAGATAGTTCTCTTTAAATGTTTTGTTTTGTTGCAGAGTCATATGTAATAGTGAATTATAGAGAAACTGTTTAAATCTAAACCATGGTTTGTTTCATGTCAGCACTCCATTATAATTAGGTGGAAGTAGTTAGGTTTAATACATTTAGTAGCTTACATATGTAAATGCAATGAAATTATTTCCTCTGCAAATATACTGCCATTAAGTAAAGTCTACTAAACCCAACAGCACAGAATAAATCATTTAGGGAGTGAAAGGGAGCAAAGAAAGAGGCAAATGAAGACTCTGGACATAACTGCAAACTATACCTATTGCCTTTTGAACCATTGGCCAATTGGCTGCTCCCATAAAGAAGGGACATCTGCTATACTTTGATATCATCTGTGTTGCTTGCCCATAATACCCCTGGAAGGGGTATTGTCTGGGTATTTCCTCTTAGCTTTTTTTCATAGCAGCTATTCTAGCCTATGCTGATCCTCTGGTCAACAAATTCTATACTTTCCTCTGAGAGACATTCCTCTGCTGAGGTGTTGCTTAGACGCCACTAATGATTGGTTAGGCAGTCTTGAAAGAAATACCTCCGATCAGATAAAATGCACCTTATGTGTCTTAAGACACTCCTCCTCTCCACCCACACAGATAGTCAAATTCTTTTTTTAAATTAATTAATTAATTTATTTATTTTTAGATTCTGATTTTCATTTTTACAAAATTTTAAGTTCTACCTTTTTTCCCCATCTCTCCCTTTCCCCTTCCCCATAATACTTTGCATTCTGATTACTCTTTCCCTCAATGTACCATCTCTTTTGTCACACCCCACCCTTCCCTTATACCCATCTTCTCTCTTTTCTTGTAGGGCAAGATAAATTTCTATAACCCATTACTTGTGTTTTTTATTTCCCAGTTATATGCAATAATAATTCTCAACATTCGTTTCTAATATTTTGAATCCCAGCTTCTTTCCCTCCCTTTCTTCCTATCTATCCCCACTGAGAGGGCAAGCAATTCAGTACTGGCTATATATGTGTCATTTTGCAAAAGTCTTCCATAATAATTAAGTTGTGCAATTCTAACGATATTGCCCTCTTTCTTGCTCTGTTCCCCGTCCCTTTTTCTATTCTCTCATTTGACCTTGTTCTTTCTCCCTCACCCCACTTGTCCCCTCATCCCCTACTTTCCTGGAGTGTAAGATAGATTTTCATATCAAATTTAGTGAGCATGTTATTCTCTCCTTAAGCCATATGTGAAGAGAGTAAGCTTGACTTTTCTCCTCTCTTCTTCTCCCTTTTCTCCTCCATTGAACAGGAATTTTCTTACGTCTTTGATGAGTGATAGCCTGCTCCATTTCATTTCTCCCTTTCTCCTCCCAATATTTTCCTCCCTCACCCCTTAATTTTTATTTTATTATTTTTTATGTATATCATCTGTTCTGATTCAACTCAACCTGTACTCTGTCTATATATATGTATGTGTGTGTGTATAATCCCTCCACCTACCCAAATACTGAGAAAAGTCTCAAGAGTTACAAATGTTATGTTTCCGTGTAGTAATGTAAACAGTTCAGCTTTAGAAAGTCTTTTATGATTTCTCTTTTCTGTTTACCTTCTCATGCTTCTCTTGATTCTTGTGTTGGAAAGTCAATTTTTTTATCCAGTTCTGGTCCTTTCATTATGAATGCTTGAAAGTCCTCTATATCATTGAATGACCTTTTATTCCCTTGAAGTATTATACTCAGTTTTGTTGGGTAGGTGATTCTTGGTTTTAATCCCACTTCCTCTGACTTCTGGAATATCCTATTCTATCCTATTCTAAGCCCTTCTATGGTCTTATTTTTTTTAGTCATTTTCCATCCAGTTACTTTACTTCTGAATCCTTTGTCAAGAAGATGTTCCTAGTGCTTCTCCTCTCCCCAGTGCAAGAATGAGATTCAATCCAGTTGCTCAATTCCCTGGGGGATTTGGGAGTGGGCAGGGCAGCCATGGAGGGCTGAGGTCCAGATCAGCTGCTCAATTCCCCCAGAGGCTTTAAGCTGAGCTGCCTGGACAATGGACCTAGGTTGCTTCCTTGGCCACTGTAGCTGCTGCCTCTCACTGCTCCCACTGCCTGGGGCTAGTGCTGTAGTAACCCTATTCCCCTCTTGCTGAGCTGGGAAAGCCCTCCCAATTGACCTTTGCAGCTTTCTTTGTCACTTGTGGGTTGAGGGATCTGGGACTCTCCCTGCTGAGAATTCTGCCCTGGAGGTCTGTTCAGGTCCTGTTCCTCCCAGTGTTGTACAGCCAGAGCTGGACTCTGCTCAGCTCAGCATCCTGTGAGATAGACCTTTCCTGTTGGCTTTCCAGGTTACCCTTGGCTGGAAACCTCTTTCACTCTGTTGTTCTGTGGCTTCTGCTACTCTAGAATTGCTGAGAGTCATGTTTTCAGGTATTTTGTGGATTATGGGGGAAGCGCTAGAGTATATATATATATCTTTCTACTCTGTCATCTTGGCTCTACCTCCCCAGATATTGAAATTCTCGTACCTACAATTAACCCTGAGGTAAATGTGATATATTTGTATGAGAGATAAGATAATTTGAGCTGATACATCTAAATCCTCACATCCCAAAGAAAATTATATGGTTCACAGAAGAACATTCTCATTTTCCCTTTTCTGTGCCTCTTTATTCAGTGTTGCTTTTATCTTTTTGATTCCTGGGCAGAAACAGATAAATTGATCTCAAACTGTAACCATGTCTGTTTTTGTCAAGAGTTTGGATTTCAAAGTCTCTAAATCCAATGAATATATAGAAAATAGTTAAGGGTAATATCTTCTGATCTTGTATTTATTTGTCTGTTTGTTTTGTAGTGGTATAATATTGTTCCAGAGGCAGTATGACTTAATGAATAGAGAACTGGATTTCAAGTCATAAAAAGTATAGTTTAAATCCTCTCTGTGACAAAAATGCTTTTTCTCTGGGCTACCAGGTACTGAAAAAAATTTCTCAAATCCTTAATGCTTCCAGACAATTCTCAAAGATCATAAGGTACAGAGTGTTGGCAGATCTGAATTTTAAGAAGGGAAGCCTTTACTGAGAGCTCCATATACTAATAAAATCAGAGCCTGGTACAGAGGAAAACAAAAGATAAAGCAAAACAACATTGACACATCCTTAATCTCTTCTTTCTATCATTCTGCCCCCCCCCCCATTTGTTATCTTCTATAGTCATCCCTTAAGATAAACCATCTATTCTCAGAGGCTGATGTTTTGTTTATATTAGAACCCTTTAATCTTGTCGTATCCCTTCTTCTCAATTCAGATACAATGATCTATCCCCAAAGAATGTGGGACATTTGCAAATAGATATTTCTCATTGTTTTTACTTACCTTCAAGTATTCCATTGCTTGAAATATCCATTATAAAAAAAAAATAAACCACGTTGCACTTCTGATGATCTATTTGCCATCCTTACTCATCAGCAGCGCCTTGATCACAAGTGGGGAACCTGAAACCTCAAGGCAACATGTGGCTTTCTACGTTCCGGGAAGCAGCCTTTTCACTGAGTCCAAGATTTACAGCACAAATACCTATATTGATGGGATTTGTTCTATGAAGTTTGGATACAGTAAAAGGGCTACACCTGAGGACCCACAGGGCTACATGTGGCCTTGTAGCCTCACCTAGATATTACCAGCTGCTAGTACTTCCTTTACCCAACCCAAGTTATCTTGTTTGTGCTTATATACACATTTGTATACAGACATAAGTATCATGCACATACTTATGTGTATATTTATGTACATAAACATGTAGTTATGTGTATACAACTATATAGGTATCATGCATATGTGTGAAATGCACATGTATGTGCATATATTAACACACATGTTATATATAACCATATGGGCTGCATAAATGAGTACATGTGTACATATACACAGTATACATGTACACATATGAACATATATAAATGTCAATACACATAGAGGATATAAAGATAAAACATAAATGATTACAGCCATCAAGGATCTTAAGTTATATTGGAAGAAAAAATATGTCAGTGATCTTATCTATCTAAAAAAATATGTGAAAGATAAAGAAAAATGGCTGTTCATCTCAATAGAGATCTATATCAATTCATGCTTATGTATTTGCATATTAGTAGGTATGTGTATGTGTATGTATATACATATATGTGTGTATATATATGCATACACACACACACATATATATATATATACAGTCTTATCTTCTCTTGCCATCTAAACTTGACTTCATACCTGACCTCTGCAACATTTTTCTGAGTTTACACTCATCAAGCAAGAGCTTGTGAGCTTCTAATAATGTGTTTCCCTTAATAATCAGTCAAAGGAAACAATCAGCTCAAAGCAAAAATATTTACTTAAATGGTATAATAATCAAAGAAGTCACTACATAGTCAACTTTACCTTCCTTTGGAGAGGAGGAGAAAGGGGAGGGGGAGACAGACAGAGAAGAGAATTGGGTTACCCAGCTAGCTGGGTCCCTTTTCAGGCACCTTTGTCTATTCCCAGATTGTTGTGTTCATCCTTCATTTTCAAAGAAGACCATGACATCAGAGAAATGATGACATGACTTGCACTTGACTTTGTTTTGAGTGAGGGAGGGTTGTGAAAGGTCACCAAGGTCACTTTCTTCTGAGCCATCTGGTAGAATGGATAGAATGTTGCCCTGGAGTAAGGAGGATTCGGATTCAAATGTGACCTCAGACCCATAGCATCTGTGTGATCCTGGGTAAGTCAAGCACTCAAGACTGTCATCATGTCTCTCCCTCTGTACACTCTCCAGAGTGGTCAACATGCCCATGTTCTTCATCTGATCCTCCTAAGCCTTTTCATTGTACTGGTTGCTTATCTCTGGGCCTTCTCCATCTTAACCATGTCAATTCAACAAATTTAAATATATCAAGTGCTTATTCCATGTGTATAATGCCGAATAGAGTGGTGATCATATATTGGCGTTTTCAGTCAAACCATCCCTGCAGAAAATCGTCAACAGTAGCAACACTTTTAAATATGAAACAAAAAATAGTGACACGTATTTTTAAAGCCACATGTTATTTTAAAACTTGGTTTCACCTGGATTAAGAAGATTTTACTGATGTTTTCTCTAATAAAAACCAGATGATCACACATAGTTTAGGAGATCCTATTCTCATGAAATTTCCAGAGGTCTTTTCATATAAACATTCAGGTGAATGTAGAGGCTATTTAAAAAAAATGTAAAGAGACTTGGTACTTACAGATATTTTACTGTTGTTATCATGTTCTTATTACCAATTCTTGGGTATTCAGGTATATGAAATGGTATTCAACTGACCAGTCATCAGACATTTACTGAATACCTTACTATATACATGACATTATGTTAGATATTGTGGGAGATAAAAATAAAATGACACATCTCAGAAGAAGTTTATATTTACTTTACAGAGACAAGATTATAAGATGCTCATTAGTATGAGAAAATATCTACCTTTGTACTTTTCAGTTATATCTATGCAAATAAAATTTGTCTTTTAGATGCTACAGTTTCAGTGGAATCATTAAGACTATAACACTATTTTCAATGGCAAGGCAATGAATGGAAAAGTAGCAATTTGGAAGTGAAAGCACTGTGAAAAGTCCTTTTTGTCTTAGGATATTACTTTTAAACATTCTGTATGGCATCAGCATCAAGAGCTATCAGCACACAGATGGTTAAATGGAGTACACAAATGGTCAAAGCTAGATTATAGAGGACAATTTATTAACTTGCATTGCCCTATAAATTTGCAGGTGGCAGTCACAGGGGAAGGAGGAGCACTGCCACACTAGTGCCTAAAGCTGAATGGAGGCAATGGCCCTAATCACAATTCCAGGGCAGAGAAGAGTGCTTGGAATAACTCACAAGAAAACAAGAGCCCTGATTCAGATTCAAGGCAGAAAGGAGCATTTACATTCAAGACCAAAGAAGAGATTGGCCCAAATTACATTTCCAGTTATCATAAGGAATAGGTATATTTCTGACCACAGTGGAGCAGGGTGCAGGGAATCTCTTCCAGGGTGGGAAAGAGTGCTTGGGTTCACTCAAAGAACAGAGCATAGGCCAAAAAAAGCAGTGCGTAGATAGCTTCTTAAATAACACTGTCTTAGATGAACTAAAAATGTAAAGATCTCTAGAACTAACTGAAAATACCAGTACTAAAAACCTGAAAACTAAGACAGAGCCTTTTTCCACCCCAGGAGCAGAGTTAAAATTTAATATAAAGTTAAAAATCAAGAAATTAACTGGAGAAATAAGCAAACAACAAATGACAACAATGAACATGACAACAGAAAATGAACATGGTGACAGGAAAGATTAAAATACAAGCTCAAATGAACACAATGAAGTTAAAATGGCTACATGCAACAACTCAAAGGAAAAAAAAAAGTAAATTGGATACATGGTCAAATAGTATACCTGGAAGAGACCAAGAAAAATTTTATCAAAATAAATAAGAGATGGAGAAAAAAATATGAAAACAAATGAGAATAATGCCAGAAAATTGTGAAAATAGTGTGCAGCTTGGTAAAAGAGGCAAAATTTTTTAAAAAATAACACCTTAAAAAGCAGAATTGGTGAAATGATAAAAATTACTAAAGAAAAAATTCCTTAAGAAGCAAAATCAGTCAAATGGAAAAAGAAGTTCAAAATTAATGGAAAAAATATAGCATTAAAAAATCAGCTTAGTAGAAGGTAATGACTCCATGTGACACAGAGGAAAACTAAAATAAAATAATTTTAAAAATGGAAGATATTGCTGAAATATCAATTAAAAAGTTAATGGAAATAAGATCACAAAGACATATTTTCATTTCTTCCCTCCCTTCACTCTTCCTTCATTGATAAGGTAAGAAGTTTCATATTTTTATACATGTGCAATGATATAAACATTTCCATATTAATCATTTTGTATAAGACTTGAGTAAGATAAATGAAAACTAAATGTTTCGTGATGAGTCCTTTGGAGTTGTCTTTGTTCATTATATTGCTGAGGATAGCTAAGTCATTCACGATTCTTCACTGTACAATCTTGTTGCTACTGTGTGCGACATTCTCCTGGTTCTATCTACTTCCCTTTGCCTGAATTTGTGTAAGTCTTTCCAAGTTTTTATTTCCTTTAAGTCATCCTGCTTGCCAATTCTGATAACACAATAATATTCAATCCAGTAATATCCCACAGCTTGTTTTTACATTCCCCAGTTGATGGGCATCTTCCCAATTAAAGAGAGATATTTTAACAAAGAAGTAACTATCAGAAAGTCATGATTTTTAAAAAGAGTCTAAGCATTATCTTTCAAAAAATTGTCACTGAATACAGTTTCAGCATCTTAGAATCAAGGAGTAAAATAGAAACTGAAAAAAAAATCACTAATTACCTTCTGAAAGGGATCCCCAAATGAAAAATCGTTGGACTATTACAGTCAAATTTTGAAACTCCCAGGTCAAGTAGAAAATATTGCAAACAACCATAAAGAAACAATTCAAGTATCATGGACTCAAAGTCAGGAGTACACAAGATTAATCAGCTTCTACATTAAAGGATCAAGGGGCTTGGAATGTGATATTCTGGAATATCAAAAAACTTGGATTATAAGGAATAATAATCTATTCAGAAAAAATGGATATAATCTTTTAGGAGAAAAATTGACATTTAATGAAATAAAGGACTTTCAAATATTCCTGACCAAAAGACTTAATTTGAATAGAAAATGTAACTTTCAAAGAAAAGCATAAAGAGGGACACATGAAAGAGAAATCATAAGGGATTCAAAAAGTTAAAAGGTATATTTTTCCCATATAAGAAGATGATACTTAAAACTCAGAAGAGCTTTGTCATCATTAAAGCAGTTAGAAGGAGTATACATAGAGGGCATGGGTGTGAATTAATTTTGATGGCATGCTTTCAGAAATAATAAATTTTATGTATGAAAAAAGAGGAATACACTAGCAGAAGAGAGGATTGATAGAAATAATGAAGGCAATTATTTCATATAAAATAAGCATTAAAGGAAGATCTTTTAAAATGGTGGAGAAGAGAAGGAAGAGACACAATTTGAACAATATTCTCATCAGAACTGACTCAAAGAAATAAAAAAATCACACATTTAGTTGGGTTAAGAAATCTATGTTATTACACTGGGAAGTATGAGAAAAAGCAGTTAAGATGGGGAGCGAGGTGAAAGAAAGGAGGGCAGATTAGAGGAGTCCGTGTTCAGAAGTAAAACAGACTTTTTGAGGAGCAAAGAGAGAGAAGAGGTGGAATAGGATGGAGGAAAATGCATAGATAATAGACATAACTGAGAATATAAATGGAATTAACACACATAAAATGAGAGATGATAAGAGAATGGACTAAAAACCATAATTCAATATTTTGCTTACAGGAAACATCTGAAACAAAGAGAAAATACAGATTACAATAATGTGCTAGAGGGCAATCTATCTTGCTTCATCTGAAGTAAACAAACAGACAGGGATAGCAAAATGAACTTAGAGAAATCCAAAGCAAAACAAAAGTAGATTGAATTAAAAGATAAAAATAGGAAACTAAAAGGTAACATAGACAGTGAAGTAAGAACAATGCTAAAAATATTGGAACCAAAGGGAATATCATCCAAATTTGCAAAAGTTAAAATTTTGTAAAATTTTTGTAACTATAGTAATGGGGAACCTCATATTTTACCTCTCAGGAGTAGATAAATCTATCCAAAAAGTAAACAGTAAAGAAGTTAGGGGGATGAAAAGAATTTTAGAAAATCTTAGATAAAACAGACACCTGGTGATGAGACTATATGAGACTAGAAAGAGTATGACTTTTTTTTTCCTCAACTCTACATGGTACCTTCTCAAAAGTTTCCCATTTATTAGGGCACAAAAACATACAATAATTTTTAAATTCACCATTCTCAGATCATAATGTGATACATTATACACTCAATAAAATGGCATAGAAAAATAGATTAAAATAAATTGAAAACGAAATAACCTACATTGAAGAATGAATGGGTCAAAAAGGAACACCCTGAAACAATAAATGATTTAATGAAAGAGAATGATAATGAGACAAAACATGAAAATTTCTGTAATGCAACAGAAGCAAAATGTATGGAAACTTTATATGTTCAAATGCTTTCACAAATAAATCAGAGAAAGAATGGATCAATAAATTGGGTATGCAACTGAAAAATGATGTCTTTGAAATCTCCAATTACAAATGAAATTGTAAATTCTGGATATGAAAGGAAAGAAATAAAATGGAAAATAAGAAAACTATTGAACTAATAAATAAAGTTAGGAGTTAGTTTTATGAACAAAAACAATAAAATAGATAAACTCTTATTTAGTCTGATTTTGCAAAGAAGAAAAACAGATTGTAAGCATCAAACAATGAAAAGAATGAACACACCACCAAGGAAAGTAAAATAAAATAAACTATTTTGCTCAATAATATCCTGCTAAATCTAATAAATTAAGTGAATTAGCAGGGACAGTGAGTGCTTCACAGATGGAAAGGAATTTTGCAGCTGGTCAGAAGAAGATAGCAGGAATCTATTCGCTAGCACTAAAGCAGGATTCTGTTGCTTTGTTCATACTCAGATGTGGATCACAGTTCTGGGTGGTAGTCCCAGGAAGAGAGAGCACTACCACAGCAGAACATATAGCCATAGTGGAGCAGGGTCCCTTGTCACAGTTCCAGGGACAGAAAAGAGTGCTTGTAGTTCACTCACAGACGAGAGCACAGTCCAAGACAGTAGTAAACATCTGTCCTTAGATCATATCACCTTGGAAGAGCTGAAAGCTACAGATTACTAGCAGTATGTCCGAAAACAACTGAAAAAAACCCTGAAGCTTGGAATAATGTGACATGCCCCCTATCCTGGAAGTCGAACCCTACTTTAACAAAGAGCTAAAAGTCAAGTAATAGTACAGTAACATGAACAAGTGACAGGAAAAAAAAATCCAACTATTAAAAGTTACTATGGTGACTAGAATGAACAAAATGCACACTCAGAAAATAATAAAGTTAAAGTTCATACAGCCAAACCTCCAAGAACAATCTAAATTGATCATGGGCCATGGAAGAGTGAAAAAAAGATTTTGAAAATCAAGTAAGAGGGGGGAGGAGCCAAGATGGCGGAGTAGAAAGATTCACATACACTAGATCCAAACCCACAGATCATAAATTACCTGTAATGAAGAACTCCCAACAAATTCTGGAGCAGCAGAACCCACAGAACAACAGAGCAGAGTAGATTTGTTTCAGAGAGCCTTGAAAAACTGAAGGAAAAGTCCATAGTGCCGAGAACTCCAGCAGAGCCCAGCCCTGCCTTGGCTGCATGGCACCGAGAGGAGCCAATCCGAGCAGGCTTCAGGGACAGGATCTCCAGCAGCTGCACAGGTCCCTCCACCCACGGGCTTCAGGGGTGAGTGAGAGAGTCTCTTTGGCTCGCTGGAAGGGGAGCAGGGTGTCTCCATGGCTCGGGCCCCCTAGGGAGGCAGCAGCAGAGGCAGCAGTGCCCCAGGGCTCCCAGAGTAGGCAGGAGCTCAGATCCATCGTTGAAGGTCTCCCCATAAACCCCCTGAGGGTATTGAGCCCCTGGAGGTGGCCCTGCCCCGACCTGAGCGCCTGAACTTAATCTCACACTGACTAGCAGACCTGCCCCTGCCCAAAGCCCTGAGGCTGGGAAACAGCATTTGAATCTCAGACCCCAAGTGCTGGCTGGGTGGATCTGGAGGTGAAGTGGGTGTGAAGAGAATATTCAGAAATCAAGTCACTGGCTGGGAAAATGCCCAGAAAAGGGGAAAAAAATAAGACTATAGAAGGTTACTTTCTTGGTGAACAGATATTTCCTCCCTTTCTTTCTGATGAGGAAGAACAATGCTTACCATCAGGGAAACACACAGAAGTCAAGGCTTCTATATCCCAGCCCATCCAATGGGCTCAGGCCATGGAAGAGCTCAAAAAGGATTTTGAAAATCAAGTTAGAGAGGTGGAGGAAAAACGGGGAAGAGAAATGAGAGAGATGCAAGTAAAGCATGAAAAGCATGTCAACACCTTGCTAAAGGAGAACCAAAAAAATACTGAAGAAAATAACACCTTGAAAAATAGGCTAACTCAATTGGCAAAAGAGGTTCAAAAAGCCAATGAGGAGAAGAATGCTTTCAAAAGCAGAATTAGCCAAATGGAAAAAGAGGTTGAAAAGCTCACTGAAGAAAATAGTTCTTTCCAAATTAGAATGGAGCAGATGGAGGCTAATGATTTTATGAGAAACCAAGAAATCACAAAACAAAACCAAAAGAATGACAAAATGGAAGATAATGTGAAATATCTCACTGGAAAAAACAACTGACCTGGAAAATAGATCTAGGAGAGACAATTTAAAAATTATGGGACTACCTGAAAGCCATGATCAAAAAAAGAGCATAGACATCATCTTTCATGAAATTATCAAGGAAAACTGCCCTGAGATTCTAGAACCAGAGAGAAAAATAAATATAGAAATAATCCACCAATCACCTCCTGAAAGATATCCAAAAAGAGAAACTCCTAGGAACATTGTGGCCAAATTCCAGAGTTCCTTGATCAGGGAGAAAATATTGCAAGCAGTTAGAAAGAAACAATTCAAGTACTGTGGAAATACAATCAGGATAACACAAGATCTAGCAGCTTCTACATTAAGGGATCGAAGGGCATGGAGTAGGATATTCCAGAAATCAAAGGAACTTGGACTAAAACCAAGAATCACCTACTCAGCAAAACTGAGTATAGTACTTCAGGGGAAAAAATGGTCTTTCAATGAAATAGAGGTCTTTCAATCATTCTTGATGAAAAGACCAGATCTGAAAAGAAAATTTGACTTTCAAACACAAGAATGAAGAGAAGCATGAAAAGGTAAGCAGCAAAGAGAAGTCATAAGGGACTTACTAAAGTTGAATTGTTTACATTCCTACATGGAAAGACAATATTTGTAACTCTTGAAACTATTCAGTATCTGGGTAGTGGGTGAGATTACACACACACACATCCACACGCCCACACACACACACACACATAGAGACAGAGTGCACAGAGTGAATTTAAGAGGATGGGATCATATCCTAACAAAATGAAATTAAGCAGTGAGAGAGAAATATATTGGGAGGAGAAAGGGAGAAATGGAATGGGGTAAATTATCTCTCATAAAAGAGGCAAGGAAAAGACTATTTGGTAGAGGGAAAAAGAGAGGACATGAGAGAAAAACATGAAGTTTACTCTCATCACATTCCACTAAAGGAAGGAATAAAATGCACACTTATTTTGGTATGAAAACCTATCTTACAATATAGGAAAGTGGGAGATAAGGGGATAAGCAGGGTGTGGGGCAATGATGGAAGGGAGGGCATCGGGAGGAGGGAGCAATTTGAGGTCAACACTCATGGTTAGGGACAGGAGCAAAGGAGAGAATAGAAGCAATGGGGGGCAGGATAGCATGGAGGAAAATATAGTTAGTCTTATACAACATGACTGTTATGGAAGTCATTTGCAAAAGTACACAGATATGACCTATGTTGAATTGCTTGCTTTCCAAAGGGAAGGGGTGGGGAGGGAGGGATGAAGAAAAGTTGGACCTCAAAGTTTTAGCAACAACTGTCGAGTACTGTTCTTGCTACTAGGAAATAAGAAATACAGGTAAAGGGGTATAGAAAGTTATTTTGCCCTACCGGACAAAAGAGAAGATGGGGACAAGGGCAGAGAGGGATGATAAAAGAGAGAGCAGTTTGGTGATAGAGGCAATTCGAATGCTCGGTGTTTTGGGGTGCGGGGAGGGGACAAATGGGGAGAAAATTTGGAACCCAAAATTTTGTGAAAATGAATGTTAAAAGTTAAATAAATAAATTTTAAAAAATTCAAAGAAAATTAAATTGATAAAACTAAAAAAAATCAAGTAAGAGGGGTAGAGGAAAAATTGGGAAGAGAAATGAAAGTAATGGAAGACAATCAAGGAAAAAGAGTCAACATGTTGTTAAAGGAATCAGAGAAAAATAGTGAAGAAAATATATTCTTGGGACTCTACCAAACGGTAAAAGAGTTCCAAAAAATCAAAGAGGAGATGAATTCCTTAAAAAAGCACAATTGGCCTAATGGAAAAAAAAAGGCATATAAAATCCCTAAGGAAAAAAAAAAACAACTCAAAAAGTAGAACTGAGAAAATGCAAGCTAATGACTCTATAAGAAATCAAGAAACAACATAACGAAACGAGAAGAATAAAAACCAGAAGACAATGTGAAAAGCCTCACTGGGGAAACAACTGACAAATATAGAAATTATTGGACTACTTGAAAGCAATGATCAAGAAGAAGACATATCCTTCACTAAATTATCAAAGAAAACTTGCCTAATATCCTAGAATGAGAGAGTAAAATAAAAATGGAAATAATTCACTGATCACCACCTGAAAGAGATTCCAAAATGAAAACTTCCAGGAATATTACCACCAAATTCTAGAGTTCCTAGGTCAGGGAGAACATATTACAAGCAACCAGAAAGAAAGAATTCAAGTATCGTGGTGTAACAATCAGCATAACACAAGATTTAACAGCTTCTGCATTAAATGACTGGAGGGATTTGAATATATTTTGGAAGGCAACAGAGCTAGGATAACAACCAAGAATTACATATCCAGCATGGATGGATGTAATCCTTCAAGGATAGAATTGGGTATCCAAGAATTCATGATGAAAAGACCACTCTGTCTCTATGTGTGTGTGTGTGTGGGCGTGTGGATGTGTGTGTGTGTAATCTCACCCACTACCCAGATACTGAATAGTTTCAAGAGTTACAAATATTGTCTTTCCATGTAGGAATGTAAACAATTCAACTTTAGTAAGTCCCTTATGACTTCTCTTTGCTGCTTACCTTTTCATGCTTCTCTTCATTCTTGTGTTTGAAAGTCAAATTTTCTTTTCAGATCTGGTCTTTTCATCAAGAATGATTGAAAGACCTCTATTTCATTGAAAGACCATTTTTTCCCCTGAAGTACTATACTCAGTTTTGCTGAGTAGGTGATTCTTGGTTTTAGTCCAAGTTCCTTTGATTTCTGGAATATCCTACTCCATGCCCTTCGATCCCTTAATGTAGAAGCTGCTAGATCTTGTGTTATTCAAGACAATCATAAAAAGATAAACAAGAAAGGGAAACCATAAGTTAGTAATGGCAAACTGTTTATATTATTACATGAGAAGATAGTACTTCTAACTGATAAGAACAATATCCCTTTTTATTGCAGTTAGAGGAGTTTATATAGGGAGAAGTCACAGGGGTAAGCTGATTATGAATGGATATTTAAAAAAAACAAAATTAAGGGGTGAGAGAAATGTACTGGTAGAAAGGGAAAGGGAGCAGTAGAATGGGGTAAATAATTTCACTTGAAAGAGGCAAGAAAAAAATTTAAGTGGAAGGGAAGTTGAGGGGAGTATAAGTGAGTGAAATTTGCTTCATCAGAATTGGCTGAAAGAGGAAATAACATATGCATTCAATTCGGGATAGAAATACATTGTTCCCCACAGGAAAGTTGGAGGAGAAGATAATAAGAGAACAGGGATTGGGGGTAATACAATAGAGGGCAGACTGAGAGAGAGAATAGTAAGAAGAAAAACTTTTGAGGATGGACGTTGTGAAAGGAGAGAGATAATAGAGTAAATGGGAAATATAAGAAAAAGAAATGTAATTAGTGATAGTAACTTAAAAATATTTGTGAAGTAAGTTTTTCTAAGAAATGCCTCACTTCTCATCAATATGGAAAACAAACAAACAAATTTATAAAAGAGTCAATCCCCAATTGAAAAATGACCAAAATATATGAACAGTTTTCAGTTGAAGTAAACAAGGCTATCTATAACCATATTAAAAAAATGTTTGGACTCACTATTGTTTGGGGGAATGAAATGAAAATATACTTCATATTTATTAGATTGTCCAGTGGGACACCAAAGGAAAATGGCAAGTGTTGGAGAGGATGTGGGGAAAATGGGGCATTAATGTACTTTTAGTGGAATTATGAACTGATTCAACCATTCTCCAGACCAATTTGGAACTATACTCAAAAGGGTACAAAACGATGTATACCATATAACCTAATAATACCACTACTAAGCCTGTATCCCAAAAGAGATTTTTAAAAAAGGGAAAAAGAATGCTATTGTACAAAAATATTTATAGCAGCTATTTTCTCATGGCCAAGGATTGGTAATTGAGGGGATGTCCATGAATTGGGGAATGCTTGAAAAAGTTGTGGTATATGATAGTGATGGTATAGTATTGTGCTGTACAAATGATGAGTAGGATCCTTTCAAAAAATGTAGGAAGACTTATGAACTGATGCAAAGTGGCACAAGCAGAATCAGGATAATATAATACACAACAACAATAACATTGAATGACGATTGAATCTGAATGACTTAGCAGGGTCTTAATAATCTAACATGGCGAGTAATATTATTTTCCTTGAGAGAAAGAATTGGAATCTGAACACAGACAAAATCATACTTATAAATTATATTTTTCTTGTGGGTATTTTTTGTGATTTATTTTGTAGATGGCTAATCTGGAAATAGATTTTGCATGAATACACATTTCTAATCTGTATAAAATTGCTTACCTTCTCATTGGGAGCAGAAGGAAGGAGAAATTAGAATTAAAAATTAAAAAAAACAGAATGCTGTTTTTTTTCCCTGAAATGGAAAAGAAAGAAATTTGAAACAAGAGCTTTAAATATAAAAAAATCATATTGAAAATTTCATTAGTTTCAATATATTTTTATATTTGAACGTCATGTACCATTCAGGCCAATTTGTTTTGTACAATTAATTTCAGAAAATGGAATCCTTCCCACCAAAAATACCTATCATCAGTTTCCTGATACACTCTCTCACACACAGACACACACACATACACATACTATCTAACTTTCTCTCCTCAACTATTATAAATATGGTATTCCCTTTACATAGCCAGATGCTGCTTTCTTTCTCCCTAGGTATGTTATTGTTACTTGTGGAGCCAGTCCCTCTTCTCCTCTTAAGTGCTATAATTCATCTGAATATAAACGGCTCTAATGCTTTCCTCTCTGTCTTTTGAATAATGAAATTATCATCAATAAAGCCAATTACTTGCCAGTTGATGCTTTTAGGGGACATTGAATTCCTGTATTTGGAAGGAATCTCCAAGTTCACTGTCGTGATCCCATCTTGACACTCTGGTAAAGTATTTCAGCTGATTTGTTTCTCAAAGTCATCCATATGCTAATTCTACCTATGTCATTTTTGCCCTATTCTTATTTAAATATGTATTCTATTAATCTATCTATTCCCCTCAATAGTCTTCATCATTTAGTAATGATTTTTTGGTTAAGGCATATTAATTTCTAGTGTAGCCATCTAGTTATGAGTTCCATTCTACAAAGACCTAGTATACTTTGTTGAATGTACTTATATTTATTAAAATCTCTTTTTTATATTTTAGTTTTGTATCCATATTCTCCATTTTTGTCTATAGACACCTGAGGCACTGAGATTCCTTCCACTGGTCCTTTTGATAGATTTTTCTCTTATTTATTTTTTCCAGTAATTAGGTTTGTATATGAATATAGTTTTCTCTGTTACTCTCCATTTTTAAAGTTCTCTTGATAAATTTCAGAAGTGTATGTGTAATCTCATTTGCTTATTTTTATTTATTTATCTTTCATTGACTTTTATTCTTACCAGTTTTTTCTTTTAGATTTGCTGACTCTTTTTCTAAGAATCCATAATCTCTTTCACTCTCGCCCTGAAACCTCATACCTTTCACAGCCCTTCACCAGTTCTTTAGCAAGTTTTTACTTCTCAAATCAACCTTTTTTTTTTCTTTTTAAGAGATTGCTTTCAATAGACCAGAGTTCTGAAAACTGAGAGTGGGTGGAGAAGACTGAGGAGGAGAGTAAGAAGGGTAAATGTTGAAAATGTGACTCATGTAAAGACAGTCATGTTCATTTAACAAACAAGAGGAGAGGGAGCAGGTTTGTTGCTCTAGTAATTTATACTACCACCATAATGAAATCCTGTCCTTCAGTCATAACTGACTCACAAAATCTATTCCCACTTTTATCTTTTCCTCTCATATTCATTACTGTTGTGTGGAGAGGACAAGGTGCCTCAAATACAAAAACAGCTTATTTCTTTGACCTCTCCAGGGAACAAGTTTCTATCACAGCTTTATTTTTTTTTCATTCTTACCACTTTGAAACCTCACCAAGAGATCTCAGGTGTCTGCCCATTACAGGAGGAAGTGGAAACTGAGACAATAAAAAGCATTTTAAATAGAAGTATCTTAGTGAGCAATTCTTTCTTTCAATTTGAAGAATAGTCATATAAGCAAGGCCAAAATAAATTGAGTTATAAGAAGAGTACATATCATAGTTAAGTCATGAAACGTACTAAATGTAGGCAGGCCCTAATGAACAGAACTCCCTTTATTGGCTGAATATGACAAAAAACATTTCCTAACAGATCACTTTAGAGCCTTTCTTGCCCAACAGTTTGAACTGAAAGGCCTCAGTCCCTTTATACTGTTACCTCTTTGATGTTTAAACAGTTCTCCAATTACTCTGAGAGCACAGATAATTTTCCCCCACAACTCCTCCCTCCTATTCATACATACTAATGAATGTACACAGGTTCATTTTGAATGTCATTGTCAACCGGATGTTCACATAAGATATGCAAACGTATGGGACAAAAAGAAAGATAAGTTCATCCAGAAGAGAGTTGAAAATTTACCCTACTTTTGTGAGAATGAGACTTTTCCCCCCCGAGTCTCATAGAGTTAAGCACAAGGACTATGAATTACAAATGTAGTAAGGTTACTTAAAAGAAAAAAAAAATGAGAACCGGGTAACCCATATTTGACAGTTGCAAAGGCTTCATTTAAATCCTGAATTATTCTGTACACTTTCTTAGAAGATAAATGAATCTATTTAGGTCAAAATAAAATCAGAATTATCAAAACACTGACATTCAATATAACTATCATCTAAAAGATTTTATTTCATGAAAATTTCCCCACAAATTTTCAGAATCAGAGCCATTAAGTATATATAAGAATCATTAAGTATGTATAAGTGTATATATATATATATATATATATATATATATATATATATATATATATATATATATATATATAGGCTCTCACAAGAGATAATCAATTTTAGACTGTGTGAAACTCACTGAAGTTCAATATACTTCAACATTTTTTCCTTGTTTCATTGTTTTCTCTAGTGACTAGTTCTTCCAATTGTTTTTAATTTTTTTTTCCCTGAAACTCAAAGATAAAATAGAAAGAATACATGATCACATATTTTGTACACAGGATTCTGAGGTTCTTCTTCCAAGGCAAAGCAATTGACTACCTTTCTGGAAAAAAGAATACTGATATATACTAAAGTAATAATAGTGTCCTTGGGTGACTTAGATTTAGATAAGGATCCATGAAATGTGAATTCCTTTTGGGAATTAATTACCTATTTTTAAAAATAAGTTTTATACAGGGGTTACACTAAAGGTACTCTTTATATCTTCTAAGTTATTTGTAAATCAGTACAACCCAATTAGCAAACATTTATGGAATACTAATATGTGAAGTTGGTCATGGTAGAAAATAAAGTCTTTCACTTTTGAATTCATTTGTGAAATGACAAAATATCAAAGCTATTTTAATGTTAAAATTATTATTTTTCATAAGGCGTCAAGTATACTTTGAACTCAGCAGGCTTGAACTCAAAAACCCTGCCTCTGATGCTTATTTCTTATGTGATTTCCAACACATTAACCTACTTAATATTCCTTTTTGTTATCTTTAAATTGAAAGCATTAGACTGTATGTGGCTGAAAGATCATTTCTAGTTGTAGATCTGTGATCTGGTGAATCTTCATCAGTCATTAGAAGTTAAGCAAGCTATTTAATCTCTCTATGGCACATGTTTTTGAGTCTGTTTTGCTTTTAATTTTTGACCATTAAAACAAACAAAAACAAACCACTAGCTTTTGTCTTTCTTGGTAGCTATGACCATCAAATGGAATAATGTACAAAGACCTTAGCAAACTTGAAATTGATATATAAATATGCACGACAACTGATGCTACATGTGCCTTTTATTTATGAAGAGGCTATATATTTTTCTCTCAGTGTTCAAGGGAAAGATATCCATGATCACTTCTTTATTGTAATAATGAAATTCTTCCCATCAGTAGTTGGTATAACATGCTGATAAGACTTGAGTACCAATGCCAATGTGTTTTTCCTTTGTTGCCAAATGATGACTTGCCTTGCAGACAAATTATAACATGACTTGCACTTGACTTTGTTTTGAGTGAAGGAGGGCTGTGCAGGTCACTAGCCTCACTTCTCCTCCAGAACCATCTGAATCCAGTGACCATATATTCATCAAGATGACTGGAGATGACCCAAGATGAGGCAATTGGGGTTAAGTGACGTGCCCAATATCACACAACTAATGAGTGTTAAGTGTCTAAAGTGAGATTTCAACTCAGGTCCTCCTGACTCCTGCACTGGTGCTCTATCCACTGCACCACCTAGTTCCCCTACCAATGCCAATACAGTCTTGAAGGATGATGACGTAACTGATGATTACATATTTTAGGACATGACCAAGAAGCCAAAATAAAAAAAAAAAAAAGAAATGCACAAGAATTTCTTAGAACAAAATGGTGTTAGCAAATTATTGATGAAATTAAGTTGCAACAGGACTGGAAAGGTAAGAAAGTACCAGATTTTGAAGATTTTAAAAGTCAATCAAGATTGCCATTTGGATAGATGTAATAACCATAGATTCAGCAATGGATCTAATTCTGTAATGGTGAGGAGTTTCAATGCATACCAGATGATGATCAATTAAATGAACAAGTAATTTTTTAATTTTGACTGACTTCAGCAGGATCATGATAGAATTTATCGTGAATTTGAAGTGCTATCTTAAGGAAGAAGGATTAAACTTCTTAAATTTGATCTATCATTTTCTGCGGGAAAAGGTTGTAGAAGTAGGAGTGTGAGAATTGAAAATGGCTTGAGCCAAATAATAGGAGTAGAAAATCATGTAGATGATTGGAAATAGTTTGGGCTAATTCTGTAAATCAGAAGATATTATTCTGACCCATGTCCTGCCCTGTATTATATGCTTTTGAGGTGAACAGTAAGATCAAAGAAAATTAAAGTGGTTGTAAAAGGTTTAAGGTTGAAAGAAGAAGAATTGGAAAATAAAACTTGAAGAGGTGAAGTAGAGGATGAAAAACAGAAAGGTAGATGGTAAGGGAAGGAAAGGGAAGTTTTAGTGATCTCATTTGGGGCTTTCTTGACAAAGGTACCAGAATGGTTTGCCATTTCCTTCTCCAGCTCATTTTACAGATGAGGAAACTGAGGCAAACAAGGTTAAGTGACTTGCTTAGGATCACAGAGCTAGGAAGTTTATAAACTCAGGTATTCTTGACTCCAAACCCTGTGCTGCATCCAGTGCACAACATACTTGCTCAGAACAATTACATAATAAAACAAATGATAGCTTGGATGGAGGATAAGGCAAATTGATGAAACAGGAAATTAGTTTAGAGATTAGGGAAAATAAATTGAATGGGCTCAAGTTTTAGGGGCAATTTCAAGCTGCAAATATTTTCTCCTGACTATTAAGTGTCTACAAAGAAAATGCTGAAAATATCAGCCATATTGGCGAATATAAAAAATTGCACAGTAGATTTCACTTGCATATTATGTATAATTTTTGCATTTCTGCCATAGCCAAGAGTGATCATATCTCCTTCACAGAGAAGTAGTGAAATGTTCCTGATGAATTTCGTTCCAATACTTCATGTTATCTGGGATAAAAAAAAATATATATATATGTTTCCTAAAGGAAACAGCTCTCTTTGAAGGTGGTATTTAGGAATGGGGTAATGATTATGAAAGATAGAATAACACCGTTCAATAACCCAAAGGAGAAAAAAAGTCCTGTAAATACCAAACAAAAAACAATTCACAATCTCCAGAATCACAGTTCAGTGCAGATGCCTTTATCAGCTTTATACATACCTTGAGCCTGCTGCACTCTGAAGCTGGGATGCCTGTGGGCTCCTGCCTGGGGGCTTTTCTGGGTCCTCCTGGTTTGGGCTTTGGAGTGATTATCAATAATAACTGTTGCTGTTTCCCTTCCAACCTGATGGCTTTTTTTTTTTCTTGGCCTCATTAAAGGGGCCGTGTCATGGCTACTGCTTAAACAGTCCTATTCAATGAATGGGCTAACCTCACCCTTAGTGAGTACCTGCAAAGACCTTGGCCTAAAGGGCACTAGGTCTCTCAGCCTCCCTCACTCAAAACAAAGTCAAGTGCAGGTCATGTCATCATTTCTCTAATGACATGGTCTTCTTCGGCAATGAAGGGTGAATACAATACATACATATACACATACATAAGCAGGTATATATGTGACCATATCTGCATACATGTGTGTGAGTGTGTATATACACAGACATATATGTATACATATATATATGTCTGTGTTTGTATATACAAATGCATTTATACACATATGTGTGTATTTATATGTGTATATGTGTATCTATATATACACTTGCCTATGTCTATATCTATTTCTATATCTATATATGCATATTTATATATCTAAAGAGTTGTTGTTCTGACCTCATTATTATATGCTTGTGAAACATGGACAGTCTACCAGGGCCATGCCAAGAAACTGAATTGCTTCCATTTGAACTGTCTTAGGAAGATTCTGAGGATCACCTGGCAGGATAAGGTACCAGACACTGAAGTCCTTGTGTGAGCTGAACTGCCAAGTATTCAAACTATGTTTCAGAGAGTGCAACTCCGATGGGCTGGCCACGTTGTTCAATTGAAAAACCTACACTTGCCAGAGACTGTTTCATGGAGAACTCACATAGGGCAGGCAATCACATGGTGCTCAGAAGAAATGATACGAGAACACTCTCAAGGTCTCTCTCAAGAACTTTGGATTTGACTGTGCAACATGGGAGACACTGTCACAGGACCACTCAGTATGACGGGCTCAAATCAGAAAGGGAGCTGTGCTCTTTGAGCAAAGCAGAATTGAGACAGCAAAAAGTAAACACAGGATGTGCAAATTTGAGAAAGCAATCCCAAATATTCACACCGACTGTTTGTATCCAACCTGTGGTAGAGCATTCCAAGTTTGTTTTCTTCTGATCATCCACACTCTGAAACACTGAAATTTAACTTTATCATGGTGATGTCATTTTGGTCCTCTTTGAAGATGAAGGACAACAATCAAACCAACCAACCATTTATCTATCTATCTATCTATCTATCTATCTATCTATCTATCTATCTATCTATCTATCTGTCTGTCTGTCTGTCTGTCTGTCTGTCTGTCTGTCTGTCTGTCTGTCTATCTATCTATCTATCTATCTATCTATCTATCTATCTATCTATCTATCTATCTACAACCCCTGGCAGCACCCTAAAATCAAAGTCGTATATTCTGGTTTTTCATAGAAGATGAGTCTGAAACAAACAAATTGCAAATATATATATATATATATATATATATATATATATATATATATATATATATATATATATATATATATATATATACTTACATATATATGAAATAGCACTCTTGCAGATAAGTACACACACACATACACATAGCTAAACTTTAGTATGAATAGGCAATTGCTTCCTAATTCAATGAATAAAATTTACAGAAGCTGACAAAGTGAGATATAGGAAAAAAATAACAGAATGAGAAGGAACAGGATGATGATGACCATGTCACTTCTAGAGCATTAAAAATTTTTTGAATATAAAGCATTTCACAAACTGTCCAAGAATTTCTTTCAAAGAAAAAAAAAACTAAAGTTTAAGCATTTATATGATACATTTTAAGAAATATATAGTGATGTTTTGGAGGAAGGGGATGGCTACTACATTACAGATTTTCTTTTAAAAAGTCTTGCCTCTTAGTTCTGTTTTCAAAGGTATTGCCTGATACAATAGGGCATGGAAACTGGCATGGCAATTTAAAGCAGATTCTTATTATTGCACAGTGCAAATTGTATACAAGTAAGGAAATATTTTATTTATAAATTAACATAGTGGGTGTAGTATTAAGCTTGTGGTCAAGAAGACCTGAATAATTAGTAGTGAATGTGAAAATTATCATGAGTATTTTTATGTTTATGTTTTAGATTCCTAGTACAATATAATTCTCTTGACACAAAAGACTATTTTTCATGTTATCTATATTTTTCGATGCTTGTGTAGTATTGTCTATATAAGATGTGTTTAATGAATATATGCTAGATTGCATTGAAATGCATTTTGAATATTTTTTCAAAGTGTGTTGATGAGTGGATAAAATACCCTTTCACTAAATCACATTTAAATATGGAAGATGGTTTTCTAGGTCTCAATGACAAATAGAATATATGGAGATCAAACCCACTACCTTGTTCTCAAGTATATCATGTGCTGGTTTACACTAAAGGTAAAGCAGACAGTTTATTAAAACTTCAGATTTCCCCTCATATTGTAGTTTAATTTTATAACTGACATTCTGTTTTTCCTATGTGCCATCCCTTTCTCCTAAAGTTATGGTACTTAGAATATTTGACCTTGAAGGAAAAATTGTACATATTTTCTGCCTTTTTCACAGTATCCCTCTTCAAAATTCTAGTCAAAACCATTCTTGATAGAATAAAGTGATCTTTGATACTAGTGCAGCATTCATTGTTGCCATGAAATGTATTTCTATTGACAAATTTACAGTCAATTGGATTGGTCCTCTGACCCATTTTTTGACCTTGACATCAATCAGAGCAACGCAAAAGAATAGTTTTCCCTTAATCATAGTGCGCATATCTATGTGAATGGGGAAATTTTTACAGCAGAGTAATTAGTTACATTTTGGCTTTACATCAACTTCCATGAATTTCCTCTTCATGAAAAAGCTAGTCTACAAAAGGATTTAACTATACATTTAGCAACATTTTTTCTGATAACTATTTATTAAAAAGTTATTAAAATAATCATATATCATCCTCTAGATAAAGTAGAAGTTAATGTACAAAATTCTTTGTCTTTAAAACATAAATTTAGTTCTACATAACTGCCAATAATGAACATGTAGATAATATTGGTTAAAGAAAAGTAAAATATCTCTAAATTATTCAATCTCTACTCTTAGGTCAATTTCATCTGCCATTTTTTTATTTTTACTTTTGATCTTTATAAATAGCTGGATATGAACTTTAATACATTTGTAAGTGTATGAATATGAGAGTGATGTAAGATTTTGTTTCCTTCCTTAATAAAAGAATAAATTATTTCGTGGCAATATTTAGCTGATATCATTGGTGGTAAGCTCCTGATGAATTGTCTATCTTTGTTTACTTCTTAAATTCTATAACTCATTTAATGGAAAGCAGGAAAATGGTTATGCATTATGTTCTGCCTCTAAAGTAACCAGGATACACATTCGTCAGCTTTAGGTCATTCTCTTGAGAAACTCCTTTCTCTTTTAAATGATCAGAATCTGCTGCCTCCTCCTATGCACATTATTATAAAGTTTCGATTTGGAAGAATATAAGAATATAAGAAAATAATGTATGATGAGAAACAGAAATCATTTTTCTTATTGTCCATCACAATTTTTGTTTATAATAATATTACTACACTAATAGAAGCCCTTAGTTTGAAAATTAGCAATGGCAAACATTCAAGTCTTCTGGGTTCAATCTGGCATTCCACAAAAGAAAGGAAGTGCCTTTTCTGGTGGAGGTTCTGCTAAATCACTCCCCCAAAAACAAGGAGGGAGGAAGAGAAAGAAAATAAAAAGGAGCAATGGCATAAGCTTTTGAGATGTAGGGAATACATTAGAACCTATATTCTTCAATAGTAATAAATGTGGCTGAGATGTTTTATATGTTTTACAGTAGAAAGAGAACACCAAATGTAGGAAGTGAATAATTGCATAAGAAGAAGACACTGAAGAAATATACTCCAGATGATAAGATGATGCTCTTTTGACCAGGAACTAGATATTAGCTAACAGGAATGAGAGAAACATATGTCAAATGATTGTGAATATGAATATTATATATTGTAAATGGACAGAAACTTTTTCAAGAGCAATTGTTAAGCTATAGAATAGCAGTGGAAAACTTCTGTCAAGGAGGAAAAAAAAGAAAAGGACCTCTGCCCCCACCCCCCAAATATTTATAATAGCTCTTTCTGTGGTGGTTAAGAATTAGGAATGTAAGATATATCCACCTTTTGAAGAATAGCTGAACAAGTGGTAATATATGATTGTAACACAATATTATTTTGCTATAAGAAATAATAAGCAGAATAACTACAGAAAATCCTGGAAAGACTTACAGGAATTGATAGAAAGCAAAGTGATGAGAACCAGGAGAATGCTCAATATAGTAACAGCAACATTGTGCAATGAAGAACTGTGAAAGACTTAGCTATTTTCAGCAATACAATGATCCAACTCAACCCCAAAAGACTCTTGATAAAGCATGTTATCTGTCCCCAGAGAATGAATTTGTATTGTCTGAATACAATCAGAAGCATACCATTCTTTTTACTTTCTTTGTTTCTTTCTTTCTGAGTTTTCTTGAACAAAATGGGTAAGAAATATTTTACATGACTGTATGCATATTATCTATATCAAAGTCAAGTGGAAGAGAGAAATAGAATTTTGAATTAATGATATATATATATATATATGTAATTGTTTTTTTTCATGTAATATGGGGAAAATATTGTTAAAAAAAAAAAACTTTCCTATCGGCTACACTAATTCTGGATTCCACCTGCTCCAGGGCAGTTGCCTCTCTCTCCTATTTCCAATTCCCATGATGTTTTATATTGTCTTCTTCCTCCCCTTAGCATGCAAAATGCTTGAGAATTGGGACAGGGTTAAGTTGCTGAATTTGCATTCCCAGTATTTAGCCCAGTGCCTGGCACATAAAAATACTTAACAAAAATTATACATACATACATACATATATATATATATATATGAATATCAAATAGAAAAAAAATAAAAGTTGTAATAGTTTCTTTGATGACAGACTTTAACTGCCCACGACTTGTATGGAAGTTTCTTTTTATTAAAAAAATTGACCATCTACTAGGGCATAAACATTACAATTCAGTACAGAAAGGCAGAGATAGTCAATGTATCCTTTTCAGATCAAAGTGAAATAAAAACCATATATAAAAAAAGGGCCATGAAAATAAAGACCAAAATTAATTTGAGACTAAATAATATAATCCTAAAAAATGAGTTGATTAAACAACAAACCATAGAAACAATCAATAACTTCATTCATGAAAATGACAGTAATGAAACAACCTACCAAAACTTATGAGATTCTGTAAAAGCAGTTGTTAGGGAAAGTTTTATATATTTTAATGCCTGTATGAATAAAATAGAGAAAGAGGAGATCCATGAATTGTGCATGCAGCTGAAAAAGATAGAAAAAGAACAAATTGAAACTCTCTAAGTAAATACCAAATTAGAAATAATGAAATTCAAAGGACAGATTAATAAACTTAAAATTAAGAAAATTAGTGAACGAATAAATAAGACTAAGTGCTGATACTATGAAAAAAAACAATAAAATTGATAAACCTTTGGTTAATTTGATTAAAAAAAGAAAGAAAACCAAATTACCAATATCAAAAATAAAAAGCACTAAGTCACCTTCAATGAGGAGAAAATCAAAACAATAATTAGAAATTACTTTGACAAACTGTATGCCCACAAATTAAACAATCTAATTGGAATGTGTGAATATTTTAAAAAATAGAAATTGCCCACATCAACAGAAAAGGATGTTAAATACATAAATGATCTCTTCTCAGAAAAACGAATTGAACAAAATATCAATGAACTCAATTAAAAAAATCTCCAGCATCCGATGGATTTAAAAATGGTTTCTATCCAACATTTAAAGAACAATTAGTTCTAATACTAAATAAACTATTTAGAAAAGCAGGTGGAGTGCAACCAAATTCTTTTTATGATACAAATATAACTCTGATGCCTAAAACAGGAAGAAACAAAGTGGAAAAATAAAATTTTATACCTATTTTGCTAAAGAATATGGAAGAAAAAATGTTAAACAAAACATTAGCAGAAAGATAAGAGCACCCTGTCATGAGAATAATGCATTATGATAAGGTAGGATTTATACCAGCTATGCAGGATTGGTACAATATTAGGAAAACCATCAGCATTACTGACCTTTTCACAACAAAACTAAAAGAACCATATAATTATCTCAAAAGATGCAGAAAAAAATTTTTTTTGTAAAACACAACATACTTTCCCACTGACAATACTGGAGGGCATAAGCATAAATTGAACCACCCTTTACATAATAAGTAGTATCTACCTAAAATCATCAGCAAGCATTATATGTATTGGGGACAAACTAGAGGCATTTCCAATAAATTTGGGGTAAAACAAGGATGTCAATTATCACCACTCTTATTCAACATGATACTAGAGATGTTAGCTTTAGAAATGAGAAGAAAAAGAAATTGAAGGAATAAGAATAGGCAAGGAAGAAAGTAATTTCTCAGGCTTTTTTTTTTAATTAATTTTTTTATTTATTTAATTTTTAACATTCATTTTCACAAAATTTTCGGTTCCAAATTTTCTCCCCTTTTGTCCCCTCCCCCACCCCAAAACTCCGAGCATTCTGATTGCACCTGTCTGCCAATCTGCCCTCTCTTCTATCATCCCTCCCTGCCCTTGTCTCCATCCTATACCCCTTTACCTTTATTTCTTACTTCCTAGTGGCAAGAACAGTGCTCGACAGTTGTTCCTAAAACTTTGAGTTCCAACTTCTTTTCCTCCCTCCCTCCCCACCCCTTCCCTTTGGAAAGCAAACAATTCAACATAGGCCATATCTATGTAGTTTTGCAAATGGCTTCCATAATAGTCATGTTGTATAAAACTAACCTTATTTCCCTCCATCCTATCCTTCCCCCCATTGCTTCTATTCTCTCCTTTGATCCTGTCCCTCCTCATGAGTGTTGACCTCAAATTGCTCCCTCCTCCCAATGCCCTCCCTTCCATCATCCCCCCGCATCCTGCTTATCCCCTTATCCCCCACATTCCTGTATTGTAAGATAGATTTTCATACCAAAATGAGTGTGCATTTTATTCCTTCCTTTAGTGGAATGTGATGAGAGTAAACTACATGTTTTTCTCTCACCTCCCCTCTTTATCCCTCCACTAATAAGTCTTTTGCTTGCCTCTTTTGTGAGAGATAATTTGCCCCATTCCATTACTCCCTTTCTCCTCCCAATATATTTCTCTCTCACTGCTTGATTTCATTTTTTTAAGATATGATCCCATCCTCTTCAATTCACTCTGTGCACTCTGTCTCTGTGTGTGTGTGCGTGTGCGTGTGCGTCTGTGTGTGTGTGTGTGTAATCCCACCCACTACCCAGATATTGAAAAGTTTCAAGAGTTACAAATATTGTCTTTCCATGTAGGAATGTAAACAGTTCATATTTAGTAAAGTCCCTTATGACTTCTCTTTGCTATTTACTTTTCCATGCTTCTCTTCATTCTTGTGTTTGAAAGTCAAATTTTCTTTTCAGCTCTGGTCTTCTCATCAAGAATGCTTGAAAGTCCTCTATTTCATTGAAAGACCAATTTTTCTCTTGAAGTATGATACTCAGTTTTTATGAGTAGGTGATTCTTGGTTTTAGTCCCAGTTCCTTTGACTTCTGGAATATCCTATTCCACACCCTTTGATCCCTTAATGTAGAAGCTGCTAGATCTTGTGTTATCCTGATTGTATTTCTACAATACTTGAATTGTTTCTTTCTAGCTGCTTGCAATATTTTCTCCTTGACCTGGGAACTTTGGAATTTGGCCACAACGTTCCGAGGAGTTTCTCTCTTTGGATCTCTTTCAGGCGGTGATCTGTGGATTCCTTGAATACTTATTTTGCCCTCTGGTTCTAGAATCTCAGGGCAGTTTTCCTTGATAATTTCATGAAAGATGATGTCTAGACTCTTTTTTTGATCATGGCTTTCAGGTAGGCCCATATTTTTTAAATTGTCTCTCCTGGATCTGTTCTCCAGGTCAGTTGTTTTGCCAATGATATATTTCACATTATCTTCCATTTTTCCATTTTTTTGGTTTTGTTTTGTGATTTCTTGGTTTCTCATAAAGTCCTTAGCCTCCATCTTTCCATTCTAATTTTGAAAGAACTATTTTCTTCAGTGAGCTTTTGAATCTCCTTTTCCATTTGGCTAATTCTGCTTTTGAAAGCATTCTTCTCCTCATTGGCTTTTAGAACCTCTTTTGCCAATTGAGTTAGCCTATTTTTCAAGGTGTTATTTTCTTCAGCATTTTTTTGGGTCTCCTTTAGCAGGGTGTTTACTTATTTTTCATGCTTTGCTTGCATGTCACTCAATTCTCTTCCCAGTTTTTCCTTCACCGCTCTAACTTGATTTTCAAAATCCTTTTTGAGCTCTTCCATGGCCTGAGCCCATTGAGTGGGCTAGGATACAGAAGCCTTGACTTCTGCATTTTTCCCTGATGGTAAGCATTGTTCTTCCTCATCAGAAAGGAAGGGAGGAAATGCCTGTTCACCAAGAAAGTAACCTTCTATAGTCTTATTTTTTTTTCCCTTTTCTGGGCATTTTCCCAGCCAGTGACTTGACTTCTGAGTGTCTTCTCCACCCCCACTTTGCCTCCAGATCCACCCAGCCAGCCCTTGGGGTCTGAGATTCAAATGCTGCTTCCCAGCCTCAGGGCTTTGGGTGGGGGCAGGGCTGCTCTTCAGTGTGAGATTAAGTTCAGATGCTCAAGTCAGGGCAGGGCCACCTCACGGGCTCAGTTCCCTCAGGGAATTTATGCAGAGACCTTCAAAAATGGATCCAGGCTCCTGCCTGCTTGGGGAGCTCTGATCTGCTCCCACCTCCGCTGCTGCCTCCCAAGGGGGGCCTGAGTTATTGGGGTACCCCACTCCCCTCTTGGCCTGCCAAAGAGACCCTCTCACCGACCCTTGTCACCTGTGGGTGGAGGGACCTGCTCTGCTGCTGGAGATTCCATCCCTGAAGCCTGCTTGTATCTGCTCCTTTCAGCGCTGCGCCACTGAGGCAGGGTTGGGCTCTGCTCTGGGTGTGGGGCATGAGGGACCTTTTGCGAGAGTTTTTCAGGCTCTCTGGAGCAGAAATCTCATCCACTCCATTCTGTGGCTTCTGCTGCTGCAGAATTCGCCAGTGGTTCTTTTTTTACAGGTATTTTATGGGCAGTCCGTTCGGAGGTAGCGTATGTGCGTCTTTCTACTCTGCCATCTTGTCTCCACCCCCCCCCCCCAATTTCTCAGTCTTTTCAGATGATATGATGATATGCTCAGAGAATCCTGCATAATATAGTAAAATATTTCCTGAAACAGTAAACAACTTTGGTAAATTATCAGGTTGCAGAATAAGCCCAAAGAAATCACCTGCGCTTCTATATATTACTAACAAAGTCTAACAGCAAGAGAAAGAAAGAGAAATCTCATCTAAAGTTCCAGTAGACACTATAAAACATTTGGGACTCTACCTGCCAAAACAAACACAGGGACTGTATGAATACAATTACAAAACACTTTTCAAACAAATAAAGTCAGATCTAAGTAACTGGAAAAATTACATCAATTGATCATGAGTAGCCTGAGGTAAAATAACAAAAATTACCATTCTACCCAAATTAATTTACTTATTCAGTGTCATAGCCATCAGACTACCAGAAAATTATTTCCTAAAGCTAGAATAAAATGCTATCACAATTTATCTGGAAGAACAAAAGGTCCAGAATATCAAGGGAATCAGTGAAAAAGAAATGCTAAGGAAGGTGGTCTGGTCATACCAGGTCTCAAATTGTTTTATGAAGCAATAATAATCAAAACCACTTGGTACTGCCTAAGAAATAGAGGATTTTATCTGTGGAATAGATTAGGTACTCAGGACAGAGTAGTCAAAGAATATAGCAGTCTACTGCTTGATGAAACCAAGGACCCCAGCTTCTAGGACAAGAATTCACTGTTTGATAAAATCTGCTGGGAAAACTGGATAATAGTGTGGTGGAAACAGAACATAGACCAATACCTGCCACCATACACAAGAATAAAGTCCAAATGATTTCATGATATAGATATAAAAGTTGATGCTATAAACATATTAGGTGAACAAAGTATAGTGCATCTGATAGATTAAAGGAGAATGAAGAAAGTTATAACCAAATAAGTAATAGAGAACATTATGAAGTGAAAAATGAATAATTTTGATTACATTAAATTGAAAAAAAATTTGCACAAACTCAGTGCAAGCAAGATTAGGAGGGAAACATAAAACAGGGAAAGAATTTTTGCAACTAGTGTCAGTGACAAAGGCCTCATTTCTAAAATATATAGAGAAATGAGTGAAATGTGCAAGAGTACAAGTCATTCCCCAATTGATAAATGGTCAAAGGATATGAATAGGCAGTTTTCAGAGGAAGAAATTGAAATTATATAGGTATATGAAAAAATATTCTAAATCACTATTGATAAGAGAGATGCAAATCAAAGTAACTCTGAGGTACCACTTCACAACTATCAGATTGTCTAACATGTCAAAAGAGGAAGATGATAAATGTTGAAGAAGTTGTAGGACAGTTGGAACACTAATTCATTTTTGGTGGAGCTGTGAGCTGATCTAACCATACTGAAGAACAATTTGCAACTATGCCCAAAGGGTTACAAAAATGTGCATACACTTTGACTCAACAATATTACTTCTAGAGTTGTGTCCCAAAGGATTATAAAAATTGGAAAGGGTCCAAAACGTAGAAAAATATTTATAGCATTTCTTGCTGTGCTGCACAAGAACTGAAAATATAAGGAATGCTCATCAATTAAGGAATGGCTGAACAAATTGTGATGTATGAATATAGTGGAATACTATTGTGCTATAAGAGGTGACAAACAGGTGGACTTCAGAAAATCCTGGAAAGACTTACATGAACTGATTTTGAGTGAAGTGAGAAGAACCAGGAGAACATTATACACAGCCACAGCCACAGTGTGCATTGACTGTTTCTGAGAGGCTAAGCCCTTCACAGCAATGTAAGGACATAAAACATTCCCCAAAGTCACTTGAGGCAAAATGTCATCCACATCCAGAAAGACAAAACAAAAAAAAAAACAAAAAAAACAAAACTATAGACCTGAAACACGGAATGAGGCAGACTCTTTTCTCTTGTGTTATGTGTTGTTTTCATTTCTTTTTTCATAGTTTCATTCATTTTAATTGGTCTATGTAACATGAGTGATGTGAAAATCTCTTTAATAAAAATATATGTGTAGAACCCATATAAGATTGCATGCCATCTCATGAAGAGAATGAAGGGAGGGGGAGAAGAATTAAGATTTATGGAAGTGATTGCTAAAAATTGAAAAAAATATTTTTAAAATGATCTACCCGGCAAAAATAATGCAGTTCTTAAGGGGGATAAGTGAAAATTCAATGGAATACAGGATTTTCAAGCATTCTTTATGAAGAGACCAGACTTGAATAGAAAATTTGACTTTCAACTGCAAGAATCAAAAGAAGCATGAAAAGGTAAATAAGAAAGATAATTCATAAGGGACTTATTAAAGGTGAACTGTTTACATTCTTACATGGAAAGATGATATTTGTAACTGATGAGACCTTTCCCAGTATTAAGGTAGTTGGAGACAACAGATAGATTGGTAGATAGATAGATAGATAGATAGATAGATAGATAGATAGATAGATAGATAGATAGATAGATTGATTGATTGAGTTATAGATAGAGCACACAAAATGAGTTGAACATGATGGAATGTTATCTAAAAATAAAATTAAAGGATGAGAGAGGAATATAATGGAAGAAGGATAAAAGTGAGGTGAAATGGAGTAAATTACCTCACCTGAAAGAGGAAAGTAGAAAAGGTTTCATAATAGAAGAGGGTGGATGTGTGAGGGAATGAGAGAACCTTACTTTCATTGCATTTGGCTTAAAGAGGGAATAACATACACACTCAATTGGCTATATTTTCCTCCAAGATGATTTCTAGCTTCTTTTTTTGATTACGGCTTTTGGGTAGTCCAAACATTTTTACATTATCTCTCCCTTATCCATTTTCCAGTTCAGTGGTTTTTTCAATGAGGTATCTCACGTTGTCTTCTTTTTCTTTTCTTTATTTTGGTTCTCTTTTGTACTTGCTTGATTTCTCAATAAGTCATTACTTTTCATTTGCTCCATTCTAATTCTGAAAGAATTGTTTTCTTCGGTGAGCTTTTGGACCTCATTTTCTATTTGACCAATCCTGCTTCTTAGGGCATTTTCAGGACTCACCTACAGAAAAATTGAATGTGTGTGGGTTGTGTGTGTGTGAGTGTGTGTGCGTATTTTGACCAAGTTGGCTGTGTTCTTTTTTCTTTTAAATTATTTCTTTTTAACATTCATTAAATAAATGTAATTTTCAATCAGTCTTCTTCCTTCCTTCCCCTTCCCTATCATCTGAAAATGGAAACAATATGATACAAATACGAGTGTATGTGATTGTGCAACTATGTAAGCTTTTCTTAACTTTCCTTATGTTTTCTACACTAAAAAAGAAGAAATTAAGAGGAACAAAATAAATATTTCAATTGCCAACCTGAAGACTCAAAAAGCTCATAAAAATGTTTGATCCATGTGAAGTCATGCAAAACATTTCCATATTAAATATTTTGTTTTTTAAAGTAAGAAAAAGAAAGTCACAAAACTGTACTTAATTTTTGATTCAGTATTCACTGGTTTTCTCAGGGGGCTTTTTTAGTATTTTTCATCATAAATCTGCTGGAATTGTCTTGTATCATTGTACTGATAAGAGAAGCTAAGTCTTTCATATTAGATGATCCTTGATCCTTACAGTATTGTTGGTATGCGTACAGTGATCTCCTGGTTTAGCTTATTTAATTTTCTTCAGTTCACATAGATTTTCTCATGTCTTCCTGATATCATTACACTCATAATTTCTTATAGCATAATAGCAATGCTCCATTGCAAGCATGTGTTCAGGGAAAATTAGTATCTCTGTTATGAGGGCTGTTTTCCACCTATACTGTCCACTTGATCCACCTACTCTCACCAGCGGCTCCAAGAAGTTTTTGCATGCACAGCAGAAAAATCCTTGCTAAACCCAGCAAATGGACTAATCTTCCCCTAGTGGAATGAGGAGAAAAGAACGACTTGTTCTAATGGCCATGAAGCTAACTGAAGCAGGCACTGTGTAGCACTTAAAGCCTGGTTAGATGTAAAAAAAAAAAACACTCTATCTTGACTTTGTCCTGCCACTGGACTGTGACAACTCTGGAGGAGAGAGTGAGTATAGAGTGGAGTAGAAAATGAGTGGGCAGCTTTCAGAGATTTGCAGTGCAGCACTATTTGCTTATCTGGTTCAGAACATTTGCAAATATCAAGACTTGTTTGACAGAAATGAGGTGCAAATTCAAAACCTTCTAAATGAAAAACGTGAAAAATCCACGGGGTTTGCCAGTAGAGTAGTTCATCCACCTCCAAGAAGGCAGCATTTAATTCCTTCAAAAGTAAAGTACCACTGAAGTTTAGAATGATGCAGAACTTTATGAAATTTTACACTGATAGCAACAATCCATAAAAGTTTTATGGTACCTTAAAGGTTATTTACAGAACAAAGACCTATAGTGTATCTCAACTATTCATATTGATTAGTGGTAAATACAGGATCCTATAGAGATAGGCTGAATGCATCTATGGTGTTCTCACCAGACCTTCATCAGTCAATACTGAAGCTATAGACCATTTGACAACCTTAATTTGAAGTTCATATCTCCCTAACTGAAGTTTCAACTGAAGAAGATGTTTGGAATGCCATTAGGCTCCTTTCACCTTAGACTGATTCTGTTGCAAAAGAGATTTAAAATATGGGGAGAAAGGTACCTTTCTCATACAAAAGCTGACTGAAATTTTCTGGATTATTGGGCAGGAGTAGGTTATCCCTCAGGAGTTCAAGGATGCCTCTATTGTCCATCTTTAGAAAGGTAAAGGCAATAGATTTTACTGTGACAATCATGCCAGCTAGTGGATGGGCAATTCTTTTCTTAGTCTTTGGTGGAAAACTCTTGCCAGAGTACTCTTAAATGGGACAATCCTTGACCTGGATGATGATCATCTACATGAGAGTCAGTGAGGCTTCAGAAAGGGCTGAAAAACAGTCAATATGGTGTTTCCTGCCTGAAAACTCAAGGAAAAGTATCAAGAACAGAGCAGAGTACCTTTGAAAAAGCCAGTCATGAGGGTTTATGGGGAAAATATGTATTCATAGCCATACCAATCAAGCTTTCAAAAAAAGTTATAGAGTTAGAAAAAAATAAGAACAAAATTCTTCTGAAAAAACAAAGGTCCAGACTATCAAGGGAACTGAAAAAAAGAAATGCTAGGGAGGGTGACTTAGTGCCACATTTTAAACTTTATTATGAAGCAGCAATCATCAAAACTACTTGGTAATGGCTAAAAAATAGAGTGGGGGATCAGTGTCATAGGTTAGGTATATAAGACACAATAGTCAATGCCTACAGTAATCTACTGTTCAATAAACCTAAAGACTCCAGTTTCTGGGATAAGAACTCACTATTTAACAAAAACTGAGGAGGAAACTGGAAAATTATATTCCAGAAACCAGACATAGGCCAACATCTTACATCCTGTACCAAGATAAAGCCAAATGGGTACATAATTTAGATATAAAGGTTGATACTATAGGCACACTAGGAGAGCAAGGAATAGTTTACCCTTTAGATCTATGGAGAAGAGAAGAATTTAAGACCAAACAATAGATAAGAACTTTATGAAATACAAAATGGATGATTTTGAGTACATTAAATTTAAAAGTCTTGCACAAACAAAACCAATGCAACCAAGATTAGAAGCGAGGAGAAAGCTGGGAAAAACTTTTTAGAGACAGTGTCTCTGATAAAGGCTTCATTTCTAAACTGTTAAGAAAATTGAGTCAAATTAATCAGAATACAAGTCATTCACCAACTGATAAATTGTCAAAGTATATGAACAGGCTGTTTTCAGAGTAAGAATTTCAAACTATCTATAGTCATATGAAAAAAGGCTCCAAAGCACTATTGATTAGAAAGATACAAATCAGATCAACTCTGAGGTGCCAAATCACATCTATCAGATTGGAAAACATAACAAAACAGGATAATGATGAATGTTATAGAAGATGTGGGGAAGTTGGAACACTAATCCATTGCTGATAGAACTCTGAGCAGATCCAAACATTCTGGAGAGCAAATTAGAACTATCCCCAAAGGGCTATAAAATTGCACATACCTTTTGACCCAGCAATACCACTTCTAGGGCTGTATCCCAAAGAGATCATAAAATGAAAAACGGATCCACATGTACAAAAATATTTATAGCAGCTCTTTTTGTGGTGACAAAGAATTAGAAGTTGAAGGGATACCCATCAATAAGGTAATGGCTGAACAAGATGTGGTATATGAATGTAATGAAATACTATTATGCTAGAAAAACCAATGAGCAGGTGGACTTCAGAAAAACCTGGGAAGGTTTATGTGAACTGATGCTCTATAAAGTTAGCAGAACTAAGAGAACATAATACACAATAACAGCCACATTGTCTGATGACCAACTCTCAGAAACTTGACTCTTCTAAGTAATGCAAGAATCTAAGACATCTCTAAAAGACTAATGATGAAAAATACTGTTCACATTGAGAGAAAAGGTATGGAATCTAAAGGCAGATTGAAACACATTATTTGCTATCTTCTTTTGTTTTCTTTCTTGTGGTTCCTCCCATTGATTCAAATACTTCTTTACAATATGACTAATGTGAAAATTATATATGTGTATATACATGTGTGTATATATATATATATATATATGTATGTATAGGTGTATACATGTATACATGTCTGTATGCATACATACATGGATATATGTGTTTATATATTTATATACACATATGCCTCATGTGTGTATATATGTCAAAATTTGGTTGCCCAGAGAAGTTCATAATTATCTCTCTTTATCTCTCTTTATCTACACATATCTATGTCTAATATACATCTAGCCTATATCTAATCTATATCTACATATATGTGTATACATAAACACATATACATATATGTGTATATACGTGCATGCACACACATACACATACATGTATAAATTTGGTTGCCCAGAGTACTTCATAAACATATATCTCTATCTCTCTATCTATCTGCCTATCTATCCATCTCTAGCTATCTATATATTTCTCTACATATATATGTGTATATACATGTATGCATGCATACACAGAGATATATTTTCACACATCCATACATGTATATACACATATGTATATATGCATTTATTCATATGCATACAAACATGTGCGTGCACATACGTATACATGCATACATATGCATATGTGTATATACATGTGTGCATATATGTATACATATTTGATTGCCCAGAGATTTTTAGCATGATGTTTTCTGCCATGTTGTCAAATGCCTTCAGTGAGGATGAACGTAGCATCTGTCAAGTAACACGCTGATAGTAAATTCTTCAATTTGAAAAAGCTACAAGCTAAGATCAAAGTGAAGTGTTTCTTGTTGCATGATTTTTTGTTCATAGACGATTTTGTACTCAGTGCAACTTCTAATACTGAGATGCAACAAAGTATAGACTGGTTATCTGATGCTTGTACTAATTTTGGCATAACAATTAACACCAAGAAAACACAGATATTCTGTCAGCCAATACCATCTCATCCATATGTGGATCTTTTGCTTATAGCAAATGGA
Organism: Notamacropus eugenii; assembly: GCF_028372415.1. Lineage (NCBI taxonomy): Eukaryota > Metazoa > Chordata > Mammalia > Diprotodontia > Macropodidae > Notamacropus > Notamacropus eugenii. The sequence goes on along the minus strand of NC_092877.1, from coordinate 247,459,554 downwards.
GAAGTTTTGAATTCCATTGATCAGTTCACTTGCCTTGGAAGTGTACTTTCTATGGATGTAAACACTGGCAATGAGCTTGATGAACACATTTACAGAGCTCAGTCAGTGTTTATGAGGCTCCAAAGAAAGTGTTTGAGAGAAGAGTTTTCAGACTTATTACAAAACTAAAGGTTTCCAGAACTATTGTGCTGATCTCACTCTTGTATGCATGTACCACTACCATACTAAGGAACTGAATGAGTTCCATTTGATTTGTCTTAGGGAGATCCTGAAGAGGATCCGGCAGGATAAGATACCAGAAACTGATGTCCTTTCTCAAATTAAACTGATAAGTTTGAATACTCTACTGCAGAGTGCAACTATAATTGCCTGGTCATTTTCTTCGAATACTTGCTTGCCTAATTACATGCTTGTATAAAAGACTATTTTGTGAAAACTCTCACAGGAAAAGTGCTCACGTGGTGGTCAGAAGAAATAATAGAAAGACACTCTCAAAATCTTTCTTAAGAACTTTGGAATTGATTGTGTGATCATCTCTCTTTTTCGTGGAAAAGAGCTAGACCTCTTAATTAGGGAATGGATGAACAAGTTGTGGTATATGATTTTGATGGTATACTACTGCTCTATAAGAAATGATGAGCTCAAAGATCTGAGAAAAAACAACAATAGACTTGCATTAAATAATGAAGAGAGAAATGAGCAAAAAGAAGAGAACTTTGTATAAATTATAAACGGTATTGTTTAAAAACAACTTTGACCAAATAAATCTTTTTGATTATTACAAATACTTAAATTAACTACAAAGTACATATGAAGCAAGGTCCTGTCTAAATTCAGAGAAAGTATTGGTAAATAGAAACACAATGTCTAGGGCAGAGGGGAAGGGAAGAAAACAATATTCATGATAATTTTATTATAAATTTAAAAGGAATAGTTGTACATAATAGATTTAAAGTTTCATGTATAATTATCTTTTGAAATTTATACTGTTTTATGGAAATGTTTGTATTTTCCACAAATTAAAAATAAAATAACTTTAAAAAAGTATTGCCTGTCACAACTCTCCACATTTCCCCTTCCACTATAAAAGTGCTTTCTCACATACCTCTTTAATGTGAGGAATTTTTCCTTATTCTACTTCTCTCTCCCCCCTTCTCCCATAGCATTCCTAATTTTACCCCTTTATTTTTTTGGATCACACCAACAGAAGTGATTCACATCCATGTCCTCCACCTGTGTAGATTATATATCTTGCCAATTGCTCTAATCATAATAAAGATCTTATATGTTACAATTATCTTCCCTTGTAGTAATGTGAAGAGTTTTATTTCATTGAATCTCTTATGATTTCTCTTTCATGTTTACCATTCATTGCCTCTTTTGTGTTTTATATTGAAAGTTACATGTTCTCTTTAGCTTTGATGTTTTCATTAGGAAAGACTGAAGTCCTCTCATTAATTTTCCTTTTGTTCAATTACATGTGTTTCTAGGTAGACTTTTTTTGGTTGCAATCCTACTTCCTTTTCTTCCTGTAATATCATATTCTAGGGTGTTCCTATAACATGGAACTTGCTATGTCTTGTGTAATGAGTCCATCATGCATATTTCTCTCATAAAATCAAAATGTTCATGCTGCTTCTACAGATAAATAATACAAAAAATACCATGGGAAAGGCATATATGTTTATACATACACATATATGCATGTGTATATACATACATGTTATGTATAAACACATATATATACATATTTGTGTATGCACATATATCATAGACACATACGTTTGTATTTGTGTATAAATACTTTATATGTATATGTATGTACATATACATACATATATATTATATATGAAAATGTGGACAATTCACACAAGGTGAAGAGATATGGATAGTTGCAATCTACTCTAATGGAGGCAGTACTCCAATCAATGAAAAAATACCTTGTTTTATCAATATCAGTAAACAAAGATTTAGTAAGTAGCTATTTATTATATCTCAGGCACTATGCTAGGAACTAGGCACATAAATTTAAAAATAAGACATTTTTTATTCTCAAAAGAGTGTGGAATCATAACGTATAGAAAAGGTTGCTAAAATTAATGCTCTCCAAGCCCTTCCTTCATATGCTGCTGTCAGCTGCCATCTTATTTATCTAAACTTGACTTCAACACTGTCCCTGAACTTAATTAAAAGAAGTGTTGAAGTTAATCAAACAGCTAAATTGCTTTGGCTACATGGGTCATTGAGATGAACTTTGATGTATGTCAAAAGACACGGGTGTATCTTTCATAGCAAATAAATTAAATAAGGTCACTTTTTCTTTACCAAATACTGTTTCTATATAATATCTAAGAGAAAAAATGAAATGATAGATCATTCCATGGACAGCCATAAAATTATTTTTTGAAATAAAATTTCCCTCAAATCTCTAAATAAAACATGTGAGAAAATGAGGCATATTTAGCCATGATGCTGCTTTGAAGTGATTCCAAGAAGAAATTCTAGAGAAAACTTTACCTACTCTCTCAGCCAGTATGGCAGATAATGAGTTTGTGAGAAGCTGCAGGTTACTGATCACTCAACTCCTATAAGTAGGACTATTGCAGAGGTGACCTTTTCAGTCTCTTACAATTTGCATCATTCTGCAGTAATTTGGAGAAGCAGAAGCATTAGTATCAGCCTCAGGAGAGGATAGTCGTTCTGCTTGACCTCCCAGCTGGGCACAGAGCAACTGTGGTGATGTATGAGCCAAAGGTAAGTACTGGAGATATAGAAAAAGGGACAAAAACAAAATGCCTCCCTTCAAAATCTGACCTGGATAATATAGTTTTTATAATGAAAGAACAACAAAAAGAATTGAATGCTCTTCAAATATGTTTACATAAAATATTGCATAAGGTCTTAGAGAATTAATTTATATGAGACTCTGCCAGAGTCAGGTAGCTGCAGTAAATTGAAGCAGCAACTCCCTTTTTCTCTTTATCCTGAAGCACCTGTGATAATAACACTGGCCAGCTTTTATTCCTGCGCCAGATAAAAGGATGCCAAGAATATGCCTTATAATCAGAGCCCAACTCATTTACTAGGAGAAGCTCTTCCTGGTCAAATTCAGCACTGCTTTATGAATATCCATTGCTACAAGGTTATACATTGAACTCCAAGTATGACATTGTTTTTATTCATTTAACCAAATAATGTTGTTAAGTCAGACAAATCATGTAATAAGAAAATCTCTGCAATGCTGTTTTATGGTCTGTGACTGATTCTTAGGCCAATAATTATCTGTGGCATGAGAAGGAAGATGGGTTCTTAAAGGCTCCGTCAGTGGAGGCAGGTAATATAAAGTCGAAAATGTTTCAGTTATCATACAGTTAAAGAAACACTTACCCTGAAATATTTGCAATGAAAGTGCTAGTCACTGCTAAGATAAAAACAATGTGAAATAGCCCTATCTTCCAGGATTTGGCTACTTAGGTGGCATAGTGGATTTAACTCTGGAATAGGGAGCAGGAAGACCTATGTTCACATTCTATCTCTGGTATTTATAAGCTCCATGAACTTGGGAAAGTCATTTACTCTCTATCTGACTCAGCTTTCATATTTATAAAATGTGGATAACAGAATTTCAATATAAAACCCCCCAGAGCTGTGAGGATAAAATTTGATAATAATATATAAAAACCTTACAAATCTTAAAATGTTATTTAAACATTACTTATAATGATGGTAATTTTTGGAGTGAAAAACACACAAAATAAATAAACAAATAAATGAATGGATAAAAAATAGATACATTAGATAGATACATACAGAAATTAATACAAATAATAAATACATACGGTGATTTTTGTTGTTGTGCAGTCATTTTTCAGTCATGTTAATCTCTTTATGATCCTGTTTGGGGTTTTATTGGCAGAGTTACTGTAACGCAAGCATTTCCTTCTCTAGCTTATTTTACAGATGAGAGACTGGGGCACATAGGATTAAGTAACTTGCCCAAAGTCAAACAGCTAGTCGGTTTCTAAGACCTCATTTGAACTCAGAAAAATGACTGTTCCTAACTCTAGGCCTGGCTCTCTATACACTGTGCTATTTGATTCATCTATGTATCTCTCTACGCACGCTCATGTGCATATATATACACATGTATACATATACAGGTATACATACATATGTATGCTTATATAGTAGAATATATATATACTATATACATATGCTTATATAGTGTGTATATATACATATATATACACATACATGTATACACACAAACATATTTCATCCCAGTAGAATGTAAACTTCATAAGGGACATGACTTTCTTTTTCATTCTTGTATGCCCTTGTATGTCTAGTACAGTTCTTTACTATATAGTGAAAAGAAAAACATATGTCTGTTATTCAAAGTCCGACATAGTATAGTGGATAATAGTTTTAGATTAAGTGAGGCTGGTGCTTGAACGAATACTTAACATCTGTGTGACCCTGGGCAAGTCAAGTAATCTCTATCAGATCAAATTTCTCAATCTGTAAATTCATGATAATAATTCCTACCTCGTGGGATTGTTGTGAGGTTTTTATGATATAAAAGAAAAGTGTTTTACAAACCATGCAAACATTCTACAAAATCATAGTAAAAGTATCATCTCCATCAGTAGGGATTGACCTCACAATGACATCACCAGTTCTTTAAATTCTGACAAGCTGTTTACTGAAATTGTAGCATAAGATTTGAAGTTCTCTTAGGAAAAAAAGGAAAAATACTGCTTTCCAATCTCACTTAAGGCACTGCCTCCAACATGAGGCTTTTCCACTTATTTGTTTCCCACTTTTTAAATCTTTTCTTTTCAATTTTACGTACCAGTCACTAAAATAGGTATTGAAATAGAAAGGAAAATAAAAAGTAACAATCACTATCCTCAAGATGCTTAAAGTTTCCAATGGGGATGAGGGCAGTGTGAAAGGCATTTAAAAAAGTGCAAGTATATGTATTACATATGGTGCATGTTTCTCCCCACTCCCAAGAATTTAAACACCTTTAGGGCAGTGTTTGCTTCCTTGCTTTTTTTTTTTTCTTTGCATTGTCATTACCTTACATAATACCTTGTAAATAATAGGTGATTTATAATGTATTGAATAGAATAGAATTGAATTAGGTAAACAAGTTATAATCTTCATGTAGCATATAGAAATGACAGTCTTTGGAGAAAAAATTGTAGACAATATGTAAATGAATTCACTCTTCCAATTTGGTGACTGATTTGTAAATGAAGTAACTTAAGAATTTTGAAATAACAAGTCTGTGACTGTCTTAAATTGGCAAAATTAAGTCCTATAAGAATCTATAACTTCTGTGAAACTATTTTCTTCCTAAAAACGATGATAATTATAATTAAAATAATGGTGATGATGGTGTTGAAGAGAAAGGGAGGAAAAGAATAAACACATATGCAGCAACTGTTATGTGCCAAATGCTAATTACTTTATTAGTATTATCCTATTTGTTTTCATAATTTCAGTTATATCTGACTCTCTATGACTCCATTTAGGGTTTTAAAAATTAAATTAAGAAATTTATGCAATTTATATTCAAATAAAATTATTAATATATTTAAAATTAATAGTTTTTCTATTATTCCCTTAGATACTCACAAAATTCGTGTGAGGTAGGTGCTATTATTATTACATTTTATAGATGAGAAAAGTGAGACAGATTTAAGAAATTTATTTCTCTTGGGTTCTGGTCTGTCTGTATTAGAACTAAAGAAGTGAAGAACTGGGTAGGACTTTAATGGAAGAAGCAAATTTAAGAAAGATTAAATGGCTCTAAATCTAAAGGAAACCAGGAGGGAGGTGATGGCAAGGGTTCTTCAGTGGTGAGGCAGGGAAGGAGAAAAATGGGGAAAATGGAAGGGAGAAGGTGCAGATTGGGGTCTGCACTCAAAGGAGGGGTATAAGACAGAAAACTAGCAGGAGAGGACTAAGGAAGGAACTCAGTGGAAGTGTGAGGAGCCATCAGGGCCTATTTCAGTTGCTTCTAGGTGACAAACATCGCTCCATTCCAGGACCCCCAGCAGATTAAGGAAGGCATGAACCTTTTGTATAAGACTTGAAATTCCTCCTTCCAAAGCATGGTAAGTGTGCAGTGGCCAGCACTGGCATACTGACCGGCAGCAGAATTTATGTGTTGCAACTTGATTGTATATATGTGGGAGGCAAAGGTGGTATTACAGTTGCCAGCCCCAAAGGCTGATGTAAAGTGTCAGGGAATGGCACCAGCTCATTATAATTGACGACAGAATTGTGGAAAACATTGGGTGAAGTTCCTTTCCAAAGGTCCTGAAGCCATCTCTTGGGAGATAGTCTTACAGGTACCTAACACACCCTGGTATCTCTGGCTGCCACTGGATTGATTCTGGGTCTGGAAATGTGCTTTCACCATAGCTGTGGATTGGGGCTATGTCGACTGCCAGTGTCCCTGTCAGAGCATCCTGCCAGGGGGTGGTTCCCAACGCCTGAATGCTCAGATCCTTTGGTGTAGAACTTCTTGACAGTCATAGAGGCCAATGTAGACAGAAGCAAAACTCATTTGGTGCTACAACCTAGTCACCAGACTGACAGAGACTTCAGTCTTCATCATGGTCAGAAGGTGCCCATGAGATCCCCAGGCAGTAGTGAAGAAGCTTAGATGGCCCCCGTCTCTCTCCTTGAGTCTGCAGCCAGATTTTGGTGATGTCCAGGGTGAAGGGGATGAGGTCAGCCATTCAAAGAGTAGTGTCAACAATAAGGAATTTTATGATGGTTGCTGGGGACATATATGTAGGCTTAAATATAACCATGATGCAATGCTCCCTTTCTGCTACTTCCCAGGAGGAAGAGTAGAAATGGAAAGACAGACTCCAATGATTAATCAAGACAAGAGAGAAAAACTCTTTCTGAATCCTTACTTGGAGCACTTTATTTAAAATGACAATGATGTGATGGTTTAAAGTTTGCTAAGTGCTCTACAAATGTTATCTCAGTTTTTCCTCATAGCAACACTTTCAACAAGTCCTGTTATTATTCTCATTTTACAGATAAGCCAGCTGAGTCAGAGTCTAAATTACTTGCCCAGAGTCATATAGTTAATCAGCTTCTAAGATAGAATTTGAATTCAGAACTTTCTGACTTCAGATCAGGAACTCTATTCACCACACCAAATAGCTGTAAGACTATGGATCCTACTCGATATAATGGAGCCAGAGTAATCCTAGAATCACCTCCTTGTACTTCAATACTTCAATGACATGATCTATGTGTTTATTTTTTCCATTAGCATAGATGTCAAATAATCCGTATCCTCTCATTCTATTGTGACTCTTTTCCTCATCTTTTAATAAATCCTCCAGAGAAGATCCATCTGATACTTTGAAGGTCTGCAATTAGTTCTAATATTTCATGAATATCATACTATCACTTGGTATGTACGTCTACTATGTACTTTTGTTATTACCTGTTATTCTGGTATTAACTTTGGCTATTTTATCAACTTTTTCAGTGATTGCATGCCCTTGATGATGTTATTTGTAACTCGTATACATCATCATTGGTAATATCCAGCATCTTACTTATAACTACCATCTATTTTTCCAATACATTACTGGACTCATTCCTTTTCTGATTCTCCTTCTATCATCTAGAAAACTTTTGTTTCCTGACCCTAAAATTACAAGACATAAGTAACACAGAGGTAGAATAGGAGTATCAAAGGATATTTTCCATTAAGTCAACTTTGCTATTTTGTGCATTTCTTATAGCTATTTCTGGATAATCTCTGTATTAGGAATAATGTGTGACCTATTTCATGAACTAGTTAATCAAATACACTAGATTCACATTCCCTAAGTCACGAGGTTGGCAGAATGTTTTGTATGATCTGCAAAAAATTATACTGTAGTCTGTCATCATAATGTAATGCTATTCCATCCAATTGTACTCGCTTGTACTACATTTAATAATTATCATAATAATGATAATATTGTATAATGATAATTATTTTCATCATTAAGTTCATTAGTAGCATATTTTCAAAGTAAGCAGTGAAAAAATATTTGTTGGACTTGGTGTCGCAAAAATCGCTTGGAAAGATGGTCATTCAAGCAGAAATATTTGTTAGATCTCTTGTTAAGGAGCTTGCATGATAGTAGTATTCATGCTTACAACTTTTAATAGAAAGCTTTCTACATTTCATATTTTGCACTTGATACTATCATTTTCATTAGTGTAAATTCCTATAATGATATACGCGTTTTATTTTCTGTATTGTAAGAATATGAGGCAAATGCCTTGTGAGAGGATCAGATAAGTGTTAAGCAATAATTGGAAAAGATAAAAATTCAACTTAAGCCTAGAAGACACTGAAAGGGACTCCTTCTTTTCTCACATCTACCATGCAAGAGCCAGCACTCAGTATTAATCAGTGAGAAGAAATTACAGAATTCATAATTCTTACATTTCTTGGCTAAGTAATGAACAAAATAGATTGAAAATATTTGATGTGTTGAATGTGACTTAGAATTTTTTTGGATCATATTAAAATTGTTGTAACCAATTAAAACTTAGAATCTTAAGGTAGGATATTTTAAAACTTTCTTTCAGCATACTTTTTTCTCATTAAATGATTCAGACAAGGATAAAGAGCAGAAGGAAATTTAAGAGATACCCCATATTCTGGTTAAGGACTTTAACTATCTTAATTGATCCCCACAGAGAAAGAATACATCCATTAAAATGTTGTGAAAATATGTCAAAGAAAGAAAGGAATTATGTTATGCCAGTGTTGTCACGGGTCTGTACCTGTGCCATCTCAGTCATGAATGGACATGAAACAAAGATGGTCTGACAGTATTTCCCTACTTTTACCAAGAATGTGCATTGCTTCAAAGTAATTAGGTATTTGCAACATGAAATTAAGTCAAAGTGAATACTGGGCTTATCAATGCATTAGATCTATTCAGTAAGAAAAAATCTTTCAGTTTACAGTGACAGCATTCTGCTAAAAACAGCTTTTTATCTGCTGCCTAACACACCATCTTCCTTTACAACCTTTAAGACTACATATTTAAGCAGACCTTAATGTGCACCAGGCTGGCCTGAAAACTGTGGCACACTGATAAGCTTGGTCAGCTAAGACTGATTGACTCCCAGGACTTACAATGCAGGTGTGTTGAAGGATTTGACTTGTGAGGCACAGCTTGCTGACTCCAAATTTAGATTATGTTGCTAATCTTGAAATTCTGTTACAAGTATAATTATGGCTAACAAATTTAAAGTTGTTCAAGTTACCAAGTACTTACATAGAGATTATTTCTTTTCCAATTGGCAAGTAGAGACATTACAGGAAAAGGAGAACATGAATATGCATAGTTCTTGTATAATTTGCTACAATAATTTCTGAGCGTTTCTCTTTCTTATGAAAACACAAATAATCCAAATGCAATGTTAAATCTAAGAAAAATGTTCATTTGTCTGTTCTCAAATGTCACAGTGATGATAGTTCTAAGCGAAAACAGAGAACACACATTAAGATTACATTGGCTTTTTGAGAATTTTCTGATCCTTTCCACAAGGAAAAGAGGGAGAATCCATTTGGAAATATTCTTAGTGGAAACTAATGGAAAGCTTGACTTGAGAAACCACATATTAAAAATATTGAGAAATCAACACTTTTGAACAAAATAACAATCAAAGGAATACTGTACATGTATTCCTATGTGAGCAAGAATTTTCAGTGCTATGTCTATTTCTGTTTCAACACTGGTTGTTTATGAACTGGAGAATCCAACCTGTCAATCAGTGATTTGAATACACTGCTTACAGGGATTCCTGGATTAAAAAGAAATGAAGCACATCTCCCAGAGGAAACTGCCTTTTTATTTGTGTGTTTATTTCTTGTTTGCTATTGATTTTTGGCCACTGTTAAAACCTCGTGGTTTGAGTTATTAGAGTGTATCTTAAGCTGACATGGATAAACAACCAGCCACGGGACCAAAAAAGTATTCTGTCAAACTAGAAATTAACTTGTAATGCTCCTTAGGTAATAAAAATGTGCAACTGCTCACCTGATAATATTTTCAAAGGAGGAAGAAGAATGAGTGATAATTGGCTATAATTAAAATGCAGAATATATTTTTAAGTCTATTGATTTTCACCCAGATTTTGCAGTGATGGATTTGTTTCATTTAGTGTTTTTCTAGGAAGTCAACTATATCTCTGATGAGCAATTTTTAAACTTCTATTATGATTTATCCATAACAAGTAAATAATTATTTTGTCAAGATCTATATTAACAAATATATACTGACCACAGGACTCTGTTGGGAAAAAGTCCACTTTTACTATTTTCATTAATTACTTCACATCAGTTTTCAACCATTCGCTCTGCATATGCTCTTGTCTTCCTCTCCGTCAATGATTTCAACTTCTTCTATAAGCCATCGCTTATTGTGGCTATTTATTTGTGCCAGAGGATGCATGGTGAATTTTTTTTTTTAATTTTTCCAGATGTCCTTCAACTGTGTGGGTGATAGTCAGAAAATGCCTTCCTCTTTTCAGACTCCTTAACTTTAAAGTGCAATTTAAACTTGTCTGCAAGTGGAAACAGTTAAAAAAAATAAAATTTGTTTACTTTCTTAACTCATATTATTGTTGTATCTAAGTACTTTCTTATAATTTGAATTATTGTGTGTATGAAAAGTAATGGCGTTATCACTGCAAGGTATAGAAAACCTGCTTTTCTGTGAATTTGAGAGATGAAAACATGTTATCAAATATTTTACCATGTTTCTATATGCACATTAAATGAGGAATGGAATGACTAACTTACTCTAAGTGCTATTTAGCAGACTATGTTAGAAAAATGATAGCAAATATTTTGTTTTCAATCAAGGAGAAAGGTCAGATTTCAGTTCATTTTGTCTTAAAAGTTCACTTAAATTTTGGTCCACAGAAAAAATTGTCAAAAAAGATTAAATAACCTAGTGCAACACAGTTTGATTAAAAACATCCTAAATTTGGAATTAAGAAGCCCTGGGTTTGAATTTTAGTGGTGCTACTTCCTCTTTCTGTGACATTAGATGGGTTATTTAATCTTACTTAGTCACTGGTTCTTCATCTATAAAATGGAAGAATTGAAGTAATTAGTCTTTGAGACCCACTTCAGCTCTAGAACCTTTGCTAAACTATCCATTTTTCTGTTTTAACATAATTTACTTTCAGTTTTCAACATTCATTTCACAAGATTTTGAATTCTAAAATTTCTCCCCATCTTTCCCCTCCCTCCCACCAGGACAGTGTGTGTCCACCCTTCTTCCAATCTGCCCTCCTTTCCGTCACCTCCCTTCCCACATCCTGTAGGGAAAGATGGACTTGTTTACTTCATTGACTGTATAACTTATTTCCCAGATGCAGGCAAAAATAATTTTTAACAATAATTTTTAAACTTTTGAATTCCACATTCTTTCCCTTCCTCCTTTCTAACCCTCATAGAGACAAGAAGCAATTTAATAAAAGTCATACATGAATAGCTATGCAAAACACTTCTATAACATTCATGCTGCAAAAGACTAACAACATTTCCCTCTATGCTGTCCTGCCATCCATGTATTTCATTCTCTCCCATGACCTTTCCCCCTACAATAGTGTTTACTTCTGATTACCCCTTCCTCCACTATACCATCCCTTCTATTATCCTCCCTCTGTTAATCCACTTCCTCCCTGTCTTCCAGGATGGTAAGATAGAATTCCATACTCAAGCAAATGTCTGTTATTCTATCTGTTAGACAAATCCAAAGAGAGTATAAGTCTCACTTATTCTCTCTTACTAGTTGCGCTCTTCCCCTCCTTTGTAAAAGCTCTTTCTGGTCTCTTTTATGTGAGATGTTTTATTTCATTACACCTCTTCCTTTCTCTTTCTCCCAGTACATTCTCCTCAACACTTAATTTTATTTTTAGTTATCCTCCCTTCATATTCTGCTCATTCTGTGTTCTCTGTCTATACAAACATACATACACACACATACATATAAATAGACATATACATCTATATGTGCACATTATATATATATATATATATACACATATGTACATACAAATAAACCAAACATACATATGTGTGTTTTTGTATGTATTGTGTGTGTGTATATGTATATTCTCTCTTACTACCCTAATACGGAGAAAGGTTTCTTAAGTTACAAATATCATCTTTACATGTTGGAATGTAAACAGTTCAACTTTAATGTCTCCCTTATGATTTCTCTTTCCTGTTTAACTTTTTATGTTTCTCTTGATTTTAGTATTTGAAAGTCAAATTTTCAGTTCAGCTCTGGTCTTATGAATAAGAATGCTTGGAAGTCCTCTATTTCATTGAAATTCCATTTTTCCTCTGAATTATTATACTCAGCTTTGATGAGCACGTGATTCTTATTTTTAATCTTAGTTTCTTTGACATCTCCAATATCATATTCTGAGCCCTCTGATCCCTTAGTGTAGAAGTTACTAAATCTTATGGTATCCGGATTGTATTTCAATAATATATGAATTGTTTCTTTCTGGCTGCCTATAATATTTTCTCCTTGATCTGGGAACTCTGGAATTTAGCTACAATATCCCTATGCATTTTCCTTTCCAGAACTCTTTCAAGAGGAGATTGGTGAATTCCTTTCATTTCTGTTTTACCCTCTGGTTCTAGAATATCGGGCAGTTTTCCTTTATAATTTCTTAAAAGATGATGTCTACACTCTTTTTTGATCATGGCTTTCAAGTAGATCAATAATTTTTAAATTATCTCTCCTGGATCTATTTCCAGGTCATTTGTTTTTCCAATGAGATATTTCACAGTGTCTTCTATTTTTCAATTCTTTTGATTTTCTTTTATGGTTTCTTGATTTCTCCTGAGGTCATTAGCTTACATTTCCTCCATTATAATTTTTAAGGAATTAATTTCTTCAGTGAGTTTTTGGACCTCCTTTCCCATTTCGCCTTATCTGCTTCTTAAGGCATTCTCCTCATTGTCTTTTTGATCTCTTTTGGTATTTGGCTGAGTCTATTCTAAGAGGTATTATTTTCACAGAATTTTGGGGTCTCCTTTAGCAAGTGGCTGACTCCTTTTTTCATAATTTTCTTGCATCACTCTCATGTCTCTTCCCAATTTTTCCTCTGGTTCTCTTACTTGATTTTCAAAATCCTTTTTGAGCTTTCCGTGGCCTGAGACTATTGCATGTTTTACTTGGAGATGGTAAATCTTGATATCCTCCTGTGATCACATGGTGTTTTATTCCTATGTTTGCATGCTTTGATTTACCTTGCCATAACAAAATGCCTTTTCACTAAGAAAATATCCTTCTGTACACTTATTTTTTCCCTTTTTTGATCATTTCCCCAGTCTATTACTTGACTTTTGAGCTCCTTGTTAAGTGCAAGCTGTACTGCTCCATGTTTCAGGGGTTTTGTGCATCTATTTTCAGAGATATCTCTAGGAACCTGTAATTTCTCAGTTTTTCCAAAGGTATGATCAAAGGAGAGGTGTTTATTCTTCTCCAGCCCTGCACTCTTGTCTGTGAGCAACCACAAGCACTCTTTTCTGCATTGTAAATGTGAGTAAAATTCCCTTTCCCAGCTGCCACCAGCTCTGCCAGGCCAGCACTCTTCTTCACCCAGACTGTGACCTAGATCAGAATCTTGATTCCCTCACTGTCTGTAGAAGCAGCTGGCTCTGTAGTAATGGCTGTTTCCCTGGAGCTAGACCAGACCATGTTCAGCTTTCACTCTGTTTAGAGAGATTTCCCATTGACCTATGAAGCTGTCTTTGGTGTTTGTGGGCTGCAAAGTCTGAAAACTGCTATTGATTCAGCACCCTGAGACCTGTTTTAGTCCCATCTATGCTTACATGGACCATGTTGGGCTGTGCTCTGCCCCAAGCCCAGTGCAATAGACTCTTCTTGTCATTCTTCCATATTGTCTTGGGCAGGAAATTTGTTTCGCTGTCATTTTAGTGTCTGGTGCTGCTCTAGAATTTGTTTGGAGTCATTTTTACAGGTATTTTGAGGGATTTGGAGGGTGAGCTCAAGCAAGTCCTTGATTCCACTCAGTCATCTTGGCTCCACTTCCAAACAATCTTCATTTTAAAATGGACTTTAGTATTTCTCATTTAAAATGTTATGGTCATACAACGAGGAGTACCATCAATACCGCATTTAATGATTATTTATTTTTGTTGTTCAAGAAGGAAAGAGTTCAATAAAATAACAAAAGAGTTAATTTTCTTCCATTTTATTAGGGATAAAAAGTAAGAAGAACATTTGGTAGAGGAGAGAGCAGGGTGCTGTTATACATCCAGCTCGCATTTTATTGGAAAAAAAGTCAGGATATTTACATACAAAGAATTTTGAAGTCTTAGCCAAAATACATCTTTCTCCTAGAAGGAGATGAAAATTCAAAACACCCATAGAAATGTGCAGGTTACATCTGCTTCAATTACATATTCATAAAACCTCACTGTTTTGGCATCTGTCAATGTGAACCATATTTGAACCTCTGATTCAGCTAATCTCTCAGCAAATTGTTATTTTATTGTTTGGTGCTGTCATAGAAAATATAGAGAAAATATGTTTTTAAGCATGAACTTGTTTACTTTCCCAAAACAATTGCTTCTGTCAATTGCAATTTTTAATGGGTTCAAAGGAAAAAAGGGAGAGATCTAAGCAGATGGCTGTCAAAAATTTGCTTCCTGAAAATAAGAAATTGAGTACAGTTTACAATTCAACAACATGATTTTACTTAAGCATTTGCCTTCTTTAATGTAAGCAAGAGCTGCCTTTTACTTAGGGGGTTATTTTAGAAACTTTAAACTCTTTAGGCAGTTTATCAAGATATATTTTCAGAAAATGTTAAAAGTAGCATGTAAAGATTTCCCATAATCAAGTTTTAAAAATAAGAAACTTTCATTTGACCTGTCGTTGAGAGGTTGTACAGCTGAATTCTAAAAACAATAAACTGAGTCATGTGATATGACCTATCATTAATGTCTTATGCCTTTTGGCAAGTTCACTAAGATTGTGGTTGTTAGTCTCTTCTTCTGTAAAAAAGGAAGAGTGGACAGAGGAGTCTCTCTCAATTTCTAAAGTTTGGAGTGTCATTATGTACTAAGAACACAGCAATTGGAATAAAAACATCTAGGTCCTAAGACTTGCTTGTGTGAACTTATGTAAATGACATAATCATTTTTGCCTCACTTTCTTTCTCTATAAAGAGTGTTGAACAATATAACTTGTAAACTCCCTTGCAGGTCTAGATTCATAATCGAATCTACTATAGCTCATTATTTGTACAACCACATTTTTATGATCTCTTAGGGATGAAGTCCTAGAAATGGTATTTCTGGGTCAAAGGGTGTGAACATATTTGTAGCCCTCTGGGCATAATTCCAAATTTCTCTCCAGAATGGTTGGATTACCTCACAGCTCCACCAATAATGAATTAGTGTTCCAACTCTAACATATCTTCTCTAACATTTATCATCACCCTATTTTGTCATGAAATCCAATATGATAGGTGTGAAGTAGTATCTCAGAGTTGTTTGGATTTGCATCCCTCTAATCAATAGTGATTTAGAGCATTTTTCCTATGACTACGGCTAGTTTTAAATTCTTCCTCTGAAAACTGCCTGTTCATATCTTTTGACCATTTATCAATTGGGGAATGACTTGTATTCTTGTACATTTGACTCAGCTTTCTATATATTTTAGAAATGAGACAGTTATCACAGTTATCAGTTGAAAAAATTCTTTTCCAGTTTTCTGCTTCTCTCTTAATGCTGGTTGCATTGGGTTTGTTTGTGCAAAAACTTTTCAGTGAAATGTAGTCAATATCATTGATTTTGTACCTCATAATGTTCTCTTTCTCTTCGTTAGTCAAAAATACTTCCCTTCTCCATAAATCTGAAAAATACACTATTCCTTGCTCAACTAATTTGTTTATATTATCAATCATTATGCCCAGATCATGTACTCATTTGGATTTTTTTCCTGTGTAGGGTGTCAGCATTGGTCTGTGCCTAGTTTCTGTCAAACTGTTAGCAGTTTTCCCAGCAATCTTTGTTGGATACTGAGTTCTTATCCCAGAAGGTGAGATCCTTGAGTTTATCAAACAGTAGATTGCTATATTCATTCACTACTGTGTCTTGAGTAGCTACCCTATTCCACTGATCTACCATTCTGTTTCTTAGCTAGTACCAAGTGGTTTTGATAATTGCTGCTTTACAATACAAATTGAGATCTGGAAGAGCTAGGCCAACTACCCTAGCATTTCTTTTCATTAGTTCCCTTTATATTCTGAACATTTTGCTCTTCCACCTGAATTGTGATATTATTTTTTTCTAGCTCTACAAAATAAGTATCTAATAGTTTGATTTGTATGTCCCAGAATAAATGAATTAATTTAGGTAGAATTGTCTTTTGTATTATATTGACTCAGTCCACCCATGATCAACTGATGTTTTTCCACTTACTTAGTTCTGACTTATCTGTGTGAAATGTTTTGTAATTGTCTTCACATTATCCTTGGGTTTGCTTTGGCAAGTAGATTCCCAAATATATTATAGTGCCTAAAGTATTTTTAAATGCTATTTCTCTTTCTATCTCTTGCTGTTGGCCTTTGTTTGGTAATATATAGAAATGCGGAAGTTGGGTTGGGTTTATTTTGTAACCTTCAACATTACCAAAGTTGTTTATTTTTCCAAGTAGTTTTTTACTTCATTCTCTGAGATTCTCTAAGTATATCATCATATCATCTGTAAAGAGTGATTACTTAGTTTCTTCTTTGCCTATTCTAATTTCTTCAATTTATTTTTCTTCTCTTACTGTTACAGCTAACACTTTTAGAACCATATTGAAAAATAGTGGTGATAATGACATCTTTGCTTCACCCCTAATCTTATTACAAATGAATCTGGTTTATCCTCATTGCATACAATGCTTGCTGATGGTTTCAGGTGGATACTGCTTATTATTTTATGGAAAGTTCTATTTATTCCTATGCTCTTCGGTGTTTTCAATGAGAATGAGCATTGTACATTGTCAAAAGCTCTTTCTGCATCTGTTGAGATAATCATGTGGTTTCTGTTAGTTTTACTGTTTATATGATCAATAATGCCAATAGTTTTCCTAATATTCAACCAGCCCTACATTCCTGATATGAATTATTCTCATGATAAGTTGCTTTATTCTTTATGATAAAACCTTATTTAAAATTTTTGCATCAAATTCATTACAGAAATTGGTCTATAAATTTCTTTCTCTGTTTTGACTCTTCCTGGTTTAGGTATCAAAACCATATTTGTATCATAAAAGGAATTTTGGAGGAATCCTTCTCCAATTTTCCAAATAGTCTGTATAGTATTGAAATTAACTACTCCTAACATGTTTTGATGAAATTAACTTGTGAATCCATCTAGTCCTGCAGATTTTTCCTAACTAGTTCATTGATGACTTATTCAATTTCTCTTTCTGAGATGGGATCATTTAAATATTCAACTTCTTCTGTTAGTTTTAGCAATTTATATCTTTTAAAACAACTATCCATCATATTTAGATTTTCAAATTTATGGGCATACAGTTGAGCAAAGTAATGTATTATTATTGTTTTAATTTCCCCATTTCAGGTGAGTTCACCTATTTCATTTTGATGTTGGTAATTTGGTTATCTTATTTCTTTTTTTTTAAATCAAATTGAAATTTTTTTAATCAATTTTCTTAGTTCTTTTTTCATAAAACCAATGATTAGTTTCATTTATTACTTCAATAGTTTTCTTAATTTCAATTTTATTAATTTCTCCTTCAGTTTGCAATATTTGTTATTTGGTATATACTTGGGGATTTATAATTTATCCTTTTTTCAGTTGCCTTCCCAATTCATTGATCTCCCCTTTCTCTATTTTATTCACTCAAATATATAAAACTTCCCCTAAGAACTGCTTTTATAGTATCCCATAGGATTTGGTAGGTTGTCTCATTGTTATCATTCTCTTGAATGAAGTTGCTGATTGTTTTTACAATTTGTTGTTTAACCCACCCATTCCTTAGGATTAGAATGTTTAGTTTCCAATTACTTCTCATTTATATTTCCACAGTCTTTGATTACATTTAAGTTTTTTTTTTGCATTATTGTCTGATAAGGATGCATTGTCTATCTCTGCCTTAATGCACCAGATTGTTAGGTATTACCTAGTACATGGTCAAGTTTTGTATATGTGCCATGTACTACTGAGAAAAAGGTATATTCCTTTCTATTCCCATTCAATTTTCTCCAGAAATCTATCATATCTGCCATATCCAGAGTTCTATTCACCTCCTTAACTTCTTTCGTATTTATTTTGAGACTGGATTTATCAAGTTCAGAGAGGGGAAGGTTGTAGTCCCCCACTATTATAGTTTCACTGTGTATTTCTTCCTGTCACTCCCTTACCTTCTCCTCTATAAATCTGGATGCTGCACTACTTGAAGCATATATGTTTAGCAATGAAACTTTTTCATTGTCTGTGGTGGATTCTTTTGATGACTATTTTGCCCTCTGGATCTAATTATGCATTAACTTTTGTGAGAATCACCTTTCTAGAACATGTTGAGGTTTTAATCATTTCTCATTAAGTTTCAGGGATTGGACTGCTAATGAACCTAAAAGTGTTGTAGAAATTTTAATAGGGTCCAGGAGCCAACATGGTGGAGCGACTAGAAATTTCTATCTTCCTCCCTTTGTTGACTTTGAGTAGCCAAGAGGATATCTCCCTGGGAAAACCCTGAAACACTGGAAGCAGGAGAAGGGGTAAACTGTCTCTTCACCTGTGAGGCTAGGAAAATCTCTAAGGAGGGTCCCTTATGTGTGGCTGAAGGAGACCAGTGCATGACCACAGCTGTTCCAGACAGGTCCACCTCAGCAGACCAGGAGAAGATCCTGAGCTCAAAGTGGGTAAAGCCTGCAGTAGTCAACATCAGGACTCCAGGAATGTCCCAGTAACCCAGGAGAATTGGGAGGACACCAGCGCAGTTGGGATCACCAACCTCTGTGCTTGCCTACACCTTAGATCAGCAGAGGAGATCTCCTGTGGCCAGACCACACATCACCCACACTTAATGAGCTAGCTCCAGGGTAACTACAGGGAAACCTGAAAAGTCCTCACCTGGTCTCTGCATTCCAACACTAGCCATATCAGCACCAGGTAAACTGCATCATATTAGCTTCTAGTAGAAAGAACCAGAGGCCACAACACACGAAGTCTCAAATTTTAGGCACAAGAATTGTGAGACAGACTCCAATGTGCTCCAGATGCAGATATCTATTTTAAAATTCAGAAAACGGGTGATTATCAGGATTAAGAAGCAAAGCAGAAAAGAAAAGTCCAGAGAATCTTTCTATGGAGAAAAATACCAAATCACAAATACCAATGAGGTCAGCATTGAGACCATACTCCCTTCTGAATTTTCAGAAGGGAATATGAACTGGTCTGAAGCATGAAGAGTCTTCTTGGAAGAGTTCAGAAAAAAGTCAAATTAGAGGAATGGAAGAAAAACTGACCAATGATTTCAAAATATGAAAAACTAAATCAAAGAAGAATTTAAAAAGACAACTGGAAAAATGGAAAAGGAAGTACAAAACCTAACTGGAGAAAATAAGTCCTTCAAAAGAACAATTGGGCAGATGGAAAAGGAGATGCAAAAGTTAACTGAAGAAAACAATTGGATAAAAATTAAAATCAGGCAGGTAGAAGCTAATGACTATATGAGACACCAAGAATCAATAAACCAGAATCTAAAGAATGAAAAGATAGAAGATAATGTAAAATATCAAATTGGAAAAACAACTGACCTGGAAAATAGATCCAGGAGAGAAAAATTTAAGGATTATTGGTCTACAGGAAAGCCTGGATAATATCATCCAAGAAATCGTCAAGTAAAATTGCCCAGAACTCCTAGATCCAGAGGGCAAAATAGTCGTCGAAAAAATCCACCATTCATCTCCTAAAAGGGAACCCCAAACTAAAAACACCAAGGAATATTGTTGCAAAATTACAGAACTATCAAGTGAAGAAGAAAATACTGCAGGCAGCCAGAAAGAAACACGTCAAATATTAACAAGCTACAGTCAGGATCACATAGGACTTTGCAGTTTCTACATTAAAAGATCAAAGGAATTGGAATACAATATTACGTAAGGCAAAGAAGCTGGGATGACAAGCAAGGATTAATTACCCAGCAAAGTTGAACATAATATTTCAGGCAAGTAGATGGACATTCAGTGAAATAAGGGATTTCCAAATCTTCCTAATGAAAAGGCCAGCACTCAGTAAAAAATATGATTTTCAAACACAGGTCTCAAGAGAGACATAGAAAGGTAGACAGGGAGGAAAAAGACGTGCTGCTTAATATGGACAAACTGCTTACATCTCAATACAGAAAGATGATACATATTAATCTTGATAATTGTATATTTGTTATGATATATTAAAGGGATACACAAAGATAGAGGGAATGATATAAAGTAAATTATGTCACAACAAGAATGTGATTTAAGAGTGTGTAAGGATTGTTATCAGAAATGCAGAAAGGAGGAATCAGCAAAACAAAAATTATATAACAGGAAGAGGCACAAAAATATATTACAGTAGAGGGAAATAGGGGAGGAAGATGAACATTGTTTGAGAGCTACACTCATCTCATTGGGGTCAAGGAGGGAGCAAGACCTCAATTAAGGATAGAAATATAACTAGCTCTATAGGCAGTTAGAGAGGAAGAGGGAAAGAAAAGAGAGGGGAGGCTGAAAGTGAGGGAGAAGTAGCAAGGGAAAGGGGATTATAAAGGAGGAGTGCTGAAAGAAGGGAGGGAAGACTGAGGGAGGCAGTAGTCAGAAATTAAACTCTATTGTGACGGGGAAGGGAGAAGGGAGAACTAAAAGCATAAATGGGAGAGGGGGGAAGGAGATGGAGGGAAAGACACAGATGGTAGTCATAACTGTGAATACGAATGGGATGAACTCTCCCATAAAACGGAGATAGCAGAATGGATTAAAAACCATAATACAACAATATATTTTCAAGAAACACATTTGAAACATGGGTATACACACAGGGTAAAGGTAAAAATTTAGAGCATATTATATTGTGATTCAGCTGAAGTAAGAAAAAAAAACAAACAAAACAGGGGTAGAAATCCTAATCTCAGCAAAGCAAAAGCAGAAATATATCTAATTAGAAGAAATAAGGAAGGAATCTATGACTTCCTATAAGGCACCATAAACAATGAAGAAATTTCATTATTAAACATATATGCCCCACGTGGTATAGCAACCAAATTCTTAGAGGAGAAGTTAAGGGAGTTACAGGAATAAATAGACAGCAGAAGTATACTAGTGGGGGACCTCAACCTCCCCTTCTTGTAACTTGATAAATCTAACCTCAAAATAAGCAAGAAAGAAGTTAAGAATTTGAAGATAATCTGGGTAAGGTAGATATGATAGATCTCTGGAGAAAATTGAATGGGATAGAAAGGAATATACGTTTTTCTCAAAGGGTCATGGCATATATACAAAAATTGACCACGTACTAGGCAATAAAAATCTCACAATCCAGTGCAGAAAGCAAAGATACTCAATGCATCCTTCTCAGATAATAATGCAATAAATATTATATATAATAAAAGGTCTTGAAAGGATAGAACAAAAATTAATTGGAAACTAAATAATCTAATCCTAAACAATGAGTAGGTTAAATAACAAATCAAAGAAACAATCAACAACTTCATTCAGGTGAATGATAAAAATGAGACAACATACCAAACCTTATGGGGTGCTGCAAAAGGAGTTCTTAAGAGAAGCTTTATATCTTTGAATGCCTACATGAATAAAATACAGAAAGAGGAGATAAATGAATTGGACATGTAGCTGAAAATGCTCCAAAGGAACAAATTTAAAATCTACAAGCAAATACCAAATTAGATACTGAAAAACCAAGGCGAGATTATTAACATTGAAATTAAGAAAGCTATTGAACTAATAAATAAAACTAAAAGTTAGTTTTATGAAAAAAACCAATAAAATTGATAAGCATTTGGTCAATTTGATTGAAAAAGAAAGAAGAAAACCAAATTACCAATATCAAAAATGAAAGTGGTGGACTCACCTCCAATGAGTTGGAAAATAAAACAATAGTTAGAAGTTACTTTGCCCTACTTTATGCCCAAGAATTTCAGCAATCTAAGTGAGATCGATGATTATTTTAAAAAATATATAAATTGCCCAGATTAACAGAAGAAGAAGCTGAATATGTAAATAACCCCAAATCATAAAAAGAAATTGAACAGGCCATCAATGAGCTCCCTAGGAAAAAATCTCTACAGCAGGATATATTTACAAGTGAATTCTATCAAACATTTAAAGAACAGTTAGTTCCAATACTGTATAGACTATTTGGGAAAACTGGAGACAAAGGAATTCTCCCAAATTCATTTTATGATACAAATATGGTTT